>NW_026067903.1:7715260-7767019 GCF_014885135.2 Alexandromys fortis | reverse complement strand
GGGGGAGGGAAAGGGGAGGCGGTGGTGGGGAAGAGACAGAAATCTTTAATTAATAAATAAAAAAAAGAGACAACAAGAACCAAAGCATCTGTTGGGGGCCTCCTTACAGTTTAAGAGGGTTAGTCCATGATCATCACGGCAGAAGGCAGATAGGCATGCCAATGGCAAAACAATAGCAAAGGGGTTTCCTCCTATTCCACAGGCAGCAGGCACACACACAGTGACATACCTCCTCCAAGGGCACATCCATTCCAACAAGCCCATACATCCAAATAGCTCACCTGGGGACTGAACATAGGGGGCATTCTCATTCAAACCACCAGAGGCAGTTATCTCCGGAGGCTGGAAATCTAAACTGAGTGCCAGGGATACCCAGTCTTTTTGTATGATGGGTCTTTTCATGGCACGGTTGTGCACAACTTGAAGATCTGGGATGCTAAATGCTCAAGGTTATCAAAAGTTGACCTAAGACAGTAGCTTCAAGTTCACTGTCTCACACCAACAGAGATTGAAGGTATGGATTCTCCTGGTGTGTGCTGAGCAGAAGTGGGCTTTATTAAAGACAAACACAGGAAGGGAAACTTGAGTAAAGGTGAGAGATAAAAGGAAAGGGGAGAGGAACTCCTGAGGAAGGGAGATAGCAACAACCACTGAGCTTCCGTGCCTGAGGGCTTTTATAGGGCTGTGGCAGAGACCTTGAGATTGGCTAATTCTTGTGGGCCAAGCCAACACTTGCTATGCATCTTCCACCAGCCAGGGGGACAATTCTGATCACCTTCCCTGTCCATCTCTGACTGACTTTATTTAGCTATTGGCCTCGACTGCCTGCTAGCTGTTAGTCGCTTGGCCAGAGTTGCTCCCTTCTGGCCTTGCAGGTGTCTTGAGTGCTGTTAATTGTACTAAGCGCTCTTTGTTCTTGGTGGCTACCGAAAAGAAGCTGTTCTTGGTTACATCATATTTAACGCCTTGTCTCTGGGGTGGTCTGGAATGGTCTCCTAGGCAGAGGAATCTTGTTTCACGATGTCCTGGACCGAGCCACCATAGTGATAGGAGAGGAAGCAGCCGCTAAAACTGTTCCCACATCCTCTCTCTCCCTCCCTCTCTCTCTCCCTCCCTCTCTCTCTCTCTCCCTCCCTCTCTCTCTCTCCCTCTCTCTCCCTCCCTCTCTCTGTCCCTCTCTCTCTCTCCCTCTCTCTCCCTCCCTCTCTCTGTCCCTCTCCCTCTCTCTCCCTCCTTCTCAGCTGACTTGCTGGGCCCTAAACTCCAAAGTCCCGATCCTTCCATGCCCTAGAAATAACAAGGTAACCCTGCAGAGGAGATTGGCAAGGAGACACGGGCCTCACAGGAGAAAGAAGGTATTCTCCCTGAGAGTGCTGAGGAGGCAGAGCTTAAAAGGCCAAATATCCAAGCCTAGGACAAAAGCCCAAAGGCTCCAACTCCCTCCTGAAGAAATGAGACAATCAGGACCCAGAGATGCTGCAGCTTTTTCTGTGGTGAGAAACGTAAGGTGTGAGATCTCTTTCAGGAGGAGAAATTCCTTGGACAGTCTTGAGTCTTGGAGCAGAGTGGCGGTTTCGGTGTCCCAAGGCTGAGGAGGACATGTTGGGAAAGACAGAATGAGAGACATGCTCTCTGTGCATCTAAGTGGATTGTCCCTTAGGCCGCTGTGCTTTATCATGGGGGGGGGGGGGAGGCAGGCAGTAAGAGAGTATTGTTCATAAAGGAAAAGGATTTTCTTGCCTACAGAGCTCTCAATAACCTTTGCTAACTACCTCTAAAGGTTTGTCCTGGTTATCAAGGGCTGTAAAGTTTGATAGACATTGTTTATGAAAAATGGATGCCTTCTCTCTCCCCATGTGTTGCTTTTGAAAGTACTATGGGGGAAGAGCACTGGTTTCGGAGTCAAAGTGTTTGGGCTCTGGTTCCACTCAGTCTTAGCAGTAATGATGTATATAACCTTGGTAGGGTCACTAGCTTCTCTGGATTCTAAAACAGAATTAAACGTGCAGGTGCAAATTCCTACTCAAAAATTCTATCCCTGCTATGACTATGCTGTTCATATGAAATCAAAAGTGAGGAAGGGCCGGGCTGTGGTGGCGCACGCCTTTAATCCCAGCACTTGGGAGGCAGAGGCAGGCGGATCTCTGTGAGTTCGAGACCAGCCTGGTCTACAAGAGCTAGTGCCAGGACAGGCTCCAAAGCCAGAGAAACCCTGTCTCCAAAAAAAAAAAAAAAGTGAGGAAGGCCCATGGCCAAGCCTCCATTCTGTAAAACCAGGAATATATGGAGCATAAAGGGAGAGAGTTTGGGGTTTGATGCTCATACATTCAGGCAACAGAATCGCATATACACTATACACGGTAGTCTTCCTGGCATGGGGGTGGGGCTGAAGAAGATAGCCACAGAAGTTTCTGGACTGCACCCTCTTTCCTAGGCCTTCAGTGAGGTCCTGGCTGCTGCAAAGTTGCTCTGACATCAGAGTGGATGGGACTGAGGAAACAGGTTCGGTCATGCCCACGTGGAGGCTGCTTTAGGATGTAATCAGATGCTAGGCATATTGTTAAGGAGTGAGGAAGAAAGGTCCCGAGGGCAGAGTTGTGACTGTGTAGCTGCAGCAGAAGGCTCGTGGCAGTGGATTCGCTGCAGTGGGGGCAAGGGAAGGATGATGGAGAAGTCCATCTTTCGGGGGATTGCTCACCCAACTCTAGTCCAGTGTCGACTGAAGAACAAATACAAGACAAGGAGGTTTGGGTGGCCCGGATCTTTAATCTCATTGTCAGCAGGTCATCATGGGTCTTACTGAATGCCACCTGTCAGGGAGAGCCAGTGTGAGAACCTCTCAAGATGCTGCAGTCTCTCTCCCCCTTTCACTGCACAGACCCCAATGCAGTGAGCATGATTGGCAGGTTTACTGATGCTCGTGTCAGAGGGAGGACTGTGTAAATGTCCTTATTCCCTGACCCTAGACTGTTGTTCAGATGACTGGGAAGGAAAAGATTAGTAAGGGGGAGAGAACACTGGACCCCTGAGTTCTAGGCTGTCATGCAGATTGTGTAGGAGAAGACTGGCAAAGAAGGGAGAGATAGTGCTGGGTCCCTGGCCCCCAAAACCTTTGTTTCATTTGTCTAAAATTTTATAATTTCTTCTTCCCATTTCCTCATATTGTCATCCTTAACCTAAAGTGCATGTGGGAAGGGGCTAATGTCAAACACTGTTGTATGGTTTCTTCAATGTCCCAGCCATGTTTTACACGGATAAGTCATGTTGTTATATATTTGAATGCATATGTAATTCTGTACACTGCCTTTACCTTTGATCTTGGATTCTGTACTTTTGTTCCCTTTGTCTGCGCTATCTTCTCTATTGGTCAGTCTGTGTCTTCAAGATTAATGTCATGATGAGTCTGCATTTTAGGAAAGGAACAGGAGGAAGAGGGAAATCAGGTTGGCTTGTAATCCCAGTGAATCAGAAAGTTAAGGCAGAAGGATTGGTATAGAGCAGGGTCAGCCTGGGCTTCAGAGTGAGTTCAAGGCTAGCCTTGGCAACTTAGTGAAATTCTCTCTCAAAATAAAATGTAAAAAGAAGGTTGGGGTTATACCTAAGTGGTAGAGAATTTGCCTAACATGCAGTAGGTTTTAGGTTCAATCCAGTTAACAGCACACACAAACACATGTATGCAAATACACATGAGGACTAAGAAAATCCAACTGTTATTCTCACTTGTCAACACTAAGAAAATGAATAACCAAATTCCACTGTGTATTTGCCACCTGCTTCTTAGCAAACATGGGTCATTTCAAAACCCAAATGCATTTCATTAAATCTGGATTATTAAGCAGGGTGTGGTCTGACCCTAGTGTCTACCCAGTCACTACCGCACTGCTATCCTGGCTTGGACTCCACTCCTGCAAGTGCATGGCCTCAGATAAGCATCTCGTCCCCTCCCCTGAAATCCTCAGTTATATAACGTGTAAAGAATTGTTTTATTTATTCTTCAATCTTGGCATAGTGGCTCATACCTTCACTCCTAGCAGATGGATCTCTGAGTTCCAGGATAGCCAGGGCTACAAGGAGAGATTCTGCCTCAAAAATATTTTTTCTTGTTTTCCATGGGTATATAAAAAAGACAATAAACATTTTATTGGTAGAAAGGAAGAAAGGAAGGACAGTAGTACCTGACATGTGCTCTTTAAGGGCTTCGGTGGCTGATGTTACTGGCTCAGAACTTCACCTCCTTTTCTTGGTTTATCCTGGTTTCCTCATTCCCAGCTACAAGCCCAGATGAATCTTCTTGGTGTTCTAGACTTGGTCATGTTAGCTCTTCCTTTGAACCCCAGCCTCTGTTCTCACTGCAACATTTGTGAGCAGCCTGTCGTTGCACCAGAGGCTTGTCCCCACCCTTCCTACAGAGAGCAAGCTTCTACCCACCAGCATAGTTAGACTCCTGTGAGTATCCTCTTGTGGGGTGCAGGTAGCTGAACTCTTATTGTATAGCTAGCTCTCTGAGCCTCTTATAGAGATCCTGATTCATCCAAGATGATTCCACTCTGCTGACCTAGTCACCTTCCAACAGCTCTGCTCCTTGAACCAGCACAGTGGGGCATCAGATCAATTTTGGGGATAGTGGGGATTTAGCAGATAAATTTTGAAGAGACAACATCATCTTGTACTTGGGATGTGGACCAGGATTAGAATTGAAGTTCAGTTTTGCATTCATTGACTCAGTGGTACTTCTGGTTCATCCACATAGATGAGTCTAGAAAGCTCAGGATGCGAGACTCAAAATAAAGGGAATGAGCATCACTGATGCTGGAGATGAAATACCCTCTGGGAGTCCATTTTCAAGCAAGAGAGAAAGGTGGAACCTAGAGAAATGCCCCCGAGACTCAATTTATAGAGGCAGTTGTTAGCCTGCCCCCGGAAGATTTCATCACCAGTAGAGTGGTTATTGCTTTGTGTTTGGTTGATTTCTAGCTGGTTTCAAAAGTCTTTGTCTTTAGTTTACCAAGCTGCTTATTTAAGGGCTGGAGAAATGGCTCAGTGGTTATGAGCACTGGCTGCTCTTGCAGAGGACCCAGGTTTGGTTCCCAGCACCCATATAAGGCAGCTCACGACTGTAACTTCAGGTCTAGGTCATCCAGTGCACTCTTAATTTCTCAGACATCTGTTTGCATATAAGCTCACACAGGCACACACACACACACACACACACACACACACACACACACACAATCATAAATCAATCTCCAAAACTATTTGTTTACAGTGCTCCTTGGAACAGACAGGCTGGTATTTCTTATTTGAACTTTTCTGAGCCCTGTGTTTGTATGTCAATATCTTTTATCCCATCTGGGAAGATTTTAGCTATTATTTCTTTGCGTGTGTGTGTGTTTACCATATGTTCTTCTTACTCTATTTTTATTGAAAATAGTTATTTTACAATGTATTCTGATCCCCTGCCTTGTCTCCTCCAGAGCCTCCCCTATTCCATGCCTTCTTTCTCTCTCTCCCAAGAGAACATGTAGATATAAAAGACAAACAACCAAGGATAAAACAAAAGGAACTAACAACAAACAAACAAAAACTAATAAAGCATAAGAAATGCACCCAAAAGAACCCTTCAAAATGAAAACCATAATATACAAAGAGCCAGCAAGGTTTAAATAAAAAGCCCAAACATATTTATATTTGGGGGTATGGGTTACCTCACTTAGGATGATTTTTTTTTTCTAGTTCTATTAATTTACTTGAGAATTTCATGTTTTTTTTAAAAAAAAAGCTGAGTGATATTTCGTGTAAATGTACTACATTTTCCTATCTATTCACCCATTGACAGATGTCTATTTCTAATTTCTGGCTGTTCTGAATAGAGCAGCACTAAACATGGATGAGCATGTGTCTCTGTAGTAGGGTGGAGAGTTCTTTGGGTAGATGCCCAAGAGTCGTATATCTGTGTCTTGAGGTAGATCTATTCCCAGCCTCCTGAGGAACCACCACAGTGATTTTTATGGCATTAGCTATTAGCTATTAGTTTTCGGCATCAGGCTTTTCATTCTCCTCTAGGGCCACTCTGACCAAATGCCTGATAAAAGCAATTTGAGGGAGAATTTGTTTCAACTTAAGAATTGGAGAAGAAATTCACTATGGAGGGGGAGACATGGCAGCATGCATTTTTAGGTCATAGTGTGCCCACAGTGAAGAAGCAGAGAAATAAATGTTCAACTTGCTTCCTCCTTTTAACTCAGAATTGGGCCCCAAGCCATAGGATGGCTGCATTTAGGGTGGTTCTTTCCACCTCAACAAATCCTACCTAGACAGCCCTGCACAGATGTGCTCAGAGATTTGTCTCCAAAGTGGTTCTAGAGCCTGTCAAGTTGGCAGTCAGTATCACAAGTCCTATGCTAGGGCACTCTGGCCTCATTCTGGTAACCCGGTTAAGTTCAGACCACATGCTTTGCTGGCCTTGACTGGCTGTTTCTTATGTTAGACCAGGTCTGCAGGCACCTGCAATGCCACTGAGACACCCACTGAGCCGTCTCACCGGCCTTATGAATTGCATTTTATTAAACTTCCCTCCAAACAATAAGTTTTCAGTAAATTAACTTTTTGGGGGGAGAAGGGGGAACTATAAGGCTGTCTGTCTACCCAGCTTGCAGGGGGGTGGTGCCTGAAGCCTCCTCTGCAGACCTTACCCCACACGGTTAGTGGCAATCTGTCCCACCATGGCTTGCAGACCTCACACTCTGCAGACTCCGGGAGTCACCTCCCTCATGGATTTTGGTATAAACCATACCTCCTGGAGCAGTGTGCACTCCGGCTGTGGATGCTGCCCCGGAAAGAGTCTGGGCAACTAGAGAAGTTAAGAGTGGGCATTTAATAGCCTGTGGTCTGTTTCTTCATTTGCCTTCTGCCTCTTGCCTCCTACCCCAGTGCTGGAAGAAGACACTCACCACCTCGCCAGAGTCTCTGCACCTCCCTAGTAGAAGAAGCCACCTGCTCTCCCAGAGTGCCCCAGTGGGACTGGACTGCAGATGCTGGCTGGAGCCGATGCCTGATACCGGTGAGCTTTATGTCTTTCTTTTGTTACATCCCTGGGTGTGACGTCAAGGACAGGGTCTTGTCTACTTGTCAGGGAGAAGCAGCCCAAAGGTGAGAGGGATTGGCAGTTGTCCCACCCCTTCAACTATCAAGGACTACCTGGTACCCAAAGAAGGGGCATGATCAGCATTGGGCAGGTGCTGCTATGCTTGAGTCCCCAGGACTGGCTCTGAAAAGTCTCAGGTTTGATCTCAAGAGGGCACTGATTTGCTCTTTGGGGTAAGATATGTATTCGAAGAATAATTAACATCAGGGAACAGCATGGTGGGGCTTTGAGGAGAGCTCAAGCCTATGCAGCAGAGCGAGTATCCCTTCTCACATGTCTCAGAGGAAGCGGGTATTCCATGCCAAGTGGTTGATGAGCATCTGCAGTAAATGGTTGTAGAGACAAACACCCACGTGGTTTGCTGTCTCAGATCTAGCCAGCGGCACCTCCCTTCCTTGAGTTTTACCTTGGCGGCCTCTTGGTTCCCTTCCCAAAACTAAACAGCATCATATTATATATTCGTTCACAAAAGGGCTGAGTCATGCAGAGGGGCAGAGCACCCCAAATGAGCCAGGTGTCACCTCTTCCAGCACAGGTGCCATTTTCCTTAGCCATATCTGGAGGCAGGGGCTTGGTGCTGAGAGATGCTCCCAGGTCCCCGACAGACAGATTTAGAGACTGTATTCCTAAGCAGGTGTGTGTTATGTATGCGCAATCAGGAACACTCAGCTAGCTGCCAGGGAGGCAGGTTTGTAAGATGGGTCAACCAGGGCAAAGCCCTAAACAGAATTAAAAAAAAAAACTCAAAACCAAAATCACTTGAAAAACAACACATTCCCTTTTGTCAGGTGTGGCAGGGGCGGGGGCACCCAGGCTGTTAGTCAAGGCCATTGAGGGTGAAGGGTGGTCCACCCTAAAAGTAGCATTTGCCTACAGGAACGCACAGCTGCCTCAACAGGCCTGGGTCTTGAGCTCACAATCCAATGTGTGCATACTGGGCCCTGGGCCCTGGCAAGGTTTGGGCTTTCTGTCAGCAAAGGGACCTGCTGAGACTGTGGACACTAACTATCAACAAACGAATTTACAAGAAAGCATCTGCTATCTGCTGAAATAATGGCTTTCAAGGAAAAGCTGTTTTCTCCTATGGTCCCTCTGAAGTGATGGAATCACTTAGAAAACTGGAAGTGTAGGGGATATGGAGACGGGCAGTTAGTAAAGTACTCAAGTGCAGACCTGAGTTTGATCCCCAGAACCCAGATGAAAAGGCTGATGTGGTTGCGCACACGTGTAATCCCTACACTGGGGAGGCAGAAATAGTGGGGCTCACTGGCCAGGCAGCCTAGCCTGCCTGGTGAGCCCTAAGCCAATGAAAAAAGTAAAACTGTCCGGGTGCATTTGAAAATCAACTGAAAAGCCACGAACAGGAGAAATGCCTTAAGCTCCAGGAGGGCACCAGAACACATCTAAGAAAGTGAGAGAAGAGACTTACAAGTCCTGTGAGGGCAGAGGACAGATAAGACCAGGGAAAGGGGAAAGGAGATGAAGCAAATTCTCCCATCAGAACTGAGTAGGGAAAAGATCAAAAGAAGTTAAATGTGAGTGGTTTGGAGGGCAGAAAAGCAAGAACTGGAGCAGCAATTATTGAGGGAAGAGAAGGAAGCTTAGCTAAGCTAAATCCTGAGATCCAAGGCTCTCCCACATCAACTGCAAGACAAGGTGGCTGGAACTATCACCCCTTTGTGACAACCGAGAAAGAGAGAATGGGAGTGTATCTCTAGATTCTCACCCAACAGAAAGTGTAACCAGCTCTAGCTCTGGTTACAAAGCAATTGCCATTGCTATCATCTTCATTATGATGATTATTTTTTAATTAATTTATTTATGTGTATGGCTGTGTTGTCCTCGTGTATGTCTGTGCACCATGTGTGTGCCCAGTGTACTGGAGGCCAGAAGAGTGTTGGATCCTGAGTCTAAAGATAGTTGTGAGCTGCCCTGTGAGTGCTGGGAACCAAACCCTGGGTTCTTTGGAAGAGCATCTACTGCTCTTAACCGCTGAGCCATCTCTCCAACCTCGACAATTATTTTAGTACATGCTCAAGGAAGGGACCCCACCCACATCAGAGTAGCTTTATTTTAATTCTGCACAAATTTATCAGCCAATGATTTCAAACAATGCTCTGAAATACCTGTCAGTTGTGAAGGTTTCAGGTTATAAGAAGGGGATGAGCTCAAGTGTCAGGGCCAGCTTTGACGATGGATCGTCTGACGAGAAAGGCTGTCTCTCCCAAATCTTCATGCACATGCATGCATGTGGATGTGGGTATGAAAGCGCATTCATGTGGACATCAACCTTGAGTATTGTTTCTTGTCTGCTGTCCACCTTGTATTTAAAGACTGGCATGCTCACTGGGAACTGGAACTCACTTCTGAAGTAAGACTGGCTGGTCAGTAAGCCCCAGGGGTCTGCCTGTCACTGCCTCCCTCGTTCTGAGACTTCAAACACATGCCAGATGCCCTGCTTTCTCTATGGGCTGGGGGTTGAACTCAGGTCCTCTAGTTTGCACAATGAGCACTTTCTTGACTGCTACCTCAATGGCCTTAGTAGGTGAAATTCTGCCATTTGCTTATCCTTCTCCACCACTGGATTATTGGCCAGTAGCAATACAACAACAATAACAAAAAAATGAGTAGGAGTATCTATACTCATATCTGACATAGTGGGCATCAAACTGAAAGTAGTCAGTAGTCAGAAGGGACACAGGTCATCATCACATATGACGAGAGGATCAATCCATCACGATGATATAACAATTGTTAAGTATGCATACACACAGCACATTGGTGCAGTCAGTATTATAAACCAAATGCCATTACACACAAATGTCTAAAATATATCCAGATACAATTCCCATAGGTAATCAATATCCACCTCTCACCAATCAATGAACCATCCAGACAAAAGGGTCAGCTAAGAACCTTCAGAATGACTCTGCGCCACAGGTCACATGACTTAGAAGACACCCACAGCATGTTCCCTCCCACCATCTGCAGTGTGCACGTTCTTCTCAGCAGCCAGTGGAGCTTTCTTGTGGGTTAGACTCCTTATTGAGTCTCCTTGTAAATTCATTGTTTGTACTTAACCTGATGTGGTTCTGCTAACCCTGTTTCTGTTTGACCATCGGTGCGGCACAATGCTGTCTTCTGTTAACTATGGTTTCCTTTGGCTCTGTGGACAGACTTACAATGGCTAAATGGTTTTTGTTGGTGTTGATGGTGGTTTTGGCTTTTGTTTTTCCTGACAAATGCTATGTGAGCACTCTGACATGAAGTATCAGTGGTCTGGGTGCTTTATCCTCAGTAGGGTCCTATGCTCCTGTTCCTTCACGTGTTTCGTTTTTGTTGTTGGAAACTGAGTATTTTAAGAAGTGTACTGTATCAATGCTGAGCGCCGCTCTCTGACTAGACCTGATATTGTCGTTTCCTTGCTTAATAACTAGGCAATTGTTTTCGGGACCTTTCTTTCACTTTCCACAGCACGAAGCCGCTCAGGCTCAGCAGGTGCCATTCTCATGTGCCCAGTTACCAGATGACAGCAGCTTTGCTGGGGCTTGCTTATCCCTCTTCTCAGACTTGACCAAATTACTAAACTGTGTTAAGTGGCAGCTGGCTGCTTTATTATTTTCAGTATTGTTCCTGGAAGACAAATATCATTTAAGTAATCCAATCAAACTCTGGTTTGTTTGTAAGAATGTGTTCTCAGATTAGGATTTGGCGTTTGACTCTAGGTGGAACATTTTTAGCTGTCTTTATCTGGTTCCCTCTAGTAGGGTTAGTTTTAGGCCGACTCGTTGCATCCTTGAATCCCCCCCCCCCCCCAGCCGTTCCCTTCACAAAACCTCTACTGTTCTTGAAGGCACCTTTAAGCTTATACTTCTCCATGCTCTGTTGCAAATGTGATCAGTCCCTTTGGGAAGAAGCATGGAGCTGTTATGTAGCCAGCTTTTCCCCCTCAGGCAGAAAAATCTTGGAGCCAGAAATGCCACAGACTCCACCTCCCTTACTGAATTGTCAACTGATATTCTTGAATTTGTTTTATTTCTATTACCACTCCAGAGGCTATAAAGGTGTTTATAAGTTACTCTTGCTTGCTACCCTGAAATTGGCTCGAGTCTCCTGTTCTTACAGCCTGTCAGTGAGGGGCTCAGAGGAGATAAACTGGACGGCAATGCTTGTCACATCTTGTCTAAGTCCATGCCTTCAACTTCTTGTCATAGCCCAGCAGTTGTGTTTTGTGCTGCACACAGTAGGTTCACAGTAACACTTGCCTGTGGTGGCAATGGTATTCCAGTGTCTGGGAATCCTCCAAGGGGAAAAGAAGAGGAATAATAGCTACACAATGGTCCAAGTAAGGGTGTGAAGCCTTAGGCCAATTCCGTCGCTCCCTGGGAACATGACCTTTGCTTATATATCCCACTCCTCCCTGGGAACATGACCTTTGCTTATTCCCCATTTCATTTAAATTTAATTGTAACACATGGACAATAATAGTACACGTTAGGTAATATTGTGTGGACATTCCATGGAACGTGCCTAATGTATGTTTATTAAGTGCCAGACAATATTTCAGGTGTTGCACATAAGATCGGTTACTTTTGTATTCTGTAACAAAATGCCTGGTGAGGAACAGCTCAAGGAAGGCTTGTTTAGGTCACCGTTCAAGGGTCCAGTCCATCACGGTGGGGAAGGCATGGCGGCCGGAGTGTGAGGCAGCTGGGCACAGTGCATTCAGTCAGGAAATGGAGAGCAATGCTGGCTGGCGCTCAGGCTCTCCTCTTTATTTGGTCCAGGACTCTATCATGGAATGGTGTCATCAACATTTAGAGTGTCGCCCACCTCTATTAACCTAATCTACAGAACCCTCTCAGCCATGTCCAGAGTCTGGTGTCCATGATGATTTTCATCAAGCTGACAGTCATCATGAACTATAACATGTCATCCCAGTTAGTTCCACAGCTATCCTGCGAGATCGCTTAGCGGTTAACAGCATGGGCTGATCTTCCAGAGGTTCTGAGTTCAATTTCCACCAACCACATGGTGGCTCACAACCATCTGTTATGAGATTTAGCTCCCTGTTCTGTCCTGCAGGCATACATGCAGGCAGAACACTGTATACCTAATAAATAAATCTAAAAATAGAGAAGATAAAAGAAAACATCTCTGTTGTCCAGAAAGTTAAACGATCTACCCAAGGTTAAGGTTAAGGCTGGGGTAGATCTAGACTGAAGTCAAGATTGCTTCTTTCTGACCAGCGCTGTTATGGAAACCACCGACACATGGGGTTAATTTGAGAGAGATCAGACAGAAATGATCTTTAGGCTCGGACTGGTTCTGGCCTCTTCTGTTTCCACGTGGAGCCTCCGACTTGTCACCCCTCACCTCATCAAGCCGCATTAACCCTTCTGTGCTGCGCTTTCTGATACATGACGTCACTGTTAATTCAGACACATATACACATGAATGTATTCACATGCAGGAATAAACACACTATGCACATGCTTCATTGAAAAATTTGTAGACCTACTATGTGATAGCAAGGAACTTTCCCATTCACCTTAATACTGTCAGAAATGAAGCCTAAAAGCTTGACTGATGTCAAAGGGTTCATCAGACTTTAAGTAATTACCTAACATGGCAACCAAAGTGGGGCAGGGTTTATTTTTACTTAGTTTCAGAGACTTCAATCCTTGGCTGCTCAAATTCTGGGTGGGAGGCAGAACATCACGGTGGCACAAGCATGTGGAGGATGACACCAGTGGACATGAAGCAGGAAAGGACCGGAGGCTTCCTAGGCATTCAAAGGCACCTCACAGTGACCTACATCCCTCTGGCAAGGCCTTGCTTCCTAAAGGCCCCATAACCTCCCAGGCAGCACCACCAGATGGGGCATTCTTCAGACCATAACAGCGGGCTTGTGGAATCTCCCCACAGTGGGGCAGCAGCATCCTATGCTCCCTTAGACACTGGAATAGGAAGCCCTGATATAAACGGCCATCATGGCTATGGTCTTGGAAATGAACAGCTTCTTGCCCATGCAGGAGCTTTCACCTCCAGGGCCATCCATCCTTCTCCATAGTACAGCAGAGACCAGTTACCTGACCAAAATCCACTAAAGTCTTGGGGAGACCTGAAATGGCACTGGATTGGCTGTAGGCATGTGGAGTTCGCTAGCTTATACAAGCTAGACTGCTCAAGCTGTAGGCATGTGGAGTTCACTAGCTTATACAAGCTGCTGCCACTCAGCATGCAACCCTGCACCATACAGAGTACACTTCAGTCTCCTCCAAGTCTTAGCTTAAAAGAGAAAAAAAAAAAAAAACTTCTCCTGCCTACCTGGCCTTTTGCTCAGCTCCAGGTCCCATTCATCCCTCCATAGCTGCCCACAGGACATGGAGCCTGTGGCCAGTGTTATACACACTCTGGGAACACTACTAGGCAAGGTGGCATAGCCTCACATCAGAAAAGGGATAAACAGGAGATGGTGATCCAGTGGGAGCAAGTTCTGAAAGGGGATAATTTTCATCTAGCTGAGGAAGGATATGTACCAAGATGTGAAAGACGAGGAGGAACCAGTACCATAGACTGCAGAGAGAAGAGCGACTCAGGTCCAGTTTGTGTAAAAAGAATGAGCAAGGTAGCCACTGTGGCTGGAGTAGAGACAGTAAGGGACAAGGGTGGTGGGGATGAGGCAGGGTGGTACAGAAGTCAGTACAGCCATAGCTGTAAGCCTTAGGCCTCATCTGGGGGTGTATAAAGAAGCATTGGAAGAAACCGGCACGGGAGAATGACCTGATGTGGTTTATATTCTCAAGCTCCCTCTGGCAGCTCTGTGGTCAGCCCAAAACTGCCTTCCAGGGAAGAGCTGAAAGTCTTGTGCACAGAGGGCAACATGGAGGGAGTGTGACTCATGCCGACAGAGGGTCCTTGTATATTTCTTCAGAGGACAACCTAGGAGAACACAGATGGTTGACTCTCCGTGCAGACAAACTGGGGAAGCAGGAGAAGGGAGCAACTGCTCTTCCCAAGGTCAAAGAAAGGAAAGAGGCAGTGTCTGAAGTAGGGGGGAGCTGGGTATAAAAGTACCAGGAAGTGCACACGCTCTCCCTACATCCCCCAAACTAGCAAAAATAGACCAGGGACGGTGGCTAAGACACCCTCAAATGTCCATCAAGTGAAATCCAACACCAGTATCCTTCAGAGCTGGTAACTGACTTAGAACCCTGGAGGCCGTCACCGAGCATCCAGGGCATAGGGACTGGGATCGACGAACATACAAGGTTCCTGGTGGTGTGGTGCAAAGAACACATGTCAGGGATGGGGGTGGTCGCAAGAAAGAAGGACAAGAACCTGCTCTTCTGCCTTGCCTGGTGTAGTCCTTCCCTGAAATGTCTGTAGAACTTTAGAGTGGATCTAGTTCCCTAAAACAAAGACTGCTATTGCTGAGAGAGCAAGGAAGGAGGGGGTCAGTGGCTATGATCAACCTCTATCAGTACTTGCCTTCACACTTCTCAACTTCCAAGGGACACTAAGGTGGTTCCTGCCATCTTGCCTCTGGTTTCATAATTAGTTGTCACTCTGACGACTGCTCATACTCCAAGAACCCGCACAAAGCCCCCAGAGTGTCTGAGAAAATGCATCTGACTTCTTTCTTGGAAAGGACAAGTAACCCCTGGCTCCTTGTCACCTGCCATCGTCATCTCCAGTTTTGTCTGTCACTGGACTTTGCTCAAGCGATGTCAAACTGTTTGACATGAATTGTGACACTATTTGAAAGGGTGGGTTAGTGTCACTACTGCTGTCAGGAGGGTCGCGGTCACCACTCACCTGTGTACGAGAGCGCACCTAGCGGGCGCGTCCCCTAGCCAGTGTGTGCTGCTGTGCGGGGCCCCTTGATGACACCTCTCAGGAACCGTGCTAGCCTTGGCGAAGCGAGCCGCCCTCGCGCTCGCCCACACCGCAGCAGGGCGCCGCCTCCTCCCCGACGCCAGCGCGCCGATGCTGGTGGCCGTGTTGAGGACCCAGGGCGGCCCGGGGCCCGCGTCCGCGTCCAAGGTCTGCGTGCGCGCGGGCGAGAGCGCGCCGCCCGGCCGGCCGGCGACCCGCAGCGGGGCCCGCGCGCTCTGCGCCCTGCCGGGTGGCTGCCCGGCAGCCTGCACACGGGGTCCTGCGCCCGCGCCGGGGTCGGGCCGGGAACCTTCTCGCCGGAACCCCACGATGTCGGGTGGCCCGGAGCCACGGCCGTGCGGCGGGGATGCTGCCCGGGACCCCGCCGGCCTGTGGCTGGAGCTCGGGCCCGCCTGCCCTGGGGCGCCGCGTTGCCCTAGCGAATCGAGCGGTCCTACCAGTGGGGACCTAGGCACCAGCAGCGGCAGCAGCAGCACCGGGCTCTCCCCTGGTTCGGATTCGGACAGCAGCGGTGTGGTGTGCGGCGGCCGCGCTGGGGGCATGCGCGGCGCCCCGTCGCGCTCCCGGAGCCTGGAGAGCCTGCGCTCGGCCTCCGCGGGTAAGGGCGCCGCCTGCTCTCCCGCACCCTTTGGCCTCGCCGCAGCCTCCCCTCGCCCTTCTCAGCTTTCCCCTTCCATCTCCTGACCCCCACCTTCCCACGGCTTTGCCCCTTTGCCGCCTTTTGCTTATGGCTGCCAGACCACCTGTCCCTTCTCTGACCAGCTTCTAGCAGGGTGCTCCTTGTTTGGCACGTCCCTGCTGCAGCTGCCAAGAGGGATGCTTAAGGTGAGGCGGGAAGTTGGTTCGTCTAGACCCCTTTTTGTGCAGCAAGTGTCTGACTCTCTGCAGCCTCTTGCCCCTTTTCCGTGTGGCCAGCCACCCACCGGGGAGTGTGTGGGTCCCAGTCTCAGATGGAGCCGCCCAGTCAGGTGCACCCTGGGCGCTCTGGAACAAGAGTGAAGTTTCTCCAGATGGGATTCTCTGGCGTCCCCCTGTCCTGTGTGCCCCCTTGTGCTCCCGGTGTACCCGAAGGGCAGAATTCTGGGAACCAACAGGAAAGAAGAGTTTGGACCTCAGTGAGGAGTGAGAAAGTGCAGAGCAACTTCAAGGATGATGATCATCTATCTGTCTTAGGTTAATTGTCAGTTTCCTTACCTTTCAGCATCTGAGCACTCAACAGTGAGCGCTGTGGAGGAAGACAGTTGCTGTTGAGAATTCAGGGAGGTAGCGTGCCCGTTATTCCTTGTGCGGCGGCGGTGGCACTCTGCCTGAGAACGCTGCTGGCCCCACCCAGGTGTAGGCATGAGACTGAAGTGTGCATCGAAGCCAGAGGGGAGCAAAGGGTCTGTGCAGGCAGCAGGGCCCCCTTCTCCCACCCCCACCCCTCCTCCAGGACAGCAAGGGCTGTGTTGAGGAGTAGAATCAAAGTTGCTCTCGCAGAGTGGTTAGACTGTGAGGGAGGGACGCGAACCTCGTTCTGTAGGTTCTGTAGCTAGTCGAGGGAAGGAAGGATGTACAGACCTTTGTTTTTCAGTACTCCACGACTCCCATCTGTGCGCTCCCGAAACAGACACATGACGTTCAGCAAAGTCTGAGAGCCCAACTGTTGGCATGTTCGGCTACAAGTTTCACACTTTCCACTGTGAGGACTTCCTCAGAAGCTGTCCTCTTGAGCTTAAATAAAACCTATTTTGAGAGTACAAAGGTAGATAATACCCTAAGAGAGATTTTAAACAGTTTGGCAAACAGCCCTTTCCGTGTCTTTATCCCAAAGCATACCGTGTCTTTGGAGTTGGAAGGTATAACCTCCTCTGGCTTCGAGAACAGCAAACCAAACCCAGAGTCTCTTTTGATGACCCAAATGACTCGGGCTTCCTGAGACCCCTTCCTTCCCTTTTCTGTCTCAGGCATATGTGTATACTACTAAGGCAGAATGGGGTGACAGACGGCAGGGTGTGTTAGGCATCCTCATATCCGAGGAGCCCCAAGTCCAGGCAAGAGCACTGACACAAGATGATGAGTCTCAGACACAGTGATGCCATCTCCCTGAAGGTCAGGAGGGGGCATGAGGTAAACCATGACTCAGGGCTGCTTCTTGAGGGGTTCCGAGCTGTCCTGTAATATATAACAGAAGTGTAAAAAGCCACCCTGTGCTTTAGGGTTGGTTGAGACTCAGAAGCAAGGTCCAGATGCCCTCCATGGCCCAGGATCAGTGAGGTGCCTGGAAAGGTGTTGCTAGATGTGTAGAGAAGGCAGCATCCTTTGGCAGCATCCAGAGGCACTGGGGAAGGAGGTTCGAGTCACTCACATCCTTCCTGCCCCTCTTCCTTCTTCCACTCCCTATTCCTTGCTGTGGTGGTAAAACCTCGCCTGACCTGGAATGGGTGCTAAAATTAGAAGGTCCTTCTATGTACGCTGTGGATTTGTGTGAAACATCGACACCAGCGCGGTTTCTCATCTAGATTCCTAGGCAGAACTTCCCCCGGGTCCCAGAGACAGTCACAGAACTCAGTGAATTAATTCTCTTCCCGCCTACGGTGTGCCGCTACCTATGTGCCACCCTTGGGAAGAACTGAGAAAACATGCCCTTCAGTCATTCTCTGTAGGTTTTCATTTCAGATGAAGAGATCTGCTTGGGAGGAAGGCTGCTAGGGAGGAGCCCTTGATGGGAGAAGGAGAGAGGAATTAGCCTGATGCAAGCCCTGCACAGGGTCAGAGAATGGCAGGGACTTGCTGTCTGAATTGTTTTGGGTCTGGATTGATGGGATGGGATGGGTCTCCACTGGGTGTGGCGCAGGCTCAGTAGGCACATTGGAATAGTGGTTTTGGCAGCTCACACATTCTCCATGGTTATGAATTCAGCAATTACAACAAAACAGAACTTAAAATCAGAGTCTGTGTTTACGTCTCAAGTGAGGAGAAGAAATACAGTATCGGGATGGAGGAGACAGGCAAAAAAAGATAGAGCGGTTAGCCTGTGTGTGTGTGTGTGTGTGTGTGTGTGAGAGAGAGAGAGAGAGAGAGAGAGAGAGAGAGAGAGAGATGACTTGGATTAGGGTTATTTATAGGGTTATGGGCCCCTTACCAGTGACTACAGCTCTGAAAAAAAAAGGTCTGACTTCCACCGTCAATCACTAGCTGCTCATGACTCCTCCCCTTTGGGTTTTTTTTTTCCAATTGGGTGCAGGGCAACATCACAATTTACCTTGAACAAGACTGGTTGTTGGCGGTTTCAAACTAAGCAGAGGAATTCACTTTGCCCGCTACTATAGTTAACATTGACCTGGCCTGGTCCTTCAGTATGACTCTCATTTGGTCACCAGGTTTCTGTAGAATCAGGCTTAGAGAAAAATAATGAATAGATTATAAATGATTTTAAGATGAAAATCAAATGCCTGAGGCTATGTTAATAACTGTCTGTGTTGCTGTGACAGCATGCTGGTCAGAAGCAACCTAAAGATGTATTTGGGTTCATGGTGACAGACAGATGTCCTGGTAGGAAAGTTATCAGAGTTCATAGCAGTGAAGTGTGTCCAAAGCCTTCTCTCATCACAACCGACCAGGAAGCAAGCCAGCAGGCTGCATACAGTGGCTGGATATACAATCCAGTGGCTTCGTATAATCCAGAATAGCTCTGTAAGTCACTGAGTGTCCAACTCATGAGCCTTCACGGGACATTTCACTTTCAAACTGCCACAAACCTTTCTATCTAAACTCTGTGAAGCCCCATGACTGAGATCAGAAGTGTCCATTTGAGCTAGGCACTCCCACGTAGCTGGTGTTTGTTGCATGTTGTTTTCTACTTGGTTGTATGAGCAGTGCCTGCCTACTAATTGAACATATAATCTTTTAAGGAAGACAACGCCAGCAAGGAATTCTTAGCAGATCCTTAGATTAATAATGAGGACTGGGATGTTGCTCGGTGGTAGAGTGTTTACCTGACATTCATGAATGTCTGGGGTTGATCCCCAGTACCACGAGTGTGGTGAGTTTGAGGTCAACCTGGGTTATGTAAGGCTCTGTCTCAAAGAGAAAGAACACCTACCACACACAATTATATTATCGCTAAGTGGTTTAGCAATAATATAATCGTTCCCAGAAAGACCTATACGAATAGTACTAGGGCCTGCACTAGTGAGTGCAGATAGGATTGGTGATGAAAACAGGAACTTTAGGGTCTTCTTGTCTACATCCAACACTTAAAGTTTTAAAAACATTTTCCACTGAACATCCCCAATCTTCCCGTGGAGAGTCCCCGAGAAACATCTGAGAAAGGAGTGTGGAATAGAGGGTGGAATTTCCACCACCCTTTCTGCCTTCCTCCTCTCGTCTCTCCTATGCCACCCTGAGCCCAGTGGGAGCTTCCAGAGCTCTCAGCTGTCTCTTCGCTGTCCCTGGGCCTTGGCTTTTTCATTCCTGCGCTGTATATATCATCTGATAAGCATAGTTCTCATTCGGGGCTGGACAGATTGACTGGCTCACTTCCAGGGCTTTTGTCCGGTCTAGGTGGTGTGATTTTTTTTTTGCAGAGGAAACTCACGCTTCTTCCATATTCTTCTGCAAACTTGAGCTGCATGCCTGGCCCAGGTGGGTGTTAGACTGGCCCTTGCTGACACACCTACGGTGGTGTTAGTGCCTACTCATGGCACACCATGGACACTACGAATGGTAGAACCATTTCTTGTCCTCAGCTGGCTATGGCAGCGCACATCTGTATCCTAGGACACTAGAGGTTGAGTCTTTAAGATGGAGAATTGGAGGGCAGCCTAACCTATACAGAGCCCATGTCAGAAAGAAAGAGAGCATCATTTTAGCATGGATTCCTTTTGCACCTGTTGTGTTTCAAATGAAATGTATCCTCCATGGGCTTCTGAATGTAAACACTTGGTCCCCAGGCTGTGGTGCTGTTTGGATTGGTTGAGGAACTTGCAGGATGGTGGCGCCTTGCAGAAGGAAGTATGTCCCTGGGGTGGGCTTTGAGAATGTATAGCCTTGTCTCCCTTCCCGCTTACTCTCTCTGATTCCGGTGTGTGATTGAGATGCAATCTCTCTGCTTTCTGCTGCTGTGCCTTCCCAGCCATTGTGAATGGAACCATAAGTCAAAGTAAACTCTTCCTTAAGGTGTCTTTGTTCACAGTATTCTGTCACAGCAACATAAAAGTGACTGATACAGTGAATTAATTAATTAATGAAATTTATGCCCTGACAGTGCTGACGCATTCATGGGCAGCCCTTCTATGGCAGTTCTGTTGAACTTGTTCATATTAGGTTTCATGGTCTAAGTTGATGAGGGCAACTGACCAGGTCTCTTCCTCAAGAGGGCACCAGATCTCATTACAGATGCTTTTGAGCCACCATGTGTTTGCTAGGAATTGAACTCAAGACCTTTGGAAGAGCAGGCAATGCTCTTAATCACTGAGCCATCTCTCCTACCATTTCCAAAAGCCCTATGAGGTCCTCCAGTTTGCTCTTGTTTAATATTATTTCAGTTATTCTTTATCTTTTTTAGTCTTTTCATGTATATTTTCAGTTAGTCTGTGAAGTAGTTTAGGAAAAACTGAAATCTTGGCAATATGGAATCTTCCCATTTATAGGTAGGAAGCTAAGCCGAGAACTTTGCCCCACACACCAACCGCAGTACCTGTATACACCTCTGTGGATTCCATTTGTTTTGCATTTTGATATCTAAGTTCTGAGCAGTTAAACTTTATTTTAAAATACTACGTTTATTTTGTTACTTTGTGTACATGTACCTGCATGGGAGTCTTTCTCTCCTTCCAACGTGTGGATCCCAGGGGTCAAATTCAGGTGATCAGGTTAGGTGGGAGACACCTTCATCAGCTGAGCCATTTCAAGGCCAGAATTCTTTTCTTGATGTTTCCACAAGACACTAAGCTTTCCCAGCCTGCTAGAAAGAGTAACTTTCCTTTCGTGTGTAAAGCTGGAAACCTGGGAACCAGGAGCGAGGGTACCCTTTCATAAAGGCTGCACCTGCCTGGGTGCTTTTACTAAACAGAGCGTCAGTCTCAAATCTGCTGTTTCAGCTTGGATTGTGTTTTCAGTGTCTTCAATAGATGTCTTCTTAACAAGGAGAACATGGCTGCTTTTAGACATTTTATTAGCATGTGTCACTCGTACGTTGTCATGGGTTTCATGATGACATTTTGTACACATGGACAGTGTCTTCAGTCATGTCCACCACATCACCCCTCTTTGTTCAATCCATGCTTCCATTGTCCCCTTCTTCCTAATTAGCCCTCCTTCTACTTTCATGACTGTGTGTGTGGGGGGGGAGCGAGCTGATAAGTTTTAAGGTTGCTTACAAGAGGGACAGTGAGCTATTCACAGAATATGGGCATTTTACCAGTGGCTACAGCACTGATGAAAATGTCTATTCTTCCCCTAGCTACCATTAACTATATACAGGTCCTTGGGGAGTTGGAGAATTCATGAGGGAGGACAGATTTTTTTTGCTGAACCTATAATTATATTTTTACAAAAATAAGAATAGTCAAGAAGAGTTCTCAAATTCTGGGGTGGGGGTGGTAAAGTAGAGAGGAAATATGTCACATTTACAAATGTTGGTTTCGGTTGAAAAGCAAGGTCTAAATGGTTGTGAGTTAAAGATAATTTATTTTTAAAATGAGCTCTTTATGTATTCAGACATACTGCACCGAAATGTCACGAAATGTCAACAGGGGCCTAAATAAAAACCAGGGTCATCCATTCTCAGCTCATTGGTTTTCTTTGTGTGGATACACATGGGTGGGGTGCATGTGTGAGCATGTGTGTGCAGGCACACAACCCCCAGGCCAGAGGACTATTGCTCTCTTTCTTACACCTTTGAGACAGGGTCTTTCACTGAATCTCAAGCTAGGAGAATCGAGCAAGCTCTACAATCCCCTTGATGCTGGCCCCACCTGGCACCATGCCTGTTTTTTTTGTTTGTTTGTTTTTTGTTTTTTTGTTTTTTTTTTTAATGTGAGTGCTGGGGAACTGAACTCAGGTCCATGTGCTTACACAGCAAATGCTCTTAGCACTCTGAGCTGGCTCCACCCTGTCATTTGCTTTTCTTCACTTCTTACTCAGCTCCACCCTGCTTGCAGCCATCAATTTCCCACTGGAGACTCTCCAGGTCCTGGTTTAGTTAGAAAACGGCACATGAAAGCACCTGGTAGGATCCTTTTCACGTAGCTCTGAGCCTGTCTTCTTGTGGAAGAATAAAAACACTCAAGCTGGCCGCTGAAGCGCCAGAATGAGACACAATGACAAGAAAGCCATTTTATGAACTATGCGAGAAAGACGTCAGTCAGGTGACTGTAATGAACCTTTTAGTCATTGTCGCAGCTTGAGAGAGGAAAGTCCCTCATTAGTTCATGGGTTTGAACTCTTGATCTCCAAACCTTCTTGGGAAGGTTCTGGAACCTGTGGGATGTGGGACCTCACTCGAGCAGCAAGTCTGTCACTGTCACTGGTGGATGAGCTCTGAGGTCTGGTAGCCTTGCCCACTCCCTGCTCCCTCTCTCTGGTGCCTGTGTGTGATCAGCCAGCTTCCCAGCCCTGCTGCCATGCTTTCCCTGGATGCGGTCGTGATGAACGCTGTCTGGAACCGAGTGCCAAAGCAGAACCCTTTCTTCCCTCGTGTGCTTTACTCAGTGTATTTTCTCAGAGCAACAGAACAACTAATACAATGGTGAATTTCAAATTGAAGGTTCTGAGGAATGCTAAACCACGTCATTCATGTCTTGAATATGCAAGCGCATACATGGTCAGAACACACCAGCACGGTGTGATGGGCAGCTGTAGACTTCACAAGGATGAGGTGAGTCTGAAGACTGTGGGTGTGACCACACTCTCTAGGGAATGATGGGAACTCTGGTCAACTACTGACTGGTGAAAAGCTAGATTCAAGTTTAAAGAAGCCAAGCTGCGACCCAGTCAGTATTTTGCAGATGAGTGATGTGATGGTTGATGACATCATTCCTTTATTTGACGCCACACAGCAGCAGCACCAGGACTCTGGCAAGTGACATCATATCTCATGGACAGCCAGGACACCTCTATGTCTCCAGGAAACACACTAGAGTGTATAGTTTCCAAAATATCCGTCGCTTTGCCCATCCAGCTTCAGTCTAGGGAAAGCCAAACATCTCTTCCCAAGCCATCCTTCAAGAGTAGCACATCCCACAGATCTCAGTATGAGTTTCCTGTACAGCGTGGGAGAATAAATACCTTCCAACTTTCTGTAGGTCTTCTGGGAAATCTCAAAGATAGCCATGCAGAAGTTGTCCTTTAGGACTTTGTCTTTATCAAAAGATGTCAAGTTTTGAACACTGACATAGGGTCAGGAGTGACCAAGAGTACTTGGCTTCCCTGTGTGTTGTGTGATTGTGTATGACAATATGGAAACCCCTGCACATGCAGAAGCCAGAGGAAGATGTCATGTGTCCTGATTTATTCCCTTGAGAAAGGGTTCCCTCACTGAACCAAGAACTAGGCTGACAGCCAACAAAGCCATTGCTCCTCATCTCCGCTAACCCAGAGTACTGCTAAGATGGGCTCAAGCACAGTTTTGTATGTGAGTGCCAAGGATTCCAAATCAGATCTTCATGCTCGTTGGCAGCCTCACTCACCATCTTGCCTACCTATTTAAACAGCTTGACAATAAAATTATTTTAAATTAATATGATTATAAAGGATCCTGAATCTTAAGTGAGAAACTTCTAGGGTTATTTTTGTCTAATTGTTTGTCTTAATTATAAAGAGCATAACAAGATCAATATAAAGCCAAGAGATGATTCTGAATTTCTAGTGTTTGGGATTATCAAACAGAAAGTAACAGCAGTTTACCGCTGCTTGTTAGGAACAGGAAAATTCTGCTTTTAACAGAGCAAAAGTCAAATTCTTTCATTTTAAACTAATACAGTATTTAATAATAACTTTAATACTAAATAAATACCAAGTATAATATTTAATTTTTTGAAAATGCTACTTGAAAACTCATGAAGCTGGCAGTGATGGCACACACTGCAATTCCAGCTTTTAAGAAGGCTGAGCCAAGAAGACGATGGCAAGTTCAAGGCCAGTCTGGGCACTAGTGACATCCTATCTAAATACTCACCAAGCTGTGGGCAGCTATGGGCATAACAAATAATTCCCTGCAGAGAAGCCTACAATGTGCATCTGTCTACAGCCATCACAGTACATCTCAGAGTAAAAGTCAAGACTTCATTAACTGACTGAACATAGAGCTTGCCTGCAGCACTCAGTGGGAAGAGTGTGGGAAAAAATATGGTTAGTAATTAACAGCTCAGGATTTTATCTTAGAAATGACCTTGGCAATGGTTCAAGTCTTCATTAGTTAGCACAGAGTTTTAATTTACCTGAAAATTGCAGAAATTATCTTCCTTTCTACCTTACTGTGGAAGGTTTGCCAGAATGATGGTTCAGTCTGATTATACATAAATGTTCATTTTGTAATCTTAAGCATGAATTATAGCTTATTCTATCAGAAAGCCCTTATAACTTTAAGAAGGACATGTGCATGTAGAGTAAAAATCTACAGATATGTTCATTGCTAATAAACCAGAGAAGAGAAGCTGGAGAGGTTGACTGCACAAGCCTGAGGACCTGAGTTCAAGTCCCTACCACCCCATAAAAGACAGGTATAGTCTTTTATGTATACCTGTAAGTCTAACACTGGGAGCAGAGAGAGTCGGGTGGATCCCTGTCTTAGGGTTTCTGATGCTACTATGAAACACCATGACCAAACCTCTTGGGGAGGGAAGGGTTTATTTGGCTTACACTTCCATATCACTATTCATCATGAAGTGAGGACAGGAACTCAAACAGGGCAGGAGCCTGGAGGCAGAAGCAGTGGAGGGGTGCTGTTTACTGGCTTGCTCAGCCTGTTTTCTCTTAGAACCCAGGACCACCAGTCCAGGAATAGCACCACCTACAATGGGCTGCCCTCCTATTAATCCCTAATTAAGAAAATGCCCTACAAGTTTGGCTACAGCCGGATTTTATGAAGGCATTTTCTCAATTGAGGCTCCCTCCTCTTTGATGATCCTAGCTTGTGTCAGGTTGACGTAAAACTAGCCAGCACAATCCCTAAAGCTTGCTTGCCCAGCAGACTAGCTTTTTTTGGTGAACAGATTCAGTGAGAGACCCTATCTGGAAAAGGTCAGAGAGCAGTGGTGGAAGACACCCACCATCAACCTTTGCCCCCCCCCAAATTAAAAATGACAAGATACAGACAATTAAGCTAGTCTTATTTATCAACATTTTAAGGAAACTGTGACCACAAGTGATAAAAAATTTTCAAGTTTTTTCTCTCAAGATTTTCTGTTTTATTCCCTGCTCAATCATTGGATATTGAGGCTCAATAACCTTAACTTCTGGTAATTTTGGGGAATATTCATTTTGCCTGAGTGCTTGTTTATCTGCATACCATTTGGAGCAATGTACCTGTGAGGGATTTTATATCAAATTTGGGAATACCACTTGGAGTTAGGAAATTGTTCCACACTGCTCCCTGGGAGGAAGAGGCCTTGCTGAATTGCAGATGTGCAAACAGTCACAGAAAGCTTGTAGCTTCAATGTGCTCTCAAGTGCAGTCCCTCTGGGAACACAGAATGCACACCAATCTGGATGGCCTTTCCTGGTAGGCCTGAGATTATTCCTTGATCTGCACTCTAGACAAACAGAAACAACCCAAACTGGATTCTCGGACTCCTCTGCATCTTTCAACTTGACAGGGACATGTCTGGGCACAACTCTTCTGTTCATATAGATGACCAGCCATTCAGGACCCAAAACCAAAAGAAACCCAACAATTGTGTGCTCAGTAGGCCTCAGGACCCAAGTCCAGAACACAGGACAGGATGGGCCCATCCAGGAGCAAGGAGGCCCTCACCTGAGGGCTGCGGACAGGGGTCTGAAGGTGTTTGTGGCAGGGTCTCATGTGGAAATGCTGAACTTGTACCCATGATCCTCCTGCCTCTACCTCTCAAGTGCTTTTATTACAGGAATGTGGTCAGTCGGCAAGGGGTCATACCATTAAAGAAAACTCATTTTCCCTCTCCCGTCTCCTGTCAAATGTCAATCAGCTGAGGGATTTTGTTGCCATATCCTCTCCATATTGGGAATTCTTTTCCTCTTGATCTTAAGCAGGTCTTGTGCATGCTCCCACAATCTATGAAGTTTTATGTGCAACTGCTGCTGTATTGTGTCCAGAAATCATTGCTTCCTTGAGCTCATCTTACCACCTCTGACTCAATTCTTTCTCCCCCCTCTTCCTCAAAGAATCCTTCCTCTTGGGAGGAGAGTTGCGATACAGATGTCCCATTTGGGGCTGAACACTCCATAGTGTATACACATTCTACACACATGGACCAGATGTGGGTCTCTGTGTTCTTTGCCAGCTGCAAGAAGTTTCGCTGATGAGGGCTAAGAGATGTGCCGATCTGTGGGTATAGCAGTAAATCATCAGGAGCCATTTTTAATACTATGTCTGTTTGTCACATTAATAGTAGTAGATTCTCCCCTGGGGTCTATGGCCTGGCTAGCCTTGAGCTGTCGACCCTATTAGTGGTGCCAGGTGTGGGTTTCCTCTCATGGAGTGAGCCTTAAATCCAACCAGAAAGCGCTGTTACTCCTATAGCATTCGTGGCAGTATTACAGCGGTGGGTATCTCTAGCCAGGCTGGTCATTGTTACAGCTCATGCTCACATCTGGGTGAGGCTGATGACAGCTTCTCTCCTCCTGTGGCATCATTGCCCCTTCTAGCACTATGAAAGCTAGTCAGTAGGATTGAAGCTTCCAGGTCAGTATCGGTACCCACTTGATTTTTTTCCTTGTTTATGACTCTAGTCATATATGTTATCTTCAGCTTTAGGGTCATATTGTCAAGCTCTGGGAGATAATTGAGAGCAATGGGAATAGCCTATGGTGCTTGGGAGTCTATGGGACCCGTCTAAGTTACTGTTCTATTGCTGTAAAGACACTATGGGATGGAGGTGCTCATTGCGTCATGTAGTCAGGACCAACATGCTGGGGGAGGACAGTGCCAAGCTTTGCTTGGTTGTGTTGACAGTATGCTAAATGTGATTGTCGCTGAGGGCTGACCTTAATCCCCCATCTTCCTCCTTTTTCTCCTTCCTCCTCTTCCTTTGCCTCTTCTTCCTCTCTCCCTTTTCCTCTCTTCTTTCTTCTTCTTTTTCCATTTTCCCTTCCCCCTTCTTCCTTTTCCTCTTCTCCACCCTCCTTTTCTGTCGCTTGTAGGCTGGCCTCAAACTTACTAGATAGCCAAGGATGAACTTGAACTTTTGATTCTCCTACCCACACCTCCTGAGTGCTGGTTTTACAGGTGGGTACTGCCACATCTAGTTTTATGGAGCACTGGGGATCAAATCCAAGGCTTTGTGTATGCTAAACAATCAATCCACCGACAGAGCCAAATCCCTCAAGCCCTCATCCTCATCCTCCCAGGTCAGTCAGGAGGAGCTGACTGTGTTCACCTGCTTTAAGTGGCTTGTGTTTCATGGCGCTCCATCAACTCCAAGCCTTGCTACAGCAGGCTAATTCTTGGAGACCGCAAGTACCTATCACAGCAGATGCTTCCTGCAAATCCACCAGTTCACAACCTGTGCCCCAGCCCACGCCCTCGGTAGAGCTTGCTTGTGCTGAGCGTGTCCCATAATAACTCCGTAGCGAAATCTCAGACTTTCCAGAGAGAGAGAGTCCTTATGGCTCTGAGCCCACTGACATGCTCAGATTAAACCATATTAACCAGCCTACCCCACCCCACCCCACTTTCCCTTTCCAAGAATGGTTCTTCCTTGCATCATCCCACACTGGTTATCTGGCTCGGCAGGTGCTTTCTCATGTGGTCCTCAGCAGCATCCCTTGTCTCCTGTCTGAGGAGTGCAGAGTATGTCCTCCTTCATGACTAACCTACATTCTTACAATCGGTGCTACGAGCAAACCTGATGAGATCTGGATGTGTTGGTACAGAACTGTAATCTGAACACGGAAAGTTCCAGACCAGCATGGTTCATAAAGGGGAAGCCTGTCTTAGAAAGGGAGAGAGGGAGGAGGGGATGGAAGGAGGAGGATAAGAGAGGGGGGAGAGGGGGAGGAAAAGGGAGAGGGAGAGAGAGAAAAGGAGGGAGGGAGAGGGAGAGGGGGGGGGAGGGGGAGGGAGGGGGGGGGGGAGGGGGGGGGGGGGGGGGGGGGGGGGGGGGGGGGGGGGGGGAGGGGGGGGGACAAGGGGGGGGGGGGGGGGGGAGGAAGGGGGAGAGGGAGAGAGAGAAAAGGAGGGGAGGGAGAGGGAGAGAGGAAGGGAGAGAGAGGGAGGGAAGATGAGAGAAAGACAGAGGGGGGGGGGGAGGGAGGGAGGGAAGATGAGAGGGAGGGAGAGGAGGAAGAACGAGGGACAGAGAAGAGAGAAAGAAGAAATCCCAGGGTCATTTAAAAGCATTAATTACCCTGCAAGTAATTGTTCTAGGGACCATGGCTTTCTAACCTGCCCCTGGACCTCTCTGCCTAGCACAATGCCCCTGGCATGCCTCTCTGAGGGTACACTTGCACCGCTGAGCCATGAGGGGTGAAAGGGGACAGTGCCACAAAGCTGAACACAGCTCTCTCTGTCCTCATTGCAGCTGATTCCATTTATGGGACCGTCTTGCAGGGGTGAAGGGACTAGCCTGTGGGGTCGCCTCTCACAGCTTTTTGGTCTAGTAGCTGAGATTGGTCTTAGGCTCCGCCTGTCTGCCTTTGTATATCACTGTCTGCGGAAACACAAGGAAATGGGGGCATAGAGACTTAGCCCAAGGCAGAGTTTGGAGGTGGATCTAGACTATGTAACTCAAAACATGAATCTTCCAGGAATGCAGGTAGTGGTAAGCCTTGTACTATTGCAGCAAAATGCCAGGGGCAGCAAGCTTTCTAGAGAGAAAGGGCTTGTTTAGCTCAGTGTTGGTGGTTCGGGGTTCAGAACTGGTTAGAGCCATTTGGTTACTGGCGAGAGCTGTAAACAGTGTGGCACATGGTGATGGGAATGCTCAAGTAGAAGAGCCAAGGTCGCCAAGCAGGATGTGAGAGGAGGGAATCACACAGTCACCTTTAAGGACCTCCCACCGGGTCCTTTCTCCTAAAGGAGTCACCCACTTGACAGCCATGCTCCGCTCCCTGCAGACCACGCCTTCAACAGCAGGGTCCAGGGAGCCTAAAACTAATAGAGATCCAAGCTTGAATAGGGGTGTTAAGTAGGGAAGGGGATCCTGAGTCAGTAAGTTTGAGAATACAATTGAGTAGCTCAGCTCCTGTAATATTCTCATTTGCATTAGAGGGCTCTGAGGACTCACGGCTCACAGAGATCCATGTGTCTCAGAACTCTGGGCACACCTGGGGACAGGCTGCACTGGCTGCCTGGCTCTCAGCTCAGGGGAAGGAGCAGTTATGCAGGCAGTTGACAGATAGGTCCTGACAGGCTTCCCAATGATGCATGAAGGTCTGCCAGCCACTGAGTCCCTGTGAGAGGAGAGAGGGCATGGAACCTCCCTCCGGAAGGCTCCCTCTGGGTCCAAGAGCCAGGCCCATTGAAAGCGAAACACACTGAAGGTAAAATGGGAGGTACAGTAGTCAGGAGGCGAGGAGTCCATAGCTAGGGAGCTGGCTTGTGCCAGCAAAGAGCAATGACTTAGCAAACAAAGACTGTGTGCCACAGAAACCCAGAAACCATGTAGTAGTTGTGTGGGTATATGTGGTCCATAAAGGTATGTGTAGTGTGTGTGCATAAGTAATGTGTGTGGTGTGCATGAGTTGTGATGTGACTGTGGTATATTTGATATGTGTGCATGCATTCGTGGTATGTGTGTGTGCATATATGTATGATGCAAGTGCTGTGGGTAGGTGGTATATGTGATTATGTGCTGTGTACGTGTGTAATGTATATAGGTGTATAGCATGCACATGCAATGTGTACATGTGTATATAATGTGAATGCGTATGTGGGGTGAGTGGGTGGTATGTATCTATGGTATGCATGTATTGCAATGTGTGTAATGTTTATGTCACTTGAATATGTTAGATCTGTGTGTGTGTGTGTGTGTGTGTGTGTGTGTGTGTGTGTTTTACTGCATTTCTCTCTCGCCACCTTCTCCACCTTCTTTGGAAAACAGCCACCCAGATCACCTGAGGAAGCTCACAGTTCACAGGGCCAGCTTTGGAAGTCTATCTGCCTAGCCAGGCCACGTCTCCTCCCAACTCCAGCCCAGGGCAGGACCTGGGTGCCTCACCGTGTGTAGTCTCCTGAAACCCTGTGGGAGCCAGCCAGACTCCACTCCCAAAGGCATCTGCTGCACAGCCTGTTCCATTTTAAAATGCAGCTCACACAGGGGAAGTGGAGAAGACAGACTGCTAGAAACTGAAGCCCAGACACGGTGCTAATGCCTGGAAATAGGAGAGACGTCGTACTGAGCAGCGCAGGCTGGCAGTTGGCTGCGGGGAAGGCGAGCTACATGGGTGTGGGAGTGCAGCTATTATGTGCACAGGAGGCAGCACAGGGTTGTTATGGTGACCTCAGGACAGAGCTTGGGACTTTCTGGCAACACCCATAGAGTGACGCTCACCTTCCAAGGTCATCATTACATCAGTGCCCCTCCGCTTCATTCCACACTGCAGCTATCTCCCTGAAAATGGACTTCACGGAGATGAGATGTGAGGGTCAGAGGAAATAAACAGCTTAATCACCTCCAAATCCTTGTTTGCCCCCCAAAACAGGACCTCTCTTGCTGCCACTTACATAGTCTGTCTGGCTGTAGGACTCTAGACATCTCTCCCTGTCTCTGTCCATCATCAGGGGAACGTTGGACCTGCACTGGGGAATGAGAGTGAAGCTGGGAATAGCGTGGTCTTCCCTGAATAGCAGCTGGGAGCTCATAATCCTTAAGTGTGCTGTCACTTCTGTCCCAAGCCAGTGAGCTCTCTGAAGTTTCTACTTGATATTTTAATTGCTGCTGCTGCTGCTGCTGATGACGATGATGATGATGATGACAATGACGATGATGATGATGATGATGATGACGATGATGATGATGACAGTGATGATGATGATGAAAATGCTAGTGGCACTGGCAGTAGTGGAGTATGTGTGTGTGTGTCTGTGGTGTGTGCACATGTGCATGTGTGTGTACTCATGGGTGCACCCATGTGGGCAGAGGTCACAGAAGGATGTCTGGTGTCATGTTCTAATACTCTTTACCAGATTCCCTTGAGTCAGTCTCCGCTTGAACCTGCGCTGGCATCCAGCCCATCCCAGCAATCCCCCAGTCTCTACCTCCCACAGCAGCACTGGTATTACAGGCACAAGTACAACAGTGTCCGAAATTTCATATGGGTTCTAGGATGCAAACCCGAGTCTCCTGCTCTTGCAGCTAGCTCCCTCAACCACTGAGCCACATCTCTCCCTCCTTTCCCTCCCGTTTCTCTTTTGTTGGCTGTATTCACTGTGGTACCACCGTAACCCCTGTTAGGTGACTAGTAGCATATTTGTTACATAGGCCTCAGTAGTGGCTCATTATAGACACTAACCTTGCTGTAGCCCACATGCTTGCTCCGGGAGCAGTGTGAGAAAGATGCTGAACTCAGGAGCAACACAAACACTAGCCTTGGATTCCAGCCATATCTCTTACTGTGACAGTTTGACAAGTGGCCTGATTTTCTGCACTCGGGCATCTCGTCTGTGAAATCGACGTTAGGGCATGATACTGGGGAGCTTGCCGACTGCATGTGTAATGCATCCAATTTCATGCCTGACAAATAGGCAGCAGATAATAATTTCAGGGAACGAGTGGAAGAATTTCTGGGAGAAAGACGAAGCGGATCTATCTGTTTGCTGTGGACAAGGGATTCTGAGTGCCAGTAAGCACCAAGGACCCCCTTGGTTGGTCGCCGGTGATCAATGGCTCTGCAGATGGTGCACTGAGTAAAAGCTGCCCTTGGATGAATGCAGGATGAGTGTGTGTATCTATGGTATGCATGTATGTGCAATGTATGCACCTACTGCTATTGCCTTCTAGAAATTGCTCCCTGTTCTCTTAAAGACGCCTTCACTCAGGAGATGTACTTGCATGAAACCTGTGTCCTGCAGTGTTACAGGAGCTTGTCTCTGGGGCTTAGCAGTGACAGACACACTTTGTCCCTCTTCCTGTCCCCATACCATACAGTGTTCCACCTACATGTTCCTTAGAAACTCTCTGAGAACACTGGTGCGTCAGGGAGGCAAAGGAAACCGCATTCTTTGGTGTTAGCTGGGTAGAACTGTCACTTGCAGTTAACTGGTCCGCAGTAGCCCCACTTTCTCTCGAAGCTCTCTGCAGTCCTTGTGGGGTCTTCGACAGTGCTGCAGGCCCCATCAGTGTGCTCACCTGCTGCCCTGACTTGCTGAGGTCAGGCTGTAGAGTGTTGGGGTTTCATGTGAGCTTTAAGGGGTCTGGTCGAGTTGGAAAGATTTTTATGTATTTGGTACCCTATGGATCCAGCTCAGGTGAACCAAGATAGGAACATTTCAGATTCTTTGGGAAGTGTTTTGATTGTAAGGATTATATCTTTGATTTAAAAACTGTTCTTTGAAAATTGCATACATGTAAACAATGTATCACGAGCATATCCACTCCATGTTGGAGTGGGAATCCCCTCCAACTCCATGTCCGCTTCTTCCTGTGCTGCTGTAACTCATTGTATCCCATTCGTGCTGTGTCCATGTGTGTGTGGATGTGGGATCATCTAAAGGATGTGCAGCCTACCGGTAGGCTGCCTACTAGTAATGACTTTTCTTCCCAACAACCTTAAGTAGCTAGTAGCTCTTCACTTAGGCAGGAACTTCAGGAGCCCCCGCCCCCGCAATGCTGGAATTTTCTGTTGACTTGACCTTGTACAGGTCTTAGGCAGGCAACCATGGCTGCTGTGAGTTTGAGTGACATGAGGCCTGTCACGTCAGTAGGACAGCGTCTAGGAGCACTCCTCCATAGCCTCCTGCTCTAAGGTTAATTTGGTTGCTTTTCCTCCGCTCTTTGAATAGTAGCACCTCCCCATTAGCTACCACACACTGTAAGAAGAGGTTTCTCTGACCACGGTTGAGAGCAGCACAGATCTATGAATACAAACATAAATGTCCAGAAAGCAGTTTGACTACATGAGCATTTAGAAAAATATCAGTAGCTCCCCTGCTTGGGCATCCATGACATCTCCGACCTTAGGTTTTGACCGTATTTCAGTAGGAGGAGGCATGAATTCCTTCCTGTGGAGGAAGCCTCAAATCCAGTCGAGAGAGCAGCTGGTTACCACCGAAAATAGTCTTGCCACTATTAAACCAGTGAGCACATCGGACCTGCGAGGTCCAGGATCCAGCACTGGGTAAGACCACTGATGTCTTTTCTCCCCCAGCAGCCTGCAGAGCGCCTTCCAGTGCTGGGAAAGCTAGCCAGCTGGGATGAGGTCTCCTGGCTAGTTCAGGATCAGTTTCCCTATGTCTTGCAGCCCAAAGTCTGTGGTGTCTTCTTGTCACTACAGTGCGACCATCTTGTCATCTAGTTATGATGGCCTATCAGTATTTTTACCTTAAACTCTTTGAATCCACATCCCCTATGCCAGTAACTGAAGACTTTGAACACAGCTTTGTAGCAATTTATTACCTATTTTTTTTCTCTAATGAAAGTGGACTTTCATTACTAAAATGTGTAACACCTTACACTTATCACTGTTCTCTCTCCTTTTCTTAAATCTGTGGCTGAGGAGAAAAGATTTCTTCTAAACCGCCTAGAGATACCCATAGCATATTAAGAGAGTTACTTTGGGTGTGGGCGAAAAGAACAGGTGTGTGTGTTGCACAAACCTATAATCCCAGCACTCTGGAGGCCGAGACAAGGGGGAGAGAAAGAGGTAAGGAGGGGCCTCAGCTTGCTGTGAAGTCTGATGACCTGAGTTTGATCCTTGGGGTCCACATGGTGGAAGAAGATAGCTGAACCCTGCATGTTGTCCACTGACCTCCACACTCGTGCTGTGACATATGCACACCTGTGCTTACCACCTTCTCACAAATAAATGATAAATGAGCTATTTCTAAAGTAGTTTTGGGTTTTGCTTTGTTAGTTTGCTTGCTTGTTTGGAGACAGGGTTTCTCTATGTAGTCTTAGCTGTCCTGGTCTGTAGACCAGGCTGACCCCTGAATGCAAGGTTTAAAGACAAGCACCACCACCAGCCGGCAAGTTTTGTTTTCTAAGAAATCTGCACAGTGCTGAAACATGTCCAAGACCCAAGGGGGAGCAGCAGAGGCCCAAGAGGGGGACCTATTGATGTGATTTTCCTAAATGGCTGTGCCTTCTAGATGTTTATATTCAAAGACATGATACTGTCACCCTTGCTCAGAGAAGCTTCCCGTCGGAGTGGGTAGTGCAGAAGAGTTACTGTCCAGTCTGACACTTAGCAGAACAAGATCCTGTAACTTGCTAAAGTGGAGATTTAAATTATATTTGTTAGCTTCTTGGGTGCTTACCACCCGGGATCTGCAGTTCGTCTGTGCTTTGTCTGCTGGTAATGTTGAAATTACAACCTTCAGTTCTATAGGACAGTGACCTGAGAGTACTTAAAAAGCCCTCCCACTGTGACACACTCATATGCTGTTAAATGCACAACAAAAGATACATTCACAGCACACTAGATGGGATAAAAGAGAAGTCTTAGGTGTCAGCATCAGCTCTGAAGATGGCAGCTGACACTGAATCCGCATTGATGACAAAGACTATTAGTGCTCAAGTCCCTTAGAGCAAATAGTGTGCTTGCATCTGTAAATTATAATTTCTCATATGATTTCATGGTACATAAATAGTTTTTTGTTAGCTATTCAGTGTGGGGTTTTTTGAGATTATAACATTTTTCCCATTCTCTTTCCTCTCTCCAAAGCCTTTCATGTATGTGGAGTTTTCCTGTCCCACAGCCACTGTTAAATAATCACTCAGAGGCTTAATATTAATTACAACAACTGTGGTTACCTACCCTGACCTAGGGTGTGGTTTACTTGGTGTTTTGGACATTAAGATGCTCCATAGAGGTAGATTCTCTCCACCCTGACCAAAGGTCAGAGAATTCAAGCATACTTCTCCTTCTTTTGAAATCGGAGGTTTGACTTAGGGAATGGCTGCCTTTAGGATACTTGGTCTAGGGTGGGTTTACTGCCTAAAAAACAGAATGCTTTTCTCTTGAATTAATGGCGTGATGTCTCACAGTACTGAAGCAAGTAATCATTCTGGTTGTCCTTTGTATCATGTTAAAGCAGTCCTTTGCCTTCTCCCCCACTTTTTGTATTAGGGTATAAAAGTATATGGGAAATTAAACATGGGCAGATTGAGTACTCAGAACTCAGAACTTAGCATTGGTGTTTACTGAGTTGCCCTTCTGATACTATCCTGTGTCTCTGACTCTTTCTTATTTTTGTTCCTCCCACCTAACATTTCTAATCCTCATGTTCCTACCCTGGAACCCATGAACCTGCTGTGACTAGTACTACAGCAAAAGTCATCCCAGAAAGGTGGTCCATGACATTTGGCGCCCAATGTAGGGTGGCTCGTGACACTGAACCAATAGCTCAGGCTTATTACTAACTATCTCTTACATTTTAAGTTAGCCTGTATTCCTTATTTATACTTTGCCATGTGGTGGTACCTTATTAGCATATTACATTCATCTCCTGCTCCCTCTGCATCTGGCTGGCAATTCTTCCAGACTCCGCCCTTCTTCCTACCAGCATCTTCTTAGTGTGGTTTTTCTGCTTAACCTCCTCTTGCCCAGCTATAGGCCAATCAGAGTAATGATTGGTAATGATATTACCAATGAGAGTAATGCATATTCATAGTGTACAAAAAGATTGCTCCGCAGCACTTTTGTGGGCCTCTCTTTGCTCCCTTTCAAATTCATGGACACTTTCCCCATTGTTGTTGTGTGGATGTCTGTCTGTGTGTTCACATGTGTGTGTGTTCCTAAATACAACCTGCTTAGTTTATATAATGTTTCTCACTTGTTATGTGTTCAGGCTGACCATTTGATAATGGGTAACTAATTGGTGTGCTCTTCCTGAGAAAGACTATTTATCCCACTCTCTGCATTCCTTGGTTGCCTATATTTCTCTGTGTAGGGCTGAGACCTCTTGGGTCTTCCCCTTCCACTTTGGCATGTCTGTTGTTTTTGTCCTCCTTCAACTCATGTTTGGACAGCCAGGTATCTGACTTTACTAGAACACATAATCTCACAGTAAACTTCTGGCCCTTAACATCTTTCCAGCTCCTCTTTCAGAAAGATCCTTGAGTCATAGATAAGGGAATGTTTGCTTTACGTATCCACTGGGACTGAACTCCCCAACTCTGCATTTTGATTGGTTTTGGTTTTCTTTTGTGGTCTCTGGTACAAAGAAAAGTTTCCTTAATAAGGGATGTAGACTACACTTTGCTGTGAAAATAATGACAAGTGTTTATGGATTGTTGTTAGGGATGATGCTGGTTTACTAAATTAGTGGTTGTAGATTCTCCTCCATAACCATGATTTAGCACTGAGTAGTTAGGTTTTCAGTACCAGATATGGTCCCACTTGTTGAGTAGTCCCTCTCAAGTCCAACTAGAGAGCAGTTGGTTACCGCCAATATATGCATGCCACTACTGCACCCTTAGGATTGGTTATCTGACATGCTGGTCATTGATGTGGTCTACAGGCATCATAGTTGGATAGAACTGGTGATTGCCTTCCTCCTTTGGAAACTCATATGTTGCTTTCCAGTACCATGAAAGTTAGTCCTTAAAGGGGACACATTCAGGTCTGTTCAAGCTCAGGAGTCTCTGGGCCCTATTTCTGAAGTATATGGTATGAAGTATATGAAGTATATGGGCCACCAAGGGCAATAGTAATGGACTGTATACTTTGTTCAGTATAGATGGAAGCTTTTCTCTTTTTTTTTCCCCAATTATAGTCCATTCATAGTTGGTTGGCTCCAGAGATGCAGAACTCATAGATGGGTAATAGAGCAGTATTTGGCTTGGGAAGCAGCAGCTGGAGTTTTGTGCTCTCTTGAGGACCTCAAGGTTGAACACAGAACTGAAGGCTTTATTCAAGACTAGAGTGCTCTAAAAGTTGTGCTGGAGGTGCGGATGGTGTATCTGATTCTCTTAACCCTCAGGAGTTCTGCTGTCCTGCTGAGGGTTAGAGCAGGGCCCATGCCTTACCTTGATTTGGGGTCCAACATATATCTACTCAGACTATAAACTAGGAATTAACCCAAGAATCCTACCCTGTTTAGTGATGACCAAGAGAAAGTAAGAAACATTTACAGTCTAGTTGATGCTGGAGATGAGAGAGCACAAAGAGGCAATGCTGAAAAATGAATGTTGTGTCTTTTCCCAAATTGCTACATGATGCAGATCTTCCCTTCACCAGCCTCAGTGCCTACTCATGAGACTGTAAAGGCAGACAGAGGGAAAAGCAGAGAGGGAGACACAATGGCGTAATTACACTGAAACCCGCTTATTAGCCAGATGAGTGGAATCTAGAAGATAATGGAATAATAGAGTATTAAGAATTCTTTATTCAAATAAACTGCCATTTTAAGAGCACAGCTAAAATTAAAATTCTGTTGTTGTTCTTCCTCGTTTCCAACAAAACCTAAAGCCTACACACTTTCATTCTTAAGGTTTTGAAAGTACCATTCAGAATATTTTCTTACTCAGGCAGTGGTGTAGCTCAGTGGTAGAACATATACTTAGCGTATGCAAGACTTTGGGAACCATCCCTACCACCCAAAGTTCTACTTCATTTTGAAATTTACTTTTTGACTCAGATTACATCACAGAGCCTGCAATATTTTATATAAGTCTATTATAAAAGTAAGTGTTTTTAATATTTTCCTGGATAATGCATCCATTCTCTCTTCCGACTTACAAATCATAGATGTTATATATATATATACATATATATATTCCAGTTGTTCATATTTTTTTCTGTGTAGTTTTTAGATGTGTAGGTGTTTTGCCTGCATGTACACCTAGGCACCACTTGTGTGCCTGATACCTGAGGTAGCAAAATGAGGGCACTGGGCCCCTTAGAACTGGAGTTACAAACAGTGTGAGCCACTATGTATGTGCTGGGAACAAACCTGAGCCCTCTGGAAGAGCAGCCCGTGCTCCTCAGCATGTAGCCATCTCTCCAGACCCTCTGTCTATTTTAATTAAACAAAAAACATTATTGCTTTGTAGAGTTGGCGCATCTTTATATTCTCCCCAGATATTTGTGTTCCTCTTATCTTTATTCCTTCTTCCGTCTTGCCTTTCCCATCTGTGATCCTTGTCGGACAGTCAGAATGGCCATGCCTGGTGTTTTTTCTCTGTGGTGTATCTAAGTTCTCCAAAACTTCCTGAAAGTGGTTTTTGGTTTTATTTTTTTTAACCTAAATTCCTTTATTTTCCCAGTCAACCTGTTGACTTTCATAAAATCCCTGTTGGTCATCTTTCTGTTACTGTAACAAATTAACCATGGTAAACAACTGAAGGGCAGAGAGGTCTTGCCCTCTGGTTAGCTGGACCTGTGGCAGGGCACATCATGGTTGGAACATATGTGGCAGAGTATGCCTATAGCGGTGAAGATGTCAGAAAGAGAGGGAGAAACCAGGGCCTTGATGTGTCCTCTTTCAAGGACATGTCCCAGTGACCTAACTCCCTCCAACTAGGTACCACATCCTAGTAGCATCACAGGCTGAGAACTGCAGCTTTAACTCTGGGCATTTGTGGAACATTCCAGAGCCAGATTGTAGCAATATTGTTACACTGTCGTCTAGTTTCTATTGTTCTGGTTAAAAAATCGGCTGCTGTTTCAATTTTTGCCCTTTGGAAGTCCAGCTGTCTCTTCAGACTCCTTGTAGCCTTTATCCCTTGCTTGTTTTTCTTTAGTGTCAACCGTGGGCTCACATGTGGGTTTTAATTTAACCGTTATATAGTTCTAGGGATGCCTCAACTAGTGGCTTGGTATCTGTTACTGCATTGGGAAGGTCCCACCCACCAGCATGGTTCCCTCCTCTCTTCTCTCGGGACTATAGCTGATACAGATCTTCTGTTCTTGTCTCACTGTTGCTGTGATAAAATATTGTAGCAAAAAGGCAAATAAGGAGATGAGACATATGTTTAACTTACGTTTTCAGTTTACAATACAGCATTGTGGGGAAGTCAAGGCAGGAACTTCAAAATGGTCACATTTCATGCTCCCTTGCTCACTTGCTTGTACTTAGCTAGATTTCTTCTCTTTACAGTTCAGGGCCCCCTGCCTAGGAAATGGTGCTGCCCACAGTGGACTGGGTCATCCCTTATCAATGAACTTGAGACCTTCATCCACAGACATGCCCAAGCCAACCCAATGTAGACAATCACTTATTGTGATTCTCTTCCCCAGAGATCCTAGATGTGTTTAATTGACAACTTAACTGATGTCACAGCTTCTGAGTGAATCATGGAGGCAGCAGCTTCGCACCTCTCCCGTACTTGGTATCCTTTTCTCTGTCTCTGTTTCAGGCTGAATATGCCTATTTGACCAGTCTCTTTTAAACTGTCTGCTTTGTGGTTATACATATTCACTGACTGCTGGACTGACATGCTAGCTCATATCTATACTACCAATAATCAAGATGCCAAGGGTAAGGATTCCTGAAAGTATGAAGTTAGCCTGCGCCACAGGATGAGAGCCTGTATTCTGAAAAGCACATTCATCGAGCTATTCTGATTACTGAATTTTTGAAAATTACATTCATTTGAGTTTTATGTGGGGACACATACATGTCACTGCGCACACACACACACACACACACACACACACACACACACACACACACAGGTCAGAGGACAACTTCTTGGCTTTTTCCATTCCGTGGATTCCTACTGGCAACTGCTTTAGCCACAGAGCAGTCTTGCCAACTCTGGTAGCTGGCATTTCTTTTGCTCCAAAGCTTCCATTTGTTCCATTTGGTTTCCCTTCTCTACTGAAAACATCTGTCTTGCCTTTCACCTCTTGAAGCTAGAATCATTAGCCATCAGGGAAATGCACGCTAAAACTAGATAGAACGAAAAGAAAACAATACTGTTTGAAGGCAAAAACAAAAATAAGACCCCACTACATTGAGATCTCCACCCATCTCAATCGGAATGGCAATCATTAAGAACACAGGTAATAACATATGCTTGTGATGGGTGGTGGGGAGTGCCAACAAGTTCACTGTGGGAATCAATATGGAGGCTACTCAGAAAACTAAATACCATATGTGGATGAAAGAAATAGGACTTGCTTCAAAGGAAAAAAGATATGGTTTACTCTGAAATCAAACATGAGTGAACACAGCCTGGGAACAGATTGCTAGGTCTCCCCAGATACCACTTTCCAATGAAGTAACAAAGTCATGAGCTTTTTGTAGTAACAGAACAAAGAAAGCCATAAATCAGAACCTGCTCAAGAACGTTGGTGGGCACGCCAGGTAGGTGGGTTAGGGCAGGATGGAGAGAGCTCTGCTATAGGCCGTTGATACTGTCTGACAGCACACATAGCCCTGTGATTGGTGGAAACTAGGGTTTCGCTGAGTTAATACGTTCTAAAGGCTTTTATTTGTCATGAAGTGTTGGGTTAGATGCAGAGGTGAGCAAAGAATGGCTGGGGGGGGGCTAATGATGACCAGAGATAAATTGCAATTAGGCTCTGAACCTGTGGCATTCCAACCTTTCCACATCACTGAGGTTCTTATGAGCCTTTGTAGATTCAGCTCTTTCCAGGAATTCTCGTTCCCACATACAACCTAGCTAAACCACCCCTGGGTATATTTTGAATGGATTCAAAGTCAGCCCACCAGGAAGATACTTGCATGTCATTTCTATTGCAGTGATCATATCAACACAGTCATCCGTTAGCAGAGGGATGGGTAAAGAAGATTGTCTCATATAATGAATTGAGCTGTAAAGAAGAATGAAGTTTGTTGTTTGCAAGGAAATGGGTACACCCAGAGGCCACCATGTTTAGCAAATTAAAACAGACTTAGAAAAATATCATGCATTTGTGTACGTCTATATACCTCTTGTGTGCCTGGTACCTGAGGAAGCCAGAAGAGGCTTTTCTCTCACTTATGGATCCTAGATTTCATATAGATATATATAAATCATGTGTATATACAAGACATGAATATAGAAGAAAAACTGTCTATGGGAACAGAGATGATAACTGGAAGATGGAGGAAGAGCGAGATCATAGAAGAAGGAAGAAGACGACATTATCTACTTGTTATGGCCAGGACCTAACCCTCTGAGGCCTGGACTCAGAGGGACTTGTAAATACTGGAGTTTCCCATTTCCTTATGCTCCCTTTCCTTCTCATGCACCCGTTCCTTCTGTATTAAAGGATGAACAAAGAGTCTGCAAAATATTTTCTTTTTTCTTTTTTTTTTGGACAGGGTTTCTCTGTGGTTTTGGAGCCTGTCCTGGAACTAGCTCTTGTAGACCAGGCTGGTCTCGAACTCACAGAGATCCGCCTGCCTCTGCCTCCCAAGTGCTGGGATTAAAGGCGTGCGCCACCACCGCCCGGCTCTGCAAAATATTTTATGCAAGTAATTTATGGCTTTGGATGTTATTATCCTTCTCTGGAGAGGATTCATATTTGCTTTTTGCTAAATAGCTGATGGCTAGAGCTCCTTTAGTTCTGCGTCCGAGGACTCGGAGCTAATCAGGTCCTTCATTAACCAAAGTGCCCTCTGATTGCCATTCAGTCCAAACACAAAGCAAGATGCTCCCTGCTGGTCCCTGGGTGGGGAGGTCACTCCTGTGTCAAGCTCCTTTCTCTCCAACAGCCTTCCTAAGTTGTTACAAGTCTAGTTAGCCCCTCAGCCTCATCTCTTGTGTTTATAATAGGAATCAGCATTCTCTGTCTCTGGGGAGAGCCAGCCACTTGAATTCTCTGTCCCTGAGGACAGGCAGCCATGTGCATTGATTGGTACATTCAGAGAGAACCTCCAAGAACACTAAAATGCATTGATGAGACATTAAGGAATGAAAACAAAGCATTTCTTCTTGGAACCTAATTTTGATTTCTCCAGTTCTCTCCCAGTAGCTCCTATCTGTAGATTGTGGTTACTGGCCTATCTTTGTATGTCAATTGTATGTATCTGTGCCTACCCTGAATGCTGATGACTGGATGTCCCCATGTCTGCCCCTAACGAAGGGCTCTGCTCTGTATTTATCGGCTAACACAGAAAGCATGACATGGGGAGAGGATGAAGGATGCTTTGCCGAAGTCTTTAACAGAGCTTTGCAAGAGAAGAAGTCATTTCGCTGACGTCACCGGACCCTGAAGCACTCAGAAAAGCAAACAGTACTGCAGACAGATGATATCAAGTGCTACCCATATGTTGTTTCCAACATTTATGGTGGATATTTGTTGTATAAGACTGGTTCCAATCTGTCGGCTGCTTTCAGCAATTGAGCACCACAGTACACACACACACATGCGCTCTGGGTCAGGAGCACAGGAAAGTACATAATAACCTCAGATGAAAGCTGTGCCTTGACTTGGGATGTACAAGCTGATTGCATGGGAAATCCAAGGCTCATGACATTGTTCTCTTAAGGGCAGATTAATCTTAAATAGTTGGACAGCAGGTTGAATACACAGTCTTAAAGGATCCCAAGGTGGATTACTAACTTAACTGTGAGGTCCAACAGAAGTTCTCAGTCTATTGGTGTCAAGAGATATTTTCATAAAATCGTATCACTATAACCATGAACTTGGCTTCCACGCCTGAGTATGTCTTCTGGTGTTCTTTGAATCTCTATGGCTTCCTCATGACTTCAAGTACATGGATATGCATATTTTGAGACAAAACGTCTCCTGCGTTCCAGGCTGACCTCAGGCTGGTCTCAAACTGGCTGTTTAGTGAAGGATGCTCTTGCACTTCAGGTACTTCTGCCCTCGCCTCTGAGTCCTATGATCACAGGAGTGAGCCACTGAGCCAAGTTTATGAAGTGCTAGGGATGGCACCCAGGGCTTCAGGCATCCCACCGACTGAGCTACGTCCCCAGGCTTTCCAGCACATATTTGATGTCAGCTTTTTCTTACTGTTCTTCGTAAGCAGATTTTTTTTTTTTTTTTTTTTTTTTGACAGGGTCTCCCTGTATAACCCAGCCTGGCCTGGAACCTGCTCTATAGCTCATCAGGCTGGCTGTGAGCTGCAGAGCCGCATGCCTCCACAGGTGCTGAGATTAAGGGCGTGCATGCTCCACTGTGCCAAGCCTCCAGGGGTGGAGTTTTAAATTACAGGCTGCCATTATCCCAGGCAGAGATCTGTCGCACTTCTCATTTCTGCTTGTGCTGCCACGCACAATCCAGCCCTGCTCGCGTGGGCACCTGCCGTGGTTTGCCCTTTTGTCTAGCACCAATCGCCTAGATTGCTGCCAGTTGGTTCTGGTTAATTTAGAAGAATTCTATTGTTATTTAGATGGTTCTGAAGTTTCACATACTGTCTGTTTAGAACTCTCCTTTAAAAGATTGCTAGCCTCCTACGCAAAGTCATCTAAACCAGAAGTGCGGGAGTTCCTTTTTCTTTCTTTCTTTTTTTTTTCTCTCTCTCTCTCTCTCTCTCTCTCTCTCTCTCTCTCTCTCCCTCCCTCCCTCCCTCCCTCCCTCCCTCCTCTCCCTCTGTTTGTGTGCACGCGCGTGTGCCAGGGTGTATGTATGGAGGTCAGAGCACAACCTTAGCTGTCAGTCCTCACCTTTTACCTTGTTTAAAATAAGGTCTCTTGTAATTGGCCACAGCATTCACCAGGCTAACTGGTCCACACATTCCTTTCTCCACCTCTCACCTTGCCTTAGGAATGCTGGGATTGGAGATGTGTGCTTCCATGTCAGGCTGCATGTGGGTATAGGGGCCTGGGGACCCAGGTGCAGCAAGCCACTATCCCGTTTTTCAGCCAGCCTGCAGCATCACTATGGGATAGCTGTCCTAAGGAGTGGGGCTAGTGAGCACAGCCTTAATGATGAACATTCCGTTCTGCCTCTAGCATCAGCTGGGGAGGCCGGGCAGCCAGGGACTGTCAGCCACAGCACTGTGTGCCCTAAGATCGAGGTCAGACTGTAATATGTGAGTATTCTGAGCCTCGGCATTACAGAAGATGATTTACAGGGAAATGCCTGGTGCATTGTGATCTCTGCTTAGATGCTGTTTTCTCTTTGCTTCCAAATCTGGGAGCCATCGTTTGTGATTTATCTTGTATTTATTTTTGAGATGATGTCTTTCACTGACCTGAGAGCCCACCATTTAGCAGAATTAGCTGGCTGGCAAGATTCAGGGGTTCTCCCATCTCTACTTCTCCAGCATGGGGTTACAGACGTGCACCCTAACTTTTAGGTGGGTGCTGAGGATCCAAATTCTGCTCCTCTTGCTTGCACAGTAGCCACTCTGCTGACTGTGCAAAGTGGCTGCATCTCCCCAGCCACCTCTCATCATTTCTGCAGCTCTAAGCAGAGTCCTGGCCAGGACACTCCGTGCACACTCACGGATGGGACTCTGCATCAGGCCGAATCGCTGCAGGGCAGGAGGCTAAAGCAGTCTAGCAGTTATTCCGCCAGTATCACTGGCTGGGTAGAAAGAACATGACCCGCCAGCCTCTGAGGGCGTGCTGACACTGACTACCCAGAGACAATGGTGTCAAGACTAGGATGACCCCTGACTGGGCAGCGGTCCGCCTTGACTGAGCTACTGTGTGACAGCAGCTAGACCAATACCTAGGTGTAGAAGCATTGATGAGAAGCCCTCTGTGACAGCCCAGCCTAATGTGAATGCCCGGCACAGCTGTATGTCCATCAGCGGGTGACCTCCACACCAGTCTCTCAGAAGCAGGCATCCGTACAGTTTAATGGGCTTAATGAGGAAGAACAGAACTGGGTCCGGGCAGTGGTGATTAGTGAGTTTGACCAGAAGCCCCTCACAGGCAGTTTTGACTGTGCCGGCCTTTCAAACCCTCAAATTCCAATGATTGCAGGGGTATCTCCATCAGAGAGTTGTGGGAGGAAGTGATTTTATCCCACAGAGTTACCAAACCCCCTCAGGGCCAGGTCCACCTCTGGCTTCCTTCTCTTATTAATGCTCTGCTGTCAGGCTATGCAGGGAGTATTCTCATTACACAGCTGTATTTTCTACTCTGGAATTTTTGTTTACTATTTGGTTACAGTGTCGATTTCCTTACCACCTTGTTTTTTTTCCATTTTCATGTATGTGTGTTGTTTATGTGTGTATATGCATGTTTGCATCTATGTAGGCACACATGGGTATATGTATGCCTATGTACACTTGCGTGGGGGCCCAAAGTTGATATCAGGAATCATGATTATTACTTCCTATTATTCCCTGAGGCAGGATAGATCAGTCAAACCCAGAGTCAAGGGGTGGGTGTGGCTAGTCTTGCTGGCCAGAGGCTCCAGGGATCCCACTGTTTCTACCTCCCCAGTACTGGGATTACAGACATGCGCTGCCGTTCCTAGCTTCTCGCATGGGTTCTGGGGATCCAAACTCGATCTTTATTCTTGAACAGCAAGCATTTTACTGCTGAGCCATCTCTCCAGCCACTTGTTTTTGTTTTGTTGAGACACAACATTATTTCACCATGTAGCCTAGGCTAGTCTCAGCTTCCTCGGTGCTGGTATTGCATGTGTATGTCACCATGCTCAGCAATGCTGTGTCTGTATTACCGAAGTGCTGGTCTCTGTTCATGGGCATCCCCTCTTACCCATCATCCTTTCCTGTTTCTCATATGGCCAATACGTTGGGACTATATCTTAGTCACTGAGTGATAGACTATAAAGTGTCTGAATTCTGTTATGTTTCTTTTAAAATTTTTATTTACTTGTGTATTTATTATTGAAATGATAGACGACCTTAATTCAATTCCCAGAGCTCACATAAAAGCCAAGCACAGCAGTGTGTGCCTATGATCCCAGTACTGGGGAGTCAGAGACGGGAGAATCCTGTGTAGTTGATTTCAAGAATGAGGTGGAGCGTGAATGAGGAAGACACCCAACACTGTGCTCTGGCCTCCGCAAGCATGTGCACACATGCATGAAGATGTGTGACTGTGCGCATGTGTGGTGTGTGCACAAGAGATGGAAAAGCTTGTGAAATAGATGTTTGTGTGTGTTGGAAGCAAACAGACCTAAAGCAAGGACCCAGGTGTGTATCAGCCCCCTGCCTTTCCCTCTGTGGCCCAGTGAAGTCTTTACAGCTTTAGAATTTGTATGTATATGTGTATGTATGTTTGCATGCATGCATGTATATTCATTCCTTTTCCTTCCTTCCTCCCTTCTTTAGTCCTTCCTTCCCTCCCTCCTTCCCTCCCTTCCTTCATTCCCGGTATTTTCACACACTGGATTCGCTAGCCGTCCACCCCAACCAAACTCAGTTTGGCCAGGAGAATTAGTCTAAGTCTCATCACTGTTCCACACCATGCCCTGGAAAGTGATGAGAGCTGTTTTGACAAGGAAACAAAAATGGCCATGAGCAAATTGCTTCATCTGTCTTGAAGGATGCACCCATTGAAAAGACAGTGTCAGAGCCTATAAAGAAAGGAAGCAGCAGAACAAGGTGCAACTTATGTAAATTCTACATGTTTCAGGGCTTGCATTCCCTGAATCAGGACCACGAACACATCCCTCAGTGCCACCCCAGGAGAACATTGTTTTTCTTGTTACTGTTTTGAAACAGGGTTTCCTGTAGCATAAGCTGGCCTTGAACTCACTTATAGAGCCAAGGATGACCCTGAATACCTGATCTTCCTACCTCCACTTCCTGAGTGCTGGAGTTGCAGGCACGTACATCTACGTCCAGTTTATGCTATGCTGGAAGTTGAATCCAGGGCTTCCTGCACGCTAAGCGAACACTCTACCAACTGTGTGATATCTCCAGCCCTAGTGCATACAATATCCACAAGAGTGGCTGCTTTGGCTTCTATCAACACTGATTAACTCAGCTTGGTCAGAAGCTTGTGGATGAACATCAAAGAGGGATGAATAGGTGCAGAGGCCGCAACTGGCAACCATCGTTGGGGTGCCGTGAGAGAGACATATATTCTCAGATGAATGGAGCCTTCAGCTTGCACGGTCCACTTATGTTTTACAGACATTCTGGCTGTTTGCAGAGTGGGACGGGGCTCAAGGGGGGGGGGGACACCAGCTGGAAGACTCTTGATTACGCTGCAGACAAATGACATGACCTACTCCAGGGGTTGGCAGAGGAAGGAAGGATAAGACAGCATTAAGTTCTGGATAATTAAAAAGGGAGGGCTGACTGATTGGCTCATTGGTGTGGGTGTGAATGTGAACTGTGAGAAGAGGACAGGAGTCAAGGGTAACTCCTAGAACTTGAGGTCACTGTGGCAAGTGAAATAAGCCGGACTCTGAAGGACAAAGACGAGCATCGCATCTGTCTCTTATGTAGGAGAGCAGAAGGGGTTTGGAAAGGGACAGCATTTAAGCAGCAAGGGGGTAGTGAGGTAGGGAGGGAGAAAGGTAAGGAGGGAGGGAGGGAAGGAAGAAAGGAAGGAAAATAAAGGTATTAGGGAGGGAAAGAAAAGAAAGGGAATATTAGGGGACTGTTAGGAAGTTTCCTGCTTTTATGACTGTCTGCCTGAGGGGGGCATGAGGTGGCCAAAATCCTAGCCCTTGTGGTCCTGGCACTCAGGAGATTAAGGGAACAGTTGAGAGTTCAAGGACAGCCTGGCCTACTTAGACCCAGCCATTAAGAAGAATGAATTCATGTCATTTACAGAAAAATAAGTAGAACTGTAGAAGCATTATCTTAAATGATACAAGCCAGACTCAGAAAGACAAGTTTTACATTGGAATCTTGAAAAAGAGGGCATGCCAGGCGGTAGTGACACATGCCTTTAATCTCAGCACTCGGGAGGCAGAGGCAGGAGGATCTCTGAGTTAGAGCCTAACCTGGTGCAGAGTGAGCTCCAGAACAGTCAGAGCTAAGCAGAGAAACTTTATCTCAAAAAAAAAAAAAAAAAAAAAAAAAAAAGACAGAATGACAGAAGAGGGAGAATCATGTTGTAGAATATTACTTTTTAAGGTGTTACTTTTTTGTTTATGCTCTGGAACGTTTGTTTAATGATGCAAACAGGTGTTTGATTAAATAAAATTCACCTGCGGTCGGGAGACTGCGTCAGCAACTAGCTGACCGGAAGTTGTAGGGAGGAGCCTGGTGGAGAAGAGGTTATATGGAGGGGCGAGAAAAAGAGCAGGAGGATTTCTTGGGAGATGCAATGAGGCGAGCTACTTGCTATTCAACCTCTCGAGAAGCAGGAGTCTACCTCAACTTTTGAATTTTGAATTCTTTAGAGGAACAGAGATTTGTATAAGTTTTCTTAGTAGTTTTGAAAGAGGCAGTACCTGAGGGAACAGAATTTCTTCAGGCTGTGGCTCTTGTGGCCTCGCAGTGGCGGAGTTGCAGTTGCTGACTAGGATAACTGTAGTTTAAAAGGCAGACAGTTAAGAAAGAGGACAGCAGAAGCAGGCTGTGTGCATGTGTGTGTGACTGTTGGTACTCACAAGAGGGGTGATATGATCAAAGTGTCCTGTGGACATTAGGAAAAATCAAACAGAAGCAGGGAAGATAGCAAGCATGAGCACCCAAGTTCAATCTCCAGCACCCACATTAGCAAAGCTGAGTGTAGCAGCACACATCCGTAATCCCAGCACTGGGGAGGGAGAGCCAGCCAGATTCCCGGGGCTCGCTGGCCAGCTAGCCTAGCAGACTTAGCGTCAGACCAATGAAAGACTGTCTCAAAGGAGATAGCATTCCTGAAGATGACAGCCAAGGTTATCCTCAGGCCTTACATATACCCATGCATAAAAATCCATCATTACAATAACTGTGACATGCTTTGTGGCACAGGGCGTAAACAATGGAAATAGCCATCCAATCATCTTGTGTCCTGGCACATTGTCACAGAGCGCTGTACTGTTTGCTGAAGCTTGTGGTTTGGTAAGGTATAGACTTCACCGGACTGCACAGCATGGGCTCTAGAATACTACACTGCGGGTCAGCACTTTCTGCTCAGTGAGAAATCATAGCTGTGACCCAAACTTTGCACCCCAGGATAACTGTTCTCACTCTGAATTTGCCAGACCTAAAACTCTCAGGTGCCAAAAATCTTGATCCGTTTACTGCTGGAGTGTGGTGTTTCCCATTGCGCTCTCGCGCTCTCGCTCGCTCTCTCTCGCTCGCTCTCTCTCGCTCGCTCTCTCTCTCTCTCTCTCTCTCTGTGTGTGTGTGTGTGTAACCATATACATGTGCACACATATGCTCACACCCGTGTGTACACACATGTGGAAGACAGAGAACAACTCCAGGCACTGTTTCTTGGGAGCTTCCCACATGCATATTTTAAAAAGATTTTATTTTTTATTTTTAGTCTGGGGGGGTGTTATATGTATATGAGTGCAGGATCCCACAGGGCCAGAGGTGTTAGAACCTTCTGGAATTACAGGCAATCGTTGCTGCTTGACATGGGTGCTGGGAACCAAACTCATATCTTCTGCAGGAGCAATCTGCGCTCTTAACCGCTGGTCAGTCTCTCCACTGTGGTGTTTTGAAATGTGCTCTCTCACTGACCTTGAGCTAAGCAGTTGATCTATGCTGGCTAGTCAGCAAACCCTAGGGGTCCACCCATTAGGGGTCCACCTGCCTCCACCTCCCCAGCTCTGGGATTACAGATGTGTTCCCTTGTGCCTGGCCTTTTATGTGGGTGCTGGGAATCAAACGTGGGGCCTCATGCTTGTGCAAGAAGTACTTTACCAACTAGGTCATCACCCCAGTCTTTGAAATTACTTTATGAAGTAGTTGGGACATCACAGCCTCATGTTACAAGATTGAAACGCAGTTCCCCAGGTTCTTCATGTATGGCGTCATGGCCCCAAGCAGACAGTTGCGTCAGGGAGGGAGGTCATGGACAGGGTGGTTAAGGCAAATGGGGACATTTAACCATTCTAAGTTCAGTTCAGCATGATAAATTATTTTCGCAGGATTGCAGCACCGTCACCATTATAGATTTAAAACACGTTTCCATGTCTTTAGACATAAACTTTGAGCCCCAGAGATGCCTCAGAAGTTGAGTGCTTGCTCCATTTGCAGAGGACTTGAGTTCAGTTCCCATCAGGCAGCCACCTGTAACTCCAGCTCTGGAGGCTCTGATGCTTCTGGCCTCGGAGGACACCCGCACCCAAACATGCTCATGTGCCCACATGGAAAACACACACACGTAAGCCTTGGTGGCTCCTGAGCAATAGTTCTCTATTCTCCCATCCCGTGCTCCCTGGCAGGCTCTTGTTTATTTTCTGCTGTTTAAGAGTTTGCCTATCTAGGAATCCTGAAGAAGATGGGGAGGAAGGATTGTAGGAGCCAGAGGGGTAAAGGACACAAGGAAACCCACAGATAACTAACTGGGCTTGTAGGGGCTCACAGAGACAGAACTAATAACCAGGGTGCCTGCATGGGACTGACCTAAGCCCTCTACACATATGTTATGGTGTGTAGCTTGGTCTCTGTGTGGGACTTCCAACAGTGGAAACAGGGGCTGTCTCTGACTCTCTTGCCTGCTTTTGGACCCTTTTCCTCATTCTTGGTTGCCTTGTCCAGCCTTAATATATAATAATATATATTAATAATAAAATGCGAGGAGGGGCCTAGTCTTACTGCAACTTGATATGCCATGTTTGGTTGCTATCCATGGGAGGCCTGCCCTTTTCTGGAGAGAAATGAAAGAGTAGATGGTGGTGGGGGCCATGAGCAGAGGGGGGAGGGAGGGACTGGGAGGAGGAGAATAGGGAAGGGAAACAGAGGTCAGGATGTAAAACAAAAATAAATACGTTTGCCTGTCTAGACAGCACATTAAGTGGCGTCATGCAGTACGGGTTCTTCTGTGTCACTGGGCTCACTTAGCATGGTGTTCTCAAGGTTCATTTCTTCTTCAGGCTGCATAAATATTGCACTCTGCACTCTGCACTCATTCCCCAGGCCCAGTCCTCTGCAGTGTGGAGCTGAGCTGATTCCCCCTTGGGGTTATCAGGAATAATGCTGTCACCGACATTGGTATCCAAGTGTTCATCAGTGTCTCTGATTCCACGTTTCGAGGTCATATACCTAGGAGCAGGGTTAGTCAGTGTTTTCTAGAGAAACAGACCCGATAGAATGAATATAAGAGATTTATCAGCTTATGCAATGTGAGTCAAGTTAGCAACACAGCTGTCTCACTTCTGAGAGGTCGAGGAACCAGTACTTTCTCAGTTCAGGAGAAGGCTGTGTGCCTCAACAGTTCCGTCTGGCACTGAAAACCTGGAGGGGTCCTGGAGAAACAGGGTAAAAGCTGGCTCTGGGGTCTGTGAAGGACTCCTCAGCAGCAGTGGGGCAATTAATGCCTCTGCCACAGGCAAGGTCAGCGGAACAAAAGTGAATAATCTCCGCCAGCCGCTTTTCATCAGGGCTGTCACCAATCCCCCCTCTCTTGACAGTCGTTTTCCCACTCCAGTTAAGATAATTCTGCAACTGAGGCTCCCCGCTCAGG
>NW_026067903.1:7642376-7715124 GCF_014885135.2 Alexandromys fortis | reverse complement strand
CTCTCTCTCTCTCTCTCTCTCTCTCTCTCTCTCTCTCTCTCTCTCTCTCTCTCTCTCTCTCATCCTGGAATTCACCAATCAGTCAGGCATCTCCCGGCCTTTGCCTCTCAAACAGTGGGATTATTAGAATGTACCTCCATACCTGGCTTTCTTTATTTTACATGGTTGCTGAGGACCAAACTCAGGCCTGTACAGGAAGCACTCTACCAACTGAACCGTCTCTCCAGCAGCTATGTATTACTTTTAAAAAGACACTGAAAGGGCCCAGCCTCTCCACAGCCTCCTCAAATTTTTTCCATCTTTTCTTATTCTTCCTCCTTTTACAATAACCCCCTAAGGAGGTGATGTGGGAGATTTGGCTTGTATTTCTCTAATGATTAGTGACACTGAGTATCCTTTCTTCTAAGGCCTATTTATTTCTACCTATGGGGAGTGGGATGTGCACTTGAGTGCAGTGCTCATGGAGGTCAGAAGAGGGTACTGGATCCTCTGCATGCTGGAGTTATAGGTCATTCATTGTGAGCAACTCAGCCTGGATGCTAGGAACCCAAGCAAGAGCTCTTAACCAAAATGAACAAAAGGACAGAATACAAATTGTCTTAGGTTTCTGTTGCCATGAAGAGACACCATGACCACAGCATCTCTTATAAAGGAAAACATTTAATTGAGGTGGCTCACTTATAGTTCCGAGATCTAGTCCATTATCCTCATGGCAGAAAGAAGAAAGGATGTAGGAAGGCATGATACTATTGAAGCTGAGAGTTCTTACATCTTGATCAGAAGGCAACAGAAAGTGAATTGAGGCACTGGGGGCATGGCTTGAGCATATATGGGACCTCAAAGCCCACCCCCACAGTGGCACACTTCAACAAGGCTATACCTACTCCAACAAAGCCACACCTCCTAGTAGTGCCACTCCCTGAGTTTATGGGGACCAATTATATTCAGACTACTGCACAGATCAACATGTAGCATCACAGCTAATGAAAGTGCAGGGTTGTGTAGCCCAGCTCTAACGGATGCATCTACAAAACACTCCAGCACCTAAGGCTGAGGGAACGTTAGAAAAGAGGGGCAGAAAGATTGTAAGAGCCAGAGGTTCGGGGAGTTTGCTGTGAGATTGTCTCCTAGTAATCTCAGAAGCTACATTAAGTCTACACCCATAAAATCTCACCAACATAACTGCCTAAGCATGAGATGAATAAGGATGATACCAATAGACATGCCATACTGGACAGGTAAAAGTCTAAGAGGACTCAGTCCTACACAGAGAGCAGCTACAGGAACTGAGCTGGGAGCAGGAGGAGAGGTGGTCTTCTCCAAGGAAAAACACACTACCTGGTTGTGTGGTGCCAACAGGCAGCCCTAAAAACATATAAGCAAGTAACATTATATGAACCCAATATTTAGTAATACAATATTTAGTAATACAATATTTAGTAATACAATATTTAGTAATACACATGGATATATAAATACATGTATGCATGCAATAACAATTAGTGGAAAAATAAAGAGTCCAATGAATTTGAAGGAAAGCTGGGAAGAGCATATGGGAGAGTTTGGAGAGAGGAAAGGGAAGGGAGAAATGTAATTAAATTATAATCTCAAATAAAAAATAGTCATATTTTTGCCTCAAAAAATCACATTGTGTGGGATGGAGAGATGGCTCAGAGGTTAGGAGCATTGCCTGCTCTTCCAGAGGTCCTTAGTTCAATTCCCAGCAACCACATGGTGGCTCACAACCATCTGTAATGAGGTCTTGTGCCCTCTTCTGGCCTGCAGGCACACACATAGACAGAATACTGTATACATAATAAATAAATATTTTTAAAAATCACATTGTGTGTGACCCATGCAGAGGTCAGAGGACAACTCGTAGGAGTTTGTTCTCCCCTTCTACCATATAGAAACCAGGTGTTGAACACGTATGGTCAGGATGGGTAGCAAGGACCTTAACTGGATAAGCTATCTCAAAGGTTCCCCAAGATTACTTTTTCTCTTAGGTCTTTTCCGGCCCTTTATAGACATTGGTAAATGACTTCTAATTGAACTCAGAGTTCTTGGATGGTGTGCCCCAGCCAACCCTGGTGTCTTCTTGGCTACCAGGTTGCTATGGCCCAGGGCTAGGTGACTTTGTAGCATTGATGTCAGTGCTCTGCATCCAGCAGGCAAGGACAGCTTGACAAAGTAGCTCCTGGCCCACCTCCTTCCTCCCATAGAAGTAATACTGGTTCTACAATCACCGGGTCCTTTGCCACCCGCTTTCTTCCACCTCCCAAGCTGATGCTCTTTGCCTGCTGCTGTCTCTCCCTCCAGGGATGCCGGATGGAACTCTGGACACGGTGTGCGCAGAGGAAACAGGCAGTGAGGAAGACCTGTATGAAGAGCTTCACAACTCGGGGCACCACTACAGCCACCCCAGAGGAGGTGGAGAGCAACTAGCCATCAACGAGGTAGTGTCAAGGAGGCTCGGCCAGTGGAAGGAGGGGGTCCCTCTGCAGGTTCATGCGAGACACATGTGCAGTTGTGTTTGAAGTATGTGGCGTAGCTGGGGTACACACAGCACCCTTTATCCAGTAGCTGTTACCCCCACAGTGAGGTTTTCTTTGCACAGTGTGTTTAAAGTCAGAACTTCTCTGGGTTTGCAGAGAGTCCAGGAGCAGGAGCAATGCCAGGCAGGAGTTCTGGTAGAGCGAGCAAAGCAGGCCTTCCTGTTATTCCAGTTCAAGTGACAAATTCCGCATAGACTGTGCATGAAGCAAGGGAAAACTGATAAGCCAGTTTCCCTGTGGACACAAGCTCAGAGTGTTGCTGTTGCTATGACAACCGTGTGCCACTTAAAGGTTTCTCTGTTTCCTAGCTAAGCAGATGAAATTAGTGAGAGATTTCATCTGGGCAGAACTACCTCCCATCACAAGTTCTCCTTTCAATTTTTAACTGACGCTTATTGTGTATGCTGTATTTATTTGTCGTATGACGGGTAATGAACGTACCCATTGACTCAAAAATTTACTATTTTTTTATGTTGGGAAAATTCAGAACCTCATCCACTAGCTCCTTTGAGCTATGTGCATGTGTTCATATTGTATGGATAAACACGTGTGTTCATATGTATGCACACATATGACCTCATGGTAACCTCAGCTCTTGTTCTTCGGTCGCTGTTCACTTTGATTTTTGAGACAGGGTTTCTCACTGGCCTGGAGGTACTCAAGTAGGCTAGGCTGGCTGGCAGGTAGCCCCAGGGGTCTCTGTCTCTGCCTCCAATTACATACTGGCTTTATTTTTTTACATGGGTTCTGTGGATCCAACTTTTGTTCTCATGTTTATAAGTCATGCGTGTAAGTCAAGACTGTGCTAAGACTACACTATCACCCCAGCCCCTCCTTTAAGCTATTCACACGCACATAAAAATTTATACACACACATGCAGAGGCCACCAGTTCAGGATCTGCCCGTTTCGGCCCCTGCGATACTGCGATTACGTGTGTATGTAGCCTGGCCTTTTGATAGTGCTGGGGATTTGAACTCAGGTCTCCATGCTTGCAGAGCAAGTACTTTTAGCACTGAGCAATTCCCCCAGGCCTCTTGAGCAGTTCTTAATTGAATGCACCAGGGCTACCCCACTGTGCTACAAAGTACTAGAGGCTATACCTACTTTTCAGATGCCGGCCCCTCCACACACACACACACACACACACACACACACCCACACCACACACACACACGCCATTAACTAGCATTTCCTCAGACAGAAAATTTGAAGCTTAGGTTCTCCATTAAATAGTCACACACACTCCTGTTCTCACTGGGGAGAGGGTGGAATATAACGGCAGTGAGCTTGTTGTCCTGCATAAACACGAGCCCCTGTGTGTGTTCCTGCTTCACCCAAATGAATTTCAGGTCTTGCAATACTGAAGAGTTTTCATTAGCAGATGATTCTCAGGCAGCTGTGTTATCTGTGTGTGGACGGCCTCTGGCTAATCAGCCCATCTAACTGTGGCTCTGGAGATAAAGTCAAGAAAGACTATGCTTTCTGACCTGCAGAAGGCTTCGAGTAGATTCTAACCAGATCTGGGAAAAGATGTAGGGGGTGATTTCTGGGGATGGCTGGCTCCTTTGCCTCCCTCGGGTACCCCCTTCCCTCCCCTTGGGCATTGTCTGCCACCTGTTAGGGACTCAGCAGGAAGCTCTGTTGGGGGTTAGCATGAACTTTATCCTTGGACATTGTTGGAGCAGGAGGTGTCAGAGGAAAAGTGTCCTAGGTGATGTTTGGCCTGCCATAAATCACATACTGACTTGTACTTTCTAAGAAGTAGGTGTCATATTGTAGATTGTGAACCTTCCACGTTCATGCCACCATTAGGAGAAAAAAAGGACTTGTCAAATTCTTTAAGAGTTTTAAAGCATTTTAATGATGTCTCTGTGTGTGGGATTCCCTGGAGCTAGAGTTATGGGTGGTTATAAGGTACCAGTGTTGGATACTAGGAACCTAACTTGGGTCCTCTGCAAGAACATTACATGTTCTTAACTACTGAACCATCTCTAAAGCCCCCAGACTTCCCAAGTTTTTACAGAGATCCCAACTCCTCCAGCCCAGAGTGTGATAGCTAGTGGGGATCTGAGAGGCAGTTTGCATTCTGGGTACCTGGGGCGTGACTGCCGTGCTTCCTCACACACGTGTGCACACTGTAGGTATAGCGTGCAGATATGTAGAAGGCCGTGCTTACTCACACATGTGTGCACACTGTAGGTATAGCGTGCAGATGTGTAGAAGGCCCAGTCCTTGCAAAGGGCTGAGCATGCAGGAATGGGCTGTGTATACGATGCCTGTCTTTTCATGTGAGGAGCATGAGAAGGTGGTGCAGGGTCTTAGGCTTTCTGTATTCCTTTCACATACTTGTCCCAGGTCCCTTGGGACTGCCCAGCGCCTGCAGGATGAGTCAGCAAATGGAGCAGTTAACTGTCCTCAGCTCCTGCAAGTGCCTCTCTCCTACAGCATTGTCCAGTATAGAGCCTTCTCCAGATGCCCATGGCTTGGGCCTGGGCATGCCTGTGCTTCCTACCTTACTCAACCATACTAGGCTTCGCAGCCATGCCTGCTACCGGGCCTGAGTCCATCCTCAGCACAAGGATTTTTCCAAAAGTAGGAAGTGTCTGTCTGTGGCTCTTCATACGGCCCTTCCTTCCTACAACCACCCAGCATGGCCTCATCTCCACTACGTTTCAGTTCTGCTGTGTGTGCAGTGATCTGGGGAGAGGTGGTGAGGAACCTATAGTCTCCTGTAAATCCCTTATCACCTGTGCATGGCAGCCCGTACCCTTTGGGTCGGGCCATGGCTGAAACATCCCCTTAGCTCCAGCTGCTCTCCACACAGAGGGGAGAACATTGGGGTCCCAGGGTTCCCTTTGTTACCTGTGCCCATAGCTGCTTGGATCCTTCAATTCTAGGGTAGAAGCAGAGTACAGATGGCTTCTATATCATCCTGCCAAAAGCCCAAGCGAGGAGGCAGACAGACACAAAAGGAGAGCCATAGAATGTGTGCCATCTCAAAGTGTAAGCAAGAATGCTGTCAATCATGGGATCAACACAGCGGTGGGAAGCAGAGTTGTCTCAGGTCATTTTGTCTCCCAAGGGTGCTTGCCATCTCCCCCGGCACTTGTGACTCAACATGAAGGTACTGTAGGACCCAAAGCCACCTCACTATGGCATTAGCTGACCTCTGGCTCCTGTGATGACAGACATAGCCGGCCAGGCCTGGTTCTCACACTCCCCAGCCTGAAGGAGGACCCTAACACCTGTTGGTGCTTCATTGTCTTGTGATCACTGTTGGTGCTGGAAAACCAGCTGCCTCAGGAGCTCCTTGAGACAGGGAAGGAGCAGCTGTAAGTCCCTTCAGCTCACTGCTGCCCTGTGAGCCCAGAGCTGCAAAGCCAGATGGTGGTTACTTTTCCAAAGCAGCTCCTGTACCCTCCATTATTACCCAGAATTATAGAACTTAGACTCAGCTTCCCTCACCTTAGACACCTGTGTCTCCCTTCAGGACTCAGCCTCCCTCACCTTAGACATCATCTGTGTCTCCCTTCCCCTTTCCTGTTAGTCTTGCCACCTTGGCATACCAGCTTAGGGTATGCCTGAGTTTTTAATGGTCAAGCTGTTGCCACTGTTATCTGAGTTATACCCTGAGCTCTTGCAGTTTAAAAAGCTAAGAGTACCTGGGTAGGGTCGTATCCCCACATAGTTCTTAACCCAGCTCAAACCCAAGGGCCTTTTGTCCCATTTCATGCTCCCCTGTGGTTCTGCCATCATGAGGTGAAGGTCATGCTCATAGCTGGGGCTGGTCCTCTCTGGATCTGGCATAGCAGTGAACCAGAGTGCTGTTGTGTGACTTTACCCCAGGATCTGAGGGAAGCAAACATATACTCACCTCAGATGGGGTACTAAGAACAAAACAAAGAAACCCAAGTCTAGTGTCTAGCTTAGTAAATGAATGGGTTTACTGGGTTATGCATAAGAAAAAACGGGTATCATTGGAAGGCCCAGCATGCCTGATGATTCTCAAGACAGCTCCTCTTCTTGGCAATTGTCATCCTTTATGTAACCCTCGGGAGAGGTCTTGTGAATCGTGTATGTTTTAGGAACTTTTTGAGAACTATGAGTTGTACACCTACTGGATTTTCTAAATTTTGTTTACCTTCTGAGTCTTAAAGGACTTAGTTCAAAGACGGAATGTTTGATTTCAGTGCCTACCGTAGACCCTGCTATGCTAAGGTACCTGGGGATGCAGAGACTACCTTCTCTCTATGGAACTACAAGTCCCAGCGTCACTCCAGTAGATGGCAGGTCCCCAGCCTTAGAGGAAAGTTAGAAATGGAATGGCAGTGGCCCTCGGATGTCTTATGTCTACCTGCATTAGTCTGCTGCTGCTGCTGCTGCAATGAAACACCATGCATGACCAAGGCAACTTCTAGAAGAAAGAGTTTGCTTGGACGTACAGTTCCAGGGGCTAAGAGAGAATTGCGGCAGCAGGTGGCAGACATGCAGTAAGGACTGCTGAGAGCTCACGGCTAGGACTGTAAGCGGGAAGCATAGAGAAAGCCACCTCTAGTGACATAATTCCTCCAACAAGGCCACACCTCCTCAGCTTCCCAGAACAGTGCTGTCAAATGGAGATCGAGTATTCACATGCCCCAAGACAATGGGAGACATCTTTTTCAAACCACCACGTTCCCAAAACCCTTTGAGGAATGGGGGGAAAAACCTGGTACCCAAGATTTTCTGCAGAACTGAGTAGACGCAGTACCCCAGATCGATGGTCTAGGCTGAGCCTGTAGTGCAGAAGGTAAGCTGCCCCTTCAGATCCACAGAGGCACTCACACATACACACCAGTACATGCACAGATAACCCCCACACACACCCACAGAAGTGTCTCTCCTCACAGATACACATGTATGCACATTGTACACGGACCACACGTGTACGCGCCTGAGCTCTTCAACAGGGTGATGACAGGGATCAGGGGACAGTCACCTACACATGAACACCGTGCTTCCTCTGCTGTGCCTCCCCCACCTAAACTACAGTCGGTTTCAGAGGGCCACGCTGGTAAGACCGAGACCTCTGCCCTGTTGAGGTTGCGGGTTCTGTTTGGTGCTGCCAGTGAAGAAGACAGCTGTGTGTCCGAAGGCTCAGAACCCTGTTCTGGTGGTTGAGGCTGATCAGTCAGGCCCAGGTTCAGATTCTTCCCCCGGCTACCCTGTTTTGCTGGGCGTTTGTGTGACAATTATCTAATGTTACAGAGGCACACTCATTTGTGAAGCGATTTCCTAAGGAGTCTTATTAGAATTAAGATCCCTTGGTCCTCTGGGGATTTGCCTAGAGAGTGGAGTACTTGCTTAGCAAGCAGGAAGCCCTGCTTTTGATCCCGGAACCACATAAACCAAGCATGATGGTTCATACCTGGAATCCTACCTCTGAGGAGGGTGGAGTAGGCAAATCAAAATTTCAAGGTCATCTATATAAAATATATGAATTAAAAGCCAGTCTGGACTATATGACAAAACTCCTAACCCTACCCCACCCCCACCCACACACAACAACCAAAGATTTCAGCTCACTAGGGAATGCCTGGGTCAGCTAGGTCCCCAGGAACCCCCAGGACTTCCATGGCTATCTGTGCACCTAACATTGTGTGGATATTAGAGTCTTCTAACTCTCCCAGGGAAGTAAGTGCCCAGGGCGGATCACAACGCACTTGCTCTTCAGAGCCGCAGCAACCCCGTCACGCGATTTTAACAGGTCCCCTCCCTGCCCCCCCCCCCCCCCGCAACTCTTTTCGCCCTGCACCCACTGAAGCCCTGGATGCTCACCCAGAAAGCTAGCTGTGAGGGAGGAGCCTGGCGGGTGAGCTCAGGCGGCTCCGCCTCCTTTCCGACGCCTCCGGCTCCAGCCCTGAGCTGGGATCTCCCGGCGCTAGGAGCCCGGAGGTAGGCCGGGCGTGATGGCCAAGCCCCCGCAGCCCCGGCGTGGCCCCGCAACGCCTGGCGGCGCCCTCCGCGCCCTACTGCGCTGCAACCTGCCCCCGGGCGCCCAGCGCGTGGTGGTCTCGGCTGTGCTGGCGCTGCTGGTCCTCATCAACGCCGTGCTGATATTCCTGCTGGCCTTTCGCTGAGCTGCACGCGCCCGGCACCGCAGGGAACCGCGCAGGGTGAGTGGCATCTTCTAGCCGCTGTCACCATGCAGAGGGAAAGATTTCCCCCAGCCCCACCCCCAACCCCGTGTGCTCACTGTCAAGGCCGATCTGGGGGTGCCCCCGAGGATGCCACCGTGAGGGTGACTGAGGGGCGTGGTGGCACACGTGCCCAATAGGCCTTTCATCAGTTTTCGAGGCTGGGGAGGAGGGGGTGGGGCAACATGGCGGGTCTCTGACTGAAGATGTTGGGGGAACCGTGACCTGCTAGTGGGGGCTGTTTGGAAAGGGTGTGCGTTGGACTGCAGGGCATGTATTGTGTCGGGGCTGCAGGAGGCCTGCAGAGGATATCGGGGCTCCTCTGCAGACGATACCTGCGTTTTTGTTATTTTAGGCCTTAAAAAGTGCCAGTCAGTCTCCTAGGGCAGCAGCCACTCTGAACACACCCTCCTACCACATCCGGTGTTCAGGGACAGCTTGGTGAGAAGGCGCCACCACCCCGCATGTGAGAGGAACACAGGAGGTGGGAGGAGGGCGATATGATAAAGGAGATGATGGTCCACTGGGGTCCGTTTAAATCACAGCCTCCCTTAGAGCCAGGCAGAACCAGAGGCACAGGAAGGAATTCTGCCCCTGCCCCTGGCTTATCTTAATCTTTATCTTACCTGGGTATAGGCACAAGCCCCACCTGCCCCCAGATGCCCCTCCACCTCAGAGGCAGCCAGCCAGCCTGCCTCTGTCTCCTCCTGCCAGGCAGAAGCCAGCTGGATTCCTGTTCTCTGCGGCAGCTGGAGAGCCGGATTTAGGAGCAGGTGCACTTGATGGGGCCGAGAGGGGCTCTGCAGAGAAATGAACCGAGCTGAAGCTGGGGTTCGCCTCTCTGATAACTCTGTAAAATGTGTTTCTCGCCTCTTGGAGCCACATTTTGCTTTGGCAGTGACATGGACATGGTTGGTTTCAGAGCTGGAGCATGTTAGCCTTCCCTTTGTGATACCCATCACGCGGAGAGTCTGTTTACTGCTGTGCTGATGGGGGACGCAGCGAGTTCGGAGGATATGCTCAGAGACACGGCAGTGTGTCTACTGGATGCTTTCTGTGTCTGGAGGCGACATTGATGACCCGTGCCTCCTTCCCACACAACAGGCTTCCACGTGACTGGGCTTTTTGGGACTTGTCAGTAACGCAACCCAGGACCCTCGTCTCTGAAAAGCCCTGCCTTTGTCCTACACCCTCAGTAGCTGTTCCAGCAGCAGGGTAGGATCCACAAGGTCTACCCAGACCACAAAATAAGGAGAGGGCTGCCTGCCTCCCTCCCTCCCTCCCTATGTTTGAGGGAATCCGGGGACGGAGGGAGATTCCCTCACCCAGTTCATACAAAGCAGGAAGTTGGACCACGAGAGTGCCTGGGTTGCAGACCCCAGATCCAGGCACATTCCCTGTTCTCTCTCACTGGCTTCCACCTCTTTCTGCTGTATCTTCAAGGCTTCACATGACAGCCCACTGCAGGAAGCCTGCTGGCTCCTGGCCTGAGGCCGACTGGCACCTACTGTGTGGTCCTGCTGAGTCCTCCTGTCTTATACCAGCTGTGTGTCAGCCAGACTTACCCGCCGAAAGTCACTGTTACAGAGACAGTGAGCCCAGAGGTTGGAGGGCTGCTGTCCCCAGGAACCCAGAGCCCTGCTAGGATCTGTGTGGCTTTGGGCACAGAGATCTCTAGGGCAATGCCTGACACTTGGGGCAGAGGTGCCACTTATCTTCCTGGGAAGAGATCCGCTTTCCTGGGCTGATGCAAGGATTCAAACAGGAAGTCCCCAGGGAGGCCAAGGGAGAGCGCACAGGGTATAAAGCAGCTTAGAAGAAGCAGGACTGGGTTGTGAGGGGACCTGCTTGGAGGTGACCATCTATGTCTCTGTTGGCTAGCCAAGGAGGAGGCCATATGCATCCCCTACCCCACTGTATCCTGCCCTTGGCCATCTATTCATAAAGCAGAAGACAGCCTTTGAATCAGAATGAGGGACCGAGGTCCAACCATCCGGGCCACCTGGGAGGGGCCGGGGGCAGGCCACACAGTAGTGAGGAGCTCATCAGCCAGTCATTGGGCAGAAAGATCCCAGTGCGTGTGTGAGTGCCAAGGCTGTAAGGAGCAGTGATGTCATGTGACTACTTCTGCAAGGGTTTTTGTTTGTTTTTTTGTTTTTTTGGTTTTTTTGTTTTTTTAAATAAAAGACAATGAAAATGACCCAGCTGCTGTGATGGGCACTGTCATTGGTAAAACAGCACTATTAATTGGGTGACCTCACAGGCAAAAACCTGCAGAGGGAGCAAGTTCCCTCTCTTAAATGGCTACCTAGGAGCGTTGGTAGCAGCTGCCAGTTGCCACGTCGCAGTGCACATCCAGTCCGGGATCTCAGTGTAGGGCACTGTAGCTGAAGGTGTGAATGAATTCTCTTCTGGCTCCCTCACTGACGTGCCCAAGACACAGCCCCCCCCCCGGGGGGGGCGGGGACAATGGACGGACTTCATTAGTTTCTCCGTACAGCAGGCCAGGATCCCTGCTTCCTGGGCTGCTGGGTAAGAGCAGGTTAGGGTAGCCTTGCCTCACTGACGCCGCTGCCTTGGCTCTCTCCACAGCTCATTAGTGATGGCAGTGTGGTATGTGCCGAAGCCCTGTGGGACCATGTTACCATGGACGACCAGGAACTGGGCTTCAAAGCCGGCGATGTCATCGAAGTGATGGATGCCACCAACAGAGAATGGTGGTGGGGCCGCGTCGCAGATGGCGAGGGGTGGTTCCCTGCCAGCTTTGTACGGGTATGGCTCCAGTCTGTTCTTTCCCCAAACTTCTGAAGATTCCTGGCTCTGCTCAAAGTCCAAGCCCCAAACAGCTCTGCAGTTCCAGGCATGTAGCATGGGCCACCCCCTCTCAGTTTTGGTACCTCAGTTCCAGGAGGCATGGAGCATGGACTCTGTTTTGCTGTTACTTGGTAACTCAGACTGGATGGGTGGGGGTCAGAACTGTGACAGACATTCTGCTCAATCACACACACACACACACACACACACACGCACACGCATGCACACGCACGCACGCACGCACACACGCATGCGCACGCTCTCCCAGGCTCTTGCTCACGGTCCTCCCGGGCTAGAGAGAAGCACAGGTCAGAAATGTAAGACTATGATGCTTTAGCATACCACTGCTTCAAGCAAACCATGCCTTCTACCCACAACTATGTTTTCATTGAGGTGTGCAGGGAACATGTAACATACAGACAGTCTTGAGAGCTAGGAATCTCAGGAGGCATAGACAGTGAAGTCATACCCAGGAGAGCAGGTGACCCAGTTCCAACCTTAGGCTGCATCTGGTCACCAGAGAAGGACATTTTGATGTAGACTCCCAAAGGGAGGGGATTCCCAGGTACTCAAGAACCCCTCCTTTGCAGACCCCCCCCCCGCCCTTTCCTAAACTTAATAGCTAACCAGCTGGCAAGGCCTCTACCTGGCACCTGGTGAGTAGGTCTGGTTCAGAAATTCCTAGTGTTTGCTCCAATCCCTGCTGAGAACACAGCCCTCCTAGAGGGGTGAATTTGACATCAGCTGTGGTCATCAAACCCCACCATCCCTCGCCCTGGCCATGTGCCTAGGAGGTAGTTGCAGGGAAACTGCAGGTATGCCCTGTGTGTCCCTCTGTGGGAGCTACTGACCTCTGCTCCCGATGCCCTGGAGCAGAGTTCAGGGAGTGATGAGGAGGATGGCAGGCACTCGTCTGTTTTGTACTGTCTAGCTGCGGGTGAACCAGGATGAGCCCGCGGATGACTATGAGGCCCCGCGGGCCGGGGCTGGAGAGGCCGACGACAACGTCCCAGAGGCCCAGAGCTGCAAGGACCAGATGCGCACCAACGTCATCAATGAGATCCTCAGCACTGAGAGGGACTATATCAAGCACCTTCGGGACATCTGCGAGGTGAGGAAGGCAGGCAGGGCTTGCTTGGCGAGGTGAGGATTATGAAATGTGACCCTAAGCTATGAGTAGATGAGTAGAACAGGATGGGTGGGGCCGGGTGGTGAAGCAGACTGGTGCGCGGGGGGAGGGGGGGGGCGGGGGGGGCGTGGCACGTGGAAGGGCAGGCAGGCGGGTCCCTAGAGAGCAAGTGTGGGCCCACCCCATCCCCCAGGGCTATGTCCGCCAGTGCCGAAAGCGGGAGGACATGTTCAGTGAAGAGCAACTGCGCACCATCTTTGGGAACATTGAGGACATCTACCGCTGCCAGAAGGCCTTCGTGAAGGCTCTGGAGCAGAAGTTCAACACAGAGCGGCCACACCTGAGCGAGCTGGGTGCCTGCTTTCTGGAACACGTGAGTGTGCCTGGACACATCCTGCTAGGTTCCCTGAGCCCTAAGGCAGCAGTGCCTGCCCCTCCTACCCCCTACTCCCCATTGTCTTTCTGCATGGCTCCCTTGCTTTATGTCTTCGCAGAATTTCCCACACCAGGTTCACAGATAGAAGCTGCTAGTCTTACTGGGCAGAAGCTGTCTTGTCCTCTGCTAAAGCAGCTAAGGGATTCTCTACCTTTCAAGGTCTTACCTGCTTAGCCTTGATAACCCTTCCTGATTTGATTTCATTAAAAGATAAATAATGCATAATCAGAATTCCTCCTGGAAGCCCTGCTGGGAAAGCTGAGTGGCTCCGAGGATGGGCATGGTAGCACAGGTTTTTCCCATCCCTGGGATGACAGCACATAGCTTGTACCCAGCCAAATTGGTAGAACCAGTTCCTAAAACAAATGCAGAGATTCCTGTCCCTCTCACCTCATGGCTGTGGCCTGTTGCCTGGGCAAACAGGAGACAGCCACCCTGACCTTCAGCTGTGCCCCCAGCAAGCAGACTTCCAGATCTATTCTGAGTACTGCAACAACCACCCCAACGCCTGTGTGGAGCTCTCCCGGCTCACCAAGCTCAGCAAGTATGTGTACTTCTTCGAGGCCTGCCGGCTGCTGCAAAGAATGATTGACATCTCCCTGGATGGCTTTCTACTGACCCCTGTGCAGAAGATCTGCAAGTATCCCCTCCAGTTGGCGGAGCTGCTCAAGTACACACACCCCCAGCACAGGTAGAGGGCACGAGGTGGTAAGGGGAACTGCCTGAGACTCTGCATGCCATCAGGCAGCCAATCGAATATTTATAGTGTGGGTACCAGCTGCAGAATGGTGGGTACTGCTTTGGGCACTGGGAAATAGCTTAGGTAAAGCAAGCCCACCACCCTGAGCTCTACTGTAGTAGGGGAGGATATACATCAATGGACTATTAAGCTGTTCTACCTACCAGTTATGGAGGAGAGAGGCTATGTACCTGATGGCTGTGGCCATGATATACAGCCCAGAGGTGACAACTTTACATGGAGGGGCCTCTGGGGACTCTACAGCTCTTTCTGCTCCCCAGTTGGCTGCACATTTCTGTCTCTTCTGCCCCAGGGACTTTAAGAACGTTGAGGCTGCCTTGCATGCTATGAAGAACGTGGCCCAGCTCATCAATGAACGGAAACGGAGACTTGAAAACATCGACAAGATTGCTCAGTGGCAGAGCTCCATAGAGGACTGGGAGGTGAGGGCCCTAGTGCCCAGAAAATACTGTGGGGTCCTTGCTTGAAAACTGTCCTTGTCCAGAGGGGAACAGAAGCAGGGATCCACTGCACTCCCAGGACCTACTGGAATACAGGTTCTCTCTTGCACTGGGCCTTTCCTTGGTGGTGCTTCCACCTTGGCACGTAATGGTCTCCTTCCTGTGTACATCACCACACACCTTCTAGCCACCACCAGCCCAGGGGCAGCCCTATCCCAAGGAACTGTGTTTCTTAAGACATCTTGGTCTGTTTCTCTGCCTTAAGAGACAGGCTGGACTGCTAAGCTTTAGATACCTTCTGGAATTGTCAAGAGTTGAGATTAGAGCCAATGGTGGGCCTAGAAATGGATCCTCCCATGCCAAGGCTTTGTCAGCTTTTCTGAGCTAAGCATTCCCACGGATCTGCCAGTCTTGCCCCTTCTGTAAACTGACGACTATCATGCCTGCTCCCTAGAGGTGTGGGGGCAGGAGGACTCTGCTCCTCTGCACCCGGCAACTAGCCACCTCTAGCCTGTTCCCATCTGGAGCCATGGCATGCCATGCCAGCTGTCAGGATAGGAAAGTAAGTGGAAGCATGCCCGAATGAGCTACAGAGAAGTAGAGGCATAGGCCCTGTCCTTACACCGACTCCTAAGCCTTGGGCAGGAGAGCAGGACAATGCAGTAGACTGGTTTTGAGCCCGTGCTTGGTCAAGGACTGGAGAGCACAGTCATCCCCAAATGGACAGCTGCCAACAGCGCCAGACTGCCAGTTTCGGGTCCTAAATACATTCAGCTGCAGGGGCAAGTTCCTGCCAAACCTATTTTTTTTCTCTAAAGCAGCACTGTCCATTCAAAAGAAAGCATGAGCCATGTCTAGGATTCTGTACTTTCTAGTAGCCATCTGCCAAAAGTAAGAACACAGTAGGGTGGGGGTGATGGCTCAGACGATGAGGCCCCTGCTGCGCAGGGCACATGCACATGGGAATTCCGATTCCCAGCACCCGCATAAAAAGCCAGGCATGGTGACGGCTGTATCCCAGTCCGAGATGGTTAGAGACAGGATCCCTGAAGCTTTCTGGCCAGCCAGCCGGAGTCAGTGAGATGACTGAGCAGGTAAAGGTGCCTGCTTCCAAAGCTGATGTGCTGTGCTTGGTCTCCAGGACCCCCGTGGTGGAGAGGCTCCTGCAAGGTGTCCTCTGACCGCCACACACTTACTGTGGCATGCGGGTATCAACCCCTCCCCTCCCACAATAAATATGGTTTAACAAAAGGAGGGAAAGTGATGAAGACACCTGGTGTTGACCTCTGGCCCCCACACTCACACATAAGCGCACATGTGGAACACATACATACAAAATGAAAATGACTTTTATTTAACTCAGTACATCCAAATGTATTTTCCAGTTTCCTACCCTTTAAGTCACTGTGCACCTTACAGTGGCACATCAAGTTCTCAGAAGGCCCACAGGCTACACTGAAGTCCTACTCCACAGGACGGTCAGGCTGCCTTCATTCACCTCCCACAGCCACACCCTCAAGGCCCCAAGGACTGCTTTGGGCTTTAAGGGTGTCCGTTATCCCCTTTTGTTGGCCTGGCACAATTCGGGCTACAGTGTGGGAAGGCTCACCAACAAGAGAGGCAGGGAGTAGAGTCTAAGGTTGGGTGCACTTACCTCATGGCTCTCCTTGGGGTTCACTCAGGGGGAAGATCTCCTGGTCAGGAGCTCAGAACTCATCTACTCGGGGGAGCTGACCCGTGTAACACAGCCTCAAGCCAAGAGTCAGCAGAGAATGTTTTTTCTCTTTGACCGTCAGCTCATCTACTGTAAAAAGGTATCCGAACCACCCTGCCTTGCTGGACCAGTTTCATATAGGAGAGCAGTAAGGGCTGGGGTTCTTGTCTAGAAGTCAAGGGCCTGGCAAATTCTACCCTGGTCATTTCCTGTCTCCAGGCCTTTAGGACTGACTGACTATAGAGCGAGCCCAGGGACACTGGGTAGCTGTTGGAACAGTGTGCTTGCTGTTCAGAACACCCTCCTTCCCGACCTGGTTCCCTGCCTGCTCCTCAGACCTCTCCCTTCCTGCAAGCCTTCGCTTCCTGAGTTCTCTGATTCCCGCAGCCTCTGGCCTCTTTACTGCTAGCTTCTGCTTCTTTCAACCACAGCACATTGGCCCCATGCACGAAGCCTTCCTTGTTCTCTCTGCTCTCCCATATCATGTGGGCTGCTGCTTTAGTTTCTGGGGCTTTCTGCCCACCTGTCAATGTGCACCTCAAAGACAAAGACTGTCCTGTCTGTCCATCAGCGGCTGGGGGTGGGAGTGGGCGTGACCAGACAGGCTGCTGGGCAGCCAGGGCTCAGGGTAGCATCTGGCAGGACCTGCTCCGCCGGGATGTGTTGTACTACAAGGGCCGGCTGGACATGGATGACCTGGAGGTGGTGGATGTGGAAGACGGGAAGGACCGTGACCTCCATGTGAGCGTCAAGAATGCCTTCCGTCTGTACTGTGGTGCCACGGGCGACAGCCACTTACTGTGTGCCAGGAAACCAGAACAGAAGCAGCGCTGGTTGAAGGCCTTTGCCAGGGAGAGGGAGCAGGTGCGGCTGGACCAGGAGACAGGTGGGAGACCCTGCTGGGCCTTGCCTAGTTTCTGGGGCCCACCTACCAGGTGCTCAGCGCCATCTTGAGAATGAGATCATGCCTAGGGCTAGGTGAGGCTGCAGAAACCTCTCGGCACAGGCTCTGCTGTGCTCAGCCCTCTGGCAGAAAGGGCCCTTCCTCTGTGGTCAGCCTCACTGAATGTGCCCATCTGTTGAGACCGGGGGGGGGGGGGGGAGTCCCTTTCCAAACCAGCTTGAGCCCTGGGAGAGCATGGGGGTGGTACTAGAGTCCTTTCCCATCCTTTCCTATGCCTAGATCCCCAGCTTCATGCTGTGGTTTGGGAAAGCATAGAGAAAGCAAAGCTGGAGGAGAGAAATGGGAAAGGGTCATAGGGTCAAGGGAGGGAATGAAGTGGTGGCTCAAGGGATCTTTGCTCTCTCCCTTGGTTGGCAAGAAAGGGTGGTTGAGCAGGTGAGGGAGCAGTCCCCTGCCGTGCCAGCCTGTAAAGTATGATAGGCACGGGGCACCGGGAGGACAGATATTACCTGGACCAGGAAGCCCTCCAAAGGAGGCACATGAGGAGTTGAAGAAGGCAAGGCGGGATCTCACGTGTGCCCTTCCTCCAGGTTTCTCCATCACTGAGCTGCAGAGGAAGCAGGCCATGCTGAACGCCAGCAAGCAGCAGGCCACAGGGAAGCCTAAAGGTAAATGGGGAACCATCCTACTCCTCGGGCAGTTCCAGCATTGATCACGTTTCCATCTGACCTCAAAAGCAAAGCCAGCTAGCCATCTGGGTCTTTGGAGATGTCCACTGTCTTTACGGGTGTATGTTTCCAAAGGAGATAAGGGCCGCAGATGACAAGAGTGGTTGGTCAGTACAGTTTTCGCTTGACACCTCTGATCTCCTAGTGGTACCAGGGGCTCCAGTGCTCACTTTCCCAGGCTGCTAATAGCCACATCACAGCTGCCTGGGAGGGAGCCACCTCTCCCTCTCCGTAGATGAAGGCAGGCATCCCATGCCTTGGACAGTGGCCCTGGCCAGCCTCAAGCCAAAAGCTCTTGATACCTTGGGGTCCTGTGTATTGTGGTTAACCCCCTGGAAAGCAGATCCTGTGTGACAAACTACCCCCACGAAGAAGTGTCTGCAACAGAAGCCACAGATGAACCCCTCTGCCTTCCACCTTGTGACCCCTGCTGTCTCTCTTGCCCAGCTATCGGCAGGCCAGGCTACCTGACCCGCCACAAGCATCCATCCTTGCCTGCCAGCCGGCCCCAGCAGCAGGTGTTGGTGCTAGCAGAGCCCAGGCGGAAGCCATCTCACTTCTGGCACAGCCTCAGCCGACTGGCACCTTTCCGGAAGTGAGCCAGCACCTATCAGACAATCTGACAGCACTTGGTGGAGCCAGCCTTCCCTCGAGGCCTACTCCATCACGCCCTCTGCCTGGTTTGAAAAGTGGAAGTGAACGGGTAAAGCACCAGAGCTGTATTAAGTCTGGGTCCCGCCTCTGGCCTCTTCCCCACTGCTAGTGCAGTGTTGGACGGGTACCAGCCTCTGCCTATACTCTGGACCTGCGCAGGGCCTCCACCATGGTGAGCCTGCAAGCCACAGCTCAGAACCACCACTGGCCAGGCTGTGCAAATCGGGCTCATCTGCTCTGGACGTTCTTTGGAAAGCTTATCTCCACTCCTGTTTCCTCTGGGCAGGAGACCAAAGTCTGTGGCCATGAGCCACTGCAAAAGCAGGTGTGTGCCCCTCTGCTCTTCATTTGTCCTTCAGGCCCCCAGCCCACTTGCAACTTCGGAGGTCAGGAACCAGGAATTCTGCACTCCTAACTCTACTCATAGCTGTCCTTATGCTTCCTGGCTCCTCTAGACACTGCTGGCTGCCAGACACCCTCTTTGTGACATGTGCAATGAGAAGAAAACCATAGTCAGCCGTGTACTTGGTTCCAGGTTAGTGGCAGTTCCCTGTAGCTGGGGTGGCTGTACACAAACCCAGTCCCTTTTCATTATGATTCTGTCGTGTTGTTTCTCTAACAATGGAGAACTGTTAATGACACAGAAAGATTGCCTTACCTAGTGAGTGTGAGAAGCCATAAGGACTGAATTCTGTGGCCTAGCATGGACTGACTCATGGGGCACACAGCCAGGCCTGCATATCGTGCAGAGCCCATAGGATTCAGAAGCATGGTCAGTTACTCTTGCACTGTACCTTCTCTAATCCAGAAACCACATTTAATTTCATAAAGAAACTTAAGAAAAGTAACCTGGCTGCTGATCAATTGTTGATGTACGTGTGAATTATTTCCTCTTCCGTGTGCTGGCCCATTCCTCCTGGGGCCTCAGCTACTCTGTTCTCAGCCTAGGGAAGTGTTGCTCATGAGGCCACAGGCACAGGGCTCCTGGCAGAAGTGGGCTAAGCTACTGTAGACGCCCAAAGGGAGAAGGAGGAAAGCAAGTGAAAGAGCCACCGACAGCAGTGGGTACCCAGACTCCCTCCTAGCCCCTGGAGGATCCAGGTAATTGGCATATGTGAGCTAAGGGGATGGGTGTGGTGGTATTTCTGAGTCCCAGCATCCTCCTCACTGAACTGAAGGACACGGGAGTTTATGTAGAGAGTTACACAAGCCTCCACCTCCTACATTACCCAGGAGGACCCCCTCCACTGAACACACAGCCTCACCCCAACCTGCTGGCAATCTCCTGCCTGGGAGAAGTAGCAGCATATGCCAGTCAGGACATCACCTCTGACAAAACTCACAAAAGAAAACAGAATATGCAACACAAGTCAATCTTTATTGAAAACTGCAGTATTAATACATAACAATTCCTGTTACAATAAACGTGCTTTTAAGGATTTTAAATCTGAGCTCATCTACTCATCAGATTGCATAAAAAATTAAAACAGTATGAATTTACATTTAGTTGAACTGGCTCGGGATGGACAGTCTGTCCATTCCTATTGTATTGACACATAAGTTCAATGAAGAGGCAAGGGATGCCTTTAACACTGGAAGACAATGCCGACTTAAGCATAAAAAAAGTACCAAGAAAACAGTGTAAAAAAGATTATTTAAAAATAAAAGTTTAAAAAAAGAAGAACCTTTTCTTTCAGTCACAGCCTATCAGGCTCCTTTGGGGCCTCCAGCTGCCACAATAACCCTTCTGGGAGCCAGTCCCCAGTGTGACCTAACTGGTCTATACTGCCCACAGTCTGCACCAGACCCACCCACAGCCTTTCCCTGGGAGCTGCCTGCTATGCCAATCAGGTCCTCGCATCTCATGTACAACTACGGCAGTTCCTAGACCAAAAAGCTGCTGCCTCCCATCCCATAATTCTAGTAAGATTTATTCCACAGGTTTTCTGTTCTTCAAATGAAGATGGGTAGGGGGAAAGGAATCCTATAAGATATGGGGAACAATTTTAACTATTCCTACGAAACCATATTATCCTTTCTGGGAATCAGTCCATCAAACGTCGAAGACTGGGCAGGAGAAGTAATTCAAGAACTATGCAAACCCGGGAGGTGCACTTGACATGAGTAAGCTCCACACTCTACTGTTCAGCCAGCTGCCCTCCTGCCCTCCAGCAACCTTCAGAAAGCACCAGAGAAAAGGACCAGCAGCTGTAACTGCCACTGCACCCTAGGAGGTCCTGTGCCATGCAGCAGTCCAGGTACACAACTACAGATGTCAGCTGCCGAATGAGAGGTGGTCCCACAGTAATACTGTACTCCAATACTCAGAAAGGAGAGCTGAGGAAATCTGAAGCGGCACCAGTGTTTAAGGTTTATGCCTGCCAGCCTCTCTCAACCACAGGCACACTCACTCACAAAGGCCCAAGTCAGAAGCCGGTGAGCTCAAAGATCCCCAATGAGATTCCCCTCACTCTAGCATATCCCCAAAGAAACATCCATTACCCCTCCTGTTAGAAACACCACCTCCGCAAAACACTCAATAGCTGCTCCCCAGAATGTTGGTCAGCCAACCGCCACTCAATGGTTCTTCCAAGGAAGACCACAAAACAGGAGACAAAAGTTCTGGAAGAGTGTACTCCTTCCATGCCTGTAACCTCACTAGCCCAATCCTGATGGTGGCCTTACTTCTCAGGGAGCTCGCAGGTTCTTTAAAAACCCAACAGTGCTACTGAGCTTTAAACTACAAATAGCAGCAGCAGAGGAAGGCAGCAGAGAATAAACTTTAAAAATTTAAAAAAATTAAAAAAAAAAAACAAACCCGAGCAATGATGTCCATGTTCACAGAATCAGGCCCTTTGCCTGCCTGCCTTATTTTCTAAAAGAATTCAGCTGAAGGACTCTAGTTGGGAATGTTACACACATAAAAAGCACACTTTCTTGGAATGTTCCTCAAAGTTTTGGGGATACCTATGCAGCTGTGTAATAGAATACTAGCCCGAGTTCTAGTCCTAAATTTTAGACTGCTGTTGAACACCACCTGTGACAGTCTGTTACTATCCGTATGCCCAGATTTTCACCTGACAGTGATATCTGTCCCCAGCAGATTCCACAGGTGATGGCCTGATAGTTTCACAACAGAAAAGGCTTCCACACAAATGAGCTGGATAATACAAGTGTCTGATAGCCACTCAATTCAATTTGAAAGAAAAAGAATGGTCTGTTACCACTTACAGGGCAAGTGTGTGAAGCTGAGGGATCAGCAGGAGGGGATGGCATCCCACTATTCTTTCTCCTGAGAACTCGGGGCCTGTGGAAACACACACTGTGTGCAGCTGCGAGCAGACCCAAGGACTTGCTAACTTCCTGCTGTAGGCAAACAACCCTACCCTTCACAGGCAGAGAGACAGGTATGTTTAGTTGGGATGGGTGAGGGAGCCTTTTAAAACACATGCGAAATCACGGGTACATTTGTTCCACTATCTATGATCATTCACTTGGGAAAACCATCATCTCTGTTGGGTCCAGGGGAAACCTTGGAACCAGCAACACTGCAAACCATCCACCGCACAGATGGGAATCCCAACATGAAGTAGAGATACAAGCTATGTGCCTACAGCAAATGTTTCTATCTGTGCACTGTGTGCATTCTTACTCTACACACACTTAGACATACACACTCACACTCACCCCACACACACACAGTTAAGTGCTCATGAGGCAATTAAACATATTCATCCATAAACATTCTATGTTCATGAATATTAGGAATGAGAACTCTTGTGTTTATACTGATCCATGCAGAAATTTTCCACAGCTTCTTACAAAATAAAATGCTAGAAACAAATTATGAAGAGCACGACTATAAAAATAAGGTTTCCAAAGGCTCAATGTTCGGATGACCCACCCTCCAGTCAAGCTGATTGCTAATGAGGCGACCTCCACACCAACCTGGAAGCCCTGACCTTGCTGCCAGAGACAAGCACCCCTTCCAACCAAAACCCAAGCACTTCAATGGGGAAACAAAACAAAACACATCCCCACTTGACGGCTCCCAGAAAGGTCCTGCCCTTCTGACCCACACTGAACAGAAACACTCTCACAGATTCAAGCTGGGCATATACAGGCAAAAAGAACCTTCTTGATATCTTATGTACATACTCAGATTACACACTCAAAATCTTTCTCACAACACATCTGGACAGGCAAGTATAGTCCAAAACTGTCTGGCCCTTTCCACTCTCCACATCTGCTTGGTTCTGAGTGCTGTCAGAAAAAGGTGGCAAAATAGGCTCACAGGACATTTATACAGACTTTCAAAGCCTCACCCCAGCTAGACACAAAAGGACAGGTCATCATCAGGTAAATGACCCCGGGACAAGTTACATTACTTCTACATTTTTAGACATAATCTCAGCCCTGCTTCTCTACAAGAAACATGGGAACTAACTTAAAATACACTTATTCCCTTTTAACCAGTCTTAAATATACACCACTCCACAGCACACAACTGACATCTCTGCCCTTCTTTGTGGGTGAATACAGCTGTGCTTGTGTGTTTTTAGCGGACTCAATTATTTCTCAGGGGGAAAGAAAGGGACGATTCCCTAAGCGAAATAAAGCAAAAGACAATACCACCTCAGCGCTCCTCTTTGACATCCTCCTTCCTGGGAAGACAGTGTAGTTCTACACTGGACTTTCCCAACAGTCCCAACAGATACACAGAACATATCCTGTAAGATGCACAATGGAAATTCAGATGGCAGAGACACTGCTCTCCTGACACACAGACCACTCATCCCAGCTCTACTGGCTCCCAGCTCTTGTATTTCCTGGTGGGCTTCAGTACATCCCTGCTTCTCAGACCACACTTGAGCTGAAATGAAGGAGAGGACCCTACTATACCTGCTGCTGCTCTGGAGCCACCACAGACTCACTCTCTCCCAGTCCCTGCAGCTCCCTCCAGGTTCGTCAGTGCCAAAAACACAGGTTGCTGAAAACTACAAGTCTGTGTCCCTACCTGGCAACCCTCACCACCCCAAGAAGCCCCTTCAATACTCTAGGTGCTTCTTGAGGACATTCACTTGCACACGTGTAACTTGGAGACTCAGCATACATGACAACAGTGCATGAGTGGCACAGGCTGTAGAACACAGTCCAGTCCTTTGGATTCTGCATGTGATGGTTTTGCATCAGCCACTGCAGGTAGATTGAGCAAGCTTTTTGTGTTTGTTTTTATAAACATGCATTCAACTAGATATGATTCAGAATAGAGCAATACTCCCTTTTTATCATTACAGTTAGCTAAAAAAATTGCCAGGCAGTCCACAAAACAGGATTTGCTTTAAAACCAACCCAGAGTTAGTTGGAGACTAGCGAGCTGGGACCTGCTGGGCTGGGATGCAGTCGTGTTTAGCTAAGTGTCGAGAGCATTAAGAAGAAAGTCCTGGTTGGAGGCACAAGGCCTGCAGCACCAGCTGTGGAACCCAATGAAGTGACTGCACAGCTCCATCCTCAAATCTGGGAAAGAATGACAAACAGTCATACAGGCTCTTGGCACCTCTGCCTCAAAAACTCCAGAGGACAGTAGTAGCCACAACTGCTGTACTTGTTCCCCATACCAGAGATACCCTGTGCCCCATGCCCCTATTCTAACTGGAACCCTACAAACTGCAGCAAGCAGAAGGGTGAAACATGCCCATTACAGAAGCAGCAAGATGCAGTGTGAAAAATTTAACACTCAATGGCCTCCTTTCTTCCTCTGCTTTGGGACATCTCCATAAGAATAAAAACAAAGTTCTGCACTGTCCCCATGTAAAGAGCAGGTGCACCTTTCTCTCAGTGCTTAGAAGAACAGGAGCTGCTTCCACCAGGCTGGCCTGTAGGCATGTTTGTGTGGCATTTACTTGACTGCTAATTAATGAGGTACGGTCTAGAGGTGTGATCCCTGGGCAGGTGGACTAGGAAATTTAAGGAAGGTAGCTGAGCTCTGGAGGGAGCAAGCCAATCAGCAGTCAACTTCCATGGTCTGTGCTTCAGTTCCTGCCTCAGACTCCCCTTATGGTGGACTAACCCTTCCCTTCCCCAAGCTGGTTTTGCTTAGTTTTATCAGCGAAGCAAACTGGAATAGTGCTAAGTCTGAGGTCAGCTTCCCACTTCCTCAGGGAAATGCTCTTCACCAGGACCCGCTCAGCCAGCATACCTGATAGTACTTACATTAATTTGCAGGGTAATCACCACTGAGGGGGCACATAGCTGTAGGTGGGTGTTCCTGGGGCTCGGTATGTGGGGACAGTGACTGGGTGAGGGGCGACAGGAGTTGGAGAATGAGCAGTCAACAGGGTACCTGGAAGAAAGGGAAACACTTCATACAAAAGGGACATGTGACCTCTCCAGAGAGCAGATCTTCACCACGTGGCCTCTGAAAAAGCACATGACCTGAATTACTTGTGAAGGGATATACAAGGGAAGAGGAACGGTCTTGATCCAGTGGTCAAAACTCTGTAACAGACTATCCCGAAGTGCTGAAAGGTATTATAACCACAGCAGTCTGTGGTCATAATATGCTTGTCACTCCCCTTCAGGTCATACACACTAATTCTGCCAGATGACATGGCTATAAAATGAGAAAGGGAGTATTACTGCCCTTAAAAAGGAAAGAAATTCCGACATGTGAGTACCCGAAGTGAACTCTGAGATTACTGTGCTCAGTGAAAAAGCCAGTGAGGAAAGGACAGCACATGTTCCCACTTACATGAGATTCTGAAGCTGTCAGATTCAGAGACAGAACACATACCAGTGGAAGGAAAAAGAAGAGTATTTGTTTAATGGATAGAGGGTTTTAGATTTGCAGGGTGAACATTCTGGAGACCCGTTTCACGGCAGCGTGGGTATACTTAACACAGAGCTGTATATTGGAGGGAGGGAGAGAAGGGGAAGAGAGACAAAAACAGCACACACGAGAGATAGGGAGGAGGAGAAAGCGACAAAGCGTGAACACACACGCACGGGGTACTCCTATATCCCATAAGCATGTACACTCAGCAATGGCCTGCATGACTGAGGTTAAACCCCGAGGCAGCAGCAGTCTATGCTAGTCTTCATTTTAGCAACAAACTCGGACACATCAAATGGAGATTCTAAGCAGAAATAAACAGAATCTCACGGATCTAAGTATGACAATAATTTCCTTATGTTGAAGTCCAGGAAAATTTTCTAAAGAATGTATTGAAGCCAGGTGGCGTACACCTCTAACCCCAGCACTTGGGAAACAGAGGCAGGTGAATCTCTGTGAGCTTGAGCCCAGAGTGGTCTACAGAATGAATGCCAGGACAGGCTCCAAAGTTATACACAGAAACCCTGTCTCGAGAAACGAAACAAGAACAGCTTGACTTTTTTTCTTCTTAAATCCCAGTCATAGGGAACAAATGACTGTGCATGGAAAAGCTTAAAGGCAGCAACATATACCGAAAGGTCAAGAGTGAAATCATCCTTAGGCCTTCCTTCCAATCCCATGCTTCCATTTTCCTGATTCAATGCATAAATGGCACAGGGTTTCTGCAAGCAGCTATTCCCTCTAGCAACACAAAACCAGCTTTTTTGAACACTTCCTCATTACTGCAGCCTGACAACAGAAATAGCTGGCCTGTCTGGAACACAAAGTATCTACCCTACTGTTCACACTTTAGCTGCTCATGAGTAAATGAGGGCTATCTGACACTCCTTGTTCATAATGCCAAATGGCCACCTCGCTCACTAACAAAGCATGCTGTTGAGTTATGCTCCACAGTACAGGCTACCTGACTCATGGCCTGTTCCTCAAATAAGAGAGAAAAGAGAAGAGGGAGGGGGCAGTCCTCCCACACAACTGAAGCCACTAGACTCTAACACAAAGGGTCAGAACTTCATGGATTCTCCCCACTTCAGTCAACTCTCAGGCTGCTACAGAGAACACATACTAAGAACTAGGACTCACCTGCTGACATGGCCATTGTGGTCCCAGCAACCATGCCCATGGTGACCCCGCTGCCTCTAGGAGGAGGGATGGGAGCAGGGTAGACAGTTGCTGGCATGCCATTGGGCTGCACCACCGTGGTATGGTGAATGACGTGAGGGGGTGCTGCATACAGAGGCTGTGTATAGTACGTGCCTTGCTGTGGGGAAAACAGAGACAACTGCCAGAGGGTCCCAGGGCTGTAGGGATATGATGGAACCAACCCTCCCTAAAGTGTAGGGCAGGCCCAAGCATACCTGGGCATACGGGCTCTGCTGGGGGTAGGCACTTCTCACTGGGTACACGGCCGTCTGGTAGGGGTTGGGGGAGGAGGAGTATGGTGGCACAGCTCCGCTGGTTGGGGAACAGGACACTTTATAAGGTGTACCAGGAGTGTAGCCTGAAAGAAAGAAGTAAAAAGCCTGAGTTAACTCAGCCAATGCCAAACAAGGACAACTATGCCGAGAGGAGCCAGGGCTACCACCAATCATGAACACAATGAAAAGCTGTTGCCACTAAAGCCTTGCCTCTCTCCTTTAGAGACTGGGCGTCTTGGCTCTCTGTTTAAGTATGTATGTATAGTGGTGAGTTCTGTAGTGCATATATGCACAGAAGAACCTGTCCTGTCTTGCTGGAATAGAAACTGCTATGGCCTCCCTCAGTTTAACTTGGGATAATCTATTCATCCTGCAATTAAGGCACAGAAGTCTATTTTAGGGAATTAAGCAAGTATACACAAAAACTTTACTACAAGCAAGCTTATCTCTAAGTTATTCGTTACAGCAAAACTAAAAAACTAACCAAACACTAAAGCCTGACACAGCACTGTAGTATAAAGATCTGAGTCAAGGGGAGTAGGCTGAGTTGCATCATCCTCACCAAAGATAAAATGAAAATAACAATAAAGCAGAGTATGAAACAGAAGACATGAGAAGATGTTGAGGAAATGGTTCAGCTGCTAAGAGCACAAACTGCTATTCTTGAGGACCCAAGTTCAGTTCCCAGCACCCACATTGGGCCACTTAAAACTACCTTTAACTCTAGCTCCACGGGCTCCAACCTCCTCTTTTGCCCTCCAGGGGTACTGACTTACACGGAAAAACCCCCACACAAACACACACATAACCAAATAATTTTTAAAAAGAAAAGAAATACAACATATAAAGCTACGTGACAAAAGGGGAAGAGAAGATGGGATCTTTCAGGCCTGTGAGGCTACTTCCAGAATCTGTACTCTCAGGTGGCAGGAAGGTGAATACGTAGCCTGACTCCACCCACTAAAGTATCTCATCAGAGCCAGGAGCTGCAGGCTACAAGATGCATTCAGAAGCTGAGGAAGGGCTCCAGAAGGGCAGACTAACCAGCGACTGGGGGAAAGCAGAGAGTTCAGACACCTGCCATTGGCCAACAGTCATTCTCTGGAACATCCAATGGGAACCAATTGCTGATACACAGGACAAACTCCAAGATAACTGTATTTACTGAAAGCCAGATGAATACATGCTGCAAATAGCTAACAGGAAACCCTAGAAGAATCCAGTGATTGAAAACTTCAAGGCAGTGGCCAGGGCAGGAAAACGAGAATTTCCTGACTTGCTGGAACAGAAACTGCTATGGCCTCCCTTGGCTCAACTTGGCATTAACAGCACATACACTCATCCTGCAATTAAGGTCCTTTCAAAAGAATCAAGCACAGACTGTGGTGGCAGAGTGCAACCATCAAACACAGCAAACGTCACACTGCACTCTGAAGACAGCTTCCTATTCTCATCAACTCTATCCTGCAATGAGTGTGTTCTGAAGAGGCCATGATGGCCTTCACGTTCTTGTTGGTGCCAACTTGTGGCACAGGGCACTCAGCTGTCCATGGAGCATCAGAACTGCAAACTCTCAAGGTACAGACATGTCTCTGAGATGCAAGCAAAACCCCCAGGGGCCACAACAGAACTTGGAAAACATGTTCACCAGCCTATACATAAATCCTCAACAGGAAACTGTGATCTACCATATAACACTACTTATCAATCACTAAAAAAAAACTTACAAATGAAGCACAAACCTCACTGGATTTTCAAAGCCAGACACAGAACACATAACAAATAATCATGTACATATCTAACAACCACCTAATCCACCTTGAAAGCAACAGACTGGCATACGTATTTTAAAATTTCAAAGTTTTAAATATCTGGAAGAAATCAGGAAGGGGAGAGAAAAGGGAAGCCCTTCCAGTATAATGGAAGTGTCCCAAATTTTCTTTGGGTGATGGCTCCACAGTACCAAAGTTCAACTGTGAAAATTCATGTCAATACACACTAAATATGTGAATATTTGTGCACAAATTGTGTCTCAATTTTAAAAGAATGAACTGAGTATAACAATTTTAATTTGAAATTTTAATGTTTTAATTATATTATTAGTAGAGAGAATTAATGACTTCCACAATATCTACAAATTTTAAATATATCAGCTTTCAATACTGGTAATTTTCCAAGAGAGTCAAATATACAACTTTTCCATTAGGATTTATAAAACAAGTGAATAGGCAAGAGCATATAAAGAGACTATCATAGCTTCCTCAAAAGGCCTATGTGGTAAAGGCTGGGGTGGCGGTGTGGTAGTACAAGAGGTAGTTGCTCCTTTAAGACAGCCTAGCTGTGAGAAGTCTTTAGGTCACTAGGGGTATGTTCTCCAAGTGGGCTGTGGGACACATCTGTAGGTGAGTGCTGTTGCTTTGATGGTATACTCAGTTTTAAGTATGTTCAACTTTATTATATGCCAATTATACCACAACAAATTTGTAAACCATTTTTAAGTTAGGGAAAACCAATTTAAGATCCCTCCAGTGGGCTGGAGCGATGGCTCAGTGGTTAAGAGCATTGCCTGCTCTTCCAAAGGTTCTGAGTTCAATTTCCAGCAACCACATGGTGGTTCACAACCATCTGTAATGAGGTCTGGTGCCCTCTTCTGGCCTGCAGACATACACACAGACAGAATATTGTATACATAATAAATAAATAAATATTTTTTAAAAAAAAGATCCCTCCAGTTCTGGGTTCAGTGACACTGCAGGAAGAACCCCAACTTCTCCCAAGAAAATTGCTCATCATGAAAAGAGTAAACACTTGCCACTAGGCCAAGTCATGGGAGCAGGACAGCATCTATCTGTCCGTCACAGTGAGCCAGGTCCTATGGAGACGACCAAGAAGAATGCAACCCTCTCCAAGAGGAACTTGACTTTTAGGAGGAAACATGGGAAGTAGAACACTCACAGTAAGGTGTATGCAGGAGAGGGACACCAACAGGGTGCAGAGCAAGGCTGACACAAAAGAAACAGCGGGGATCTAAACAGGGTTTGGGCCCCTCACTATCAAACCAGTCCTTCACCTATCACAAGCACAATCGTGCCAGATGGAACAATCACCTCACAGGTGACCCCACTCCACTGTTACAATCCAGCTTCTGCCCCATCATCTCCATGAACTTCAACTGCGCTATCTTGCCAGGACTTCATGTGTGCAAGCTCTGCACTCTGAAAGCGGAGGCGCGAGACAACGGAGCTGAGGCCAGCGTGGGTGTCTACTCAAAACCAAACTACGAAAGGGGAGGGAGATCTGCCAAGCAATCACCAGCCACATGAGGAAAATAGCAACACTCAAAAGGCTCAAATGTGTCGCACTTTAAGAACAGATGCTGAATGTTAGTCTGGAACCACATTCAGAACTTGTAGTTTTCACAAGGTTTTTAAAAAAAAAAAAAAAAAAAACAGGGCCCACTTATACATCACACAATAAAAAATCAAAAATAAACAATCACAATAATGATTAATTTAGGTATGATAATAGCATTACATATGCTGTTAGAGATATTTCTAAAAATCATCAACATGATGTACGAGAGTTGCTTCAAAATAACCAGGAAAAGTGATAGATGAAATACCAACTTGGAGCTGTGGCAATCAAAGCCAAGTGACAAGGAAGTGGGAACTACATTCTCACAAGCTTGGGTATACACCTGAAATTGTTCCTAGAAAGGAGTAATAGTACGTGTAGACTCTTAGCATTCAGGAAGCTGAGGCAGGAGGATGGAAAATTCAAGTTGGTCCTAAGCTATATACAGTTTGACCCCAATTAAACACATACAGTATAGGCTGGAGAGAATGCTCAGATTAAGAGCTATGGCTAATCTTACAGAGGACCTGGGTTCAGTTTCCAGCACTCACACAGCAGCTCACAAATACCTCTAACTCCAGATCGAGGGGATTTGGCACATTGTTCTGGCCTCCTCTAGCACTGGGCACACATATGGTGCACACACAGACATGCAGGCAAACACTCATACACATGAGTGTTTTAAATCTTAAAGGCAAACAAACAAACAAACAAAACACAAAGGGCCAAGAACATAGCTCAGATAGAGCACTTGCCTAACATGTGCAAGACCCTGGGTTCAATCTCCAGCACTGCAAACAAAAACAAACAAAAAAATCATTTTTAAAAAAAAGACAAAGTATTGTTTAAGGTTAGGCAAGCTGTTACAGATTTAAATGAGGCAAAAGATATAAATTCAACTTTGGAAACAGATTTAATATGTAGCATTAAGAAGAATCTCATTCCAGATATCCAAGAATATTGGCCATTTCTCAGTGAGATGCCTTCACAATTCTAGGGGCAATGGTTCTTAACCCATAAGTCACTATCCAGAGAACTATTAGGAGGTGGGATATAGGTGCAGAAAATGTTTTACCGGGGATGGAGGGGAGCTCTCTAAAACATGACCCCCTCATAATCTCTTGGGAAGCTACTAAAGGAAATATTCCACAAAAGTAGGAACTAAGAAGTAAGGACCGAGCAAATGTGAGGCAGAAGGACTTCTGCAGAAGAGTGCTCCAGATTAGGACCCAGGCTAGGCCAGGAGTGAGGCCTTCCAAAGGAGCTGCAAGAAAGCAGAGTAGTGGGATTCCTCATGGGCCAGAAACACCACCAAGAGGTCCTGACAGAGATCTCAAGAGTTCTATTGAGCCTTGAGAGGTTCCACGAAGGACAAAGTAGACACAGAGGAAGAACCGCAAATCCATGGCATGACCACAATAAGAACAGGGCAGGCAAGTTAAGTAAAAGAGCAGCTAGATCCTTGTTACCCAAAGAGACAAGTCAACAAAAACAAAACAGTAACACTGACAGCCAAGCCAACACCCTGGGAATACAGGAAGAGTCACAACAAAGGACAGCAGTAGAGTCCAATGGCCTCAGGATAGACAGGCATTCAAACACAGTGGTAGCAAACTCACTCACTTTTTCCTTCCTGAGACAGAGTGTCACATAGCCCAGGAAGACCTTGAATTTACTATATAGCAGAACATTATCTTAAATTTCCTATCCTCCTACCTGAGGTCCACTGAGCCACCACTTTGAATTTAAGTAGTGGGGACTGTGCACACTAGGTAGCACTCTATCAACTAAGCTGCACCCCTAGCCCCTTGCGTTAATTTCTGAAAGTGTAAGCATCCTAAGATCCTGTGCATACATACCTTTAAGAGAGAAAGACTTCTGTAACTCCAAAGTCTATTAACACTCTAATGCTATTTCCTTTTGCTAAACAAACTTGGATCTCACTTCAAAGACTTAATTATGAATTAAAAAAAAAAGCCAGATGTTGGTGGTGTACGCCTTTAATCCCAGCACTCAGGAAGCAGAGCCTATATTGTATTTTCACTTACTCTTAAGTATCTTTCATAAACAAGTGTCAAAACCAGATAAGCACTGTAATAACCAGCTTAATGAAACGGTTACCTGCTGTAAGATGCATTGGTTTGTACTTGTGTTTGCCTGATTAATTACTGCCTAAGTGTACCATGAGGAAGAGGCAGAAGCAGGGCAGAGGCAGGATCCTGTGAATCTGAGACTAGCCTGTTTTACAGAGTAAGTTCTAGACTATTCAGGGCTACATAGTAAGCTCTATCAGTAACTTTTTCCTGAGGCTTTCAGATCATTGATGCACCGGAGCCATTCAGTGGGACCAGGACCAAGAAGACTGAAACTACTAAGTGCCTGGTCTGCCCAAAGTCTAATCATGTTCTTCCCACAATACAGCCTAAGTTCTACCAGGGATGAAGTCACAGTTTCCAGGGTCACCACCAGGAGTTAAGCTTTTACTAGCTCAGTTCCTAAGGAGATTACAAGCATGGAAAACCCACTCTAGATTTATCTGTCTGCAGCCTAAGTTTATTCAAAACAAATGGATCTCTTCTACTTCCAGACCATGTAACGGAATATATCACCAAAAGCTACCACAAATCCAAAGCTTCTCAGACTTCTGTGACATACACATGGACTAAGAAAAAGGAGTTGAGAGGATGGCTCAGGGGTTAAGAGCACTCACTGCTCTTGCACAGGATCCAGGTTTGCCCCCAGCACCCACTAGGCAGCTCACAACCACCTGTAAATCCAGTTTCAGGGGCTTGCCCTTTTCTGGCCTCTGTGGGCCAAACATGCACATGGTACATAGACACACATTCATACACATACAAAAAATAAATAAAAATAAATCTTTAAAAAAGTAAAAAGGATCAGAGCAATGCAAAGGTGCTCAGCAAGTCCTGCAGACCCACTGCCTCTATGCTAGAACAGATCAAGAGAGCAGCAGAACTCACAGAAACTTCCCTTCTTATTGTGTCTACAGTGATGACCTAGCCTGGATCCTCAAAAGAGGGAGATGGCATTTCAAGAACCCATAAAAGAGGAGCACACAGTTCTGATTTACATCAGTAGCCAACAGCACAGTGGGATACCAAGGCCTTCAAAGTTTCCCCTACCTTCACCAATTTCACATAAAAACCTTTATCCCAAGTCTTTTGAAAACAAAAGCACACAAAATCTGGCACAACTACGTCATGAGACTGACAGCCAAAGGGCCTGGCACTCTTCAACAGAGGCTTCTAAGACAGCACCCTGGGTCACTGTTACTTCACATGAGAACAGTCTTAAAAAGGAGAAGTGAGAGAAGGCGGTTTGCACTGTCCTACAGATACCCCCTGCTTTTGACAAGAACATCTGCACTGGCCTCAACAAACCCGAGACTTAGGAAAATTACAAAACTCAGAGGAAAGATTTTAGTCCTTCTCACATAGGCTAGCTCTCTCGGAAGAAACTGGCGTTAGTACAGTAAGTACAAATGGTGTGCTACAGCACAAGTGCAAGAAGCACTAACCCACAAAAGTGCACTAACCTAGTGCTACACACATGGAACTCCAAATGAACTAAAGCCCTAAATGTACCAGCTAAAACAGCTAGAAGAAAAAGCAAGAAATCATCATTTTGGGCAGGTTTTCGGGATACTAGAAATGTAACCCAAAGAACAGAATAATAACCTCAACAAATTTTTAAAACTGCTCTGTGAAAGATACCCAGAAGGGAGAAAAACTAGGAGTAAAAAAACCTCTAAAATCATAAATTTGATAAATAAAATAATTCTTAAAAACCCAGCAATAGAACAAACTCAGTCTCTAAGCAGGTGAGGAGTAGATCTCACTTCTAGCTACTCAGGAGGCTGGGGCCCAGGAGTTCAAGACACCCTGAGTGGAAAGAGACACACACTGGAGGGATGGCTCAGTGATTAAAAATGCATACTGCTTTTACACAAGACCTGGGTTCAGTTCCCAGCACCCATATTGGGTAACTCACAACTGCCCCTTAACTCCTGACCTAGGGGATCTGACGTTCTCTCTGGATTCTGGGGCACCTGTTCGTGCTATGTAGGGGTAAAAAAAAAAAACCTCACACAGAAACACACACAAAGTAAAAATAAATGAAAATTATTTTACAAAGAAAACAAAGAGTGGGGTGGAAAGATGCCTAAGCAGTTAAGAGCACGAGCACTTGCTACTCTTGCAGTGGACCCAGGTTCAGTTTTCAGCATGTACATAGTGGCTCACACCACCTATAACTCCAGTTTCAAGGGAACCAACACTCTTCTAGCCTCTGTAGGTACTTAACACGCACGTGGTGCACATACTCAATGCTCATACAGAAAAAAATAAAAACAAGGGGCTGGAGAGATGGCTCAGAGGTTAAGAGCACTGATTGCTCTTCCAGAGATCCTGAGTTGAACTCCCAGTAACCACATGGTGGTGGTTCACAACCATCTATAGTAGGATCTGGTGCCCTCTTCTGGCCTGCAGGCATGCATGTATGCAAAACACTGTATACACAAGAAATAAATAAAATCTCTTAAGAAAAAAGCAAAGAAGAACAAATATTCAAACAAAGTCTGTAAAAATAAAATTACTGCCTTAAAAAACAAACTCAGTAACTGACACAGTGTTAAAGAAGCACATAACCTTTGGAGGGTGCTAGCAGGGACTGAACCCAGGTTCTTGCAAAAGCTGGCAACTGTGCATCACTGATTTTATCTAAAGCTCATTCTACTTTTGTAAACTAAACATTTATTTGTTTTTAATTATGTATGCTGTGTCTGTACCCATATGTGCAGGTTAGTGTCATATCCCCGGAGCTGCAGTTACAGGTAGCTGTGAGCTGCCTCACATGGGTGCTAGGGCCTAAGATTTGCATGGTAACAACTTCTCTCCACCAATGAACCATCTCTCCACCTCCAGTCCCTCATTCACTTTTTATCTGAAACTGAGTCTAAGTTCTGCAGGCTAGCTTTGAACTTACTCTAGCCCAGGCAGACTTTGAACTTATGATCCTCCTGCATCAGTCTCCAGAGAATCTGGTAGACCAGGCCCAGAAGCATAACTCTTTACCGAAGAGTCAAATGGTAAATTAACATGAAAAGATGATCAATGTTTGTCCCAGCAGTTCAAAATAAAACTGCGACTGTAAATAATTAGATACCCACTAGTACAGCTAGGATGGAAGACTGATCATACCAGAACTGCAGACAGTACAGAGGACTAGAACTAAGAAATACAAAACCGAGGGGAAGGTAGATAGTGGTCACTATGGGAGACTGTTTTGGCAGTTTCTTACCTGCCCTAAGAATCAGCTACTCCATCCCTTTGTATTTACTCAGCAAAAACTGAAAGCATATATCCAGACTTATGCTAAAAACATACAAAAAATTTCGCTTGCAAAATAAATTTTAAATGCAAACACTCAACTCAAACAGCACAAATGCCATTAGCTAGCCAATAGATAAGCAAGTGATGTTTCCCACACAATGGGCACAACCTAACAGTGGAAGGGAGGAAGTCCTTAACAGGTACCACAACAGGAAAGTCCAAGTAAAAGATGCCAGTCCCAAAATGACCAAGTCCATTCTTTATGTGATTCCATTTACACAAAAAATTTAGAAAACACAACTCATCTATAGCAAGAGAAAACACATCTGTGATTCTTTATTTAGCGCCTAGTAAAGTTGAAATGGACAAAACAAATTTTGTTCAAACAGGTATGTTTGCTCCCAAACATGACAGAGATATATGTCACAGCAGAGACGATGAAGTGCACACCATAAATATCTGCAGTTTGTTATGTTACAGACTCAAGCACTGTCTGAAAGGAAGCTAGAGTGTGCGAAGGCCTTACAAAAAGACAGGGTGGCAGCACGGTTGGCTCCCTGCTGATAACACTGTGGCCCAACTGCTCAAGATGTTCCACAGCAGTCTCAAGGACAGGCGCGGGGACCAAGTGTGCGAGAGAGCCAGACGAAAATCACAAGAGGAAAGAAGAAACTTTCTGGAGAGAAAGAGGCCACTGTGGGACAGAACTAGGAGGCTTGAGCAGAGACTCTTGTCTTCCAGAGATGGAGGTCATTAACCTTCTTCTGGGCACATTGCCATGTACACTTATATGGCTTAAGTGAGCAGGAACATGAACCTAGGACAAAACGCACTGAAGCAGAAAGAACAAGTCCAAGTTTTCCTCTGGGTATGAGCTGAGAAAGGCAGTCAGGCTGGGCACAGAAGAGATGGGTAAGAGGCAGACATTATGAGTCCCAAGTAAGGAACTCATAGGAAGGACACTGCTAATTTCTTTTCTACCCAAAGCTGTGTGGAGCAAAGAACTGTCCCAGCAGCCTCACCAGACATCTCAGCTAGGTCAAAGCATGAGCCAACACCCTCAAAGGAATCCCCTTATCCCAATAGAAGCTGACAACATACCAGTGTGTGCAAAAGAAAATCTCGCTAAATAATCTTTATGTAATTCAGAATCAAACAAACTCATTTTCAATTTAAACCAGCAATTTCTCAAATCTGAAAATATTCTCATACACTATATACAGAAAACAAAGTTTGCTTTTTAAAATATAACCACAGCACCGTGGACAGTACTCAATGACCAAACGGTCTTCAGTTCCTAGCATTAAGTCCTATCCTAAGAACAGATATCTGGCACGAGGAATTACCTGTATAGCCCAGAGTGGGGGGAGAAACTCAATAAAGCAAAACTTGTTTGAACTGAGAACTAAGCTTTAATTAAATCATCCACAGGTTCATTTATGAACGTAGAAAGCCACCCAACCACAAATCCTAGTTCCATACCTCTTCCTCCCCCAGCTACACACAAGGTATCTGTCCTGCAGTACATACCTGTTTGGAAGGTAGGATTTGCTCCAGGGTACATGTTAGGAGAATAGGCAGGAGCTGCTGCGTAGCCCACAGGAAAACCAGCTGCAGGGAAACACACAGCACAATAGTATTACCAATGAGGAAGTGCAACCACCTAAACTCTAGGCCTCCTTATTGCTGCTTCTAGAACTCCACAGACTATGCTCAAACAACACTATCTTTCGTTATCTTCTTGTCTCAGAATTTTGATGAGTCACAAACAACCCAGTCTTTTAGATCTATAATTGAATGCTCACATTCTACAATTAGGAGGAAAAAAAAAAGACCAGGCAGAAATTGAGTCAGCAGTCCACTGTTCCGAATAGCTGAATCCTTGATGGGCAGGCATGCAACTTAGTGTGGAGTGGCATGTGGGAGGTCCTAAATTCAATACCAGAGCCAAAACAACTTTAATCTAAGCACTTGGGAGGCAAATGCAGGTAGATAGCTGAGTTCCAGGCCAATGAGGGCTACATATAGCATGACCCTGTCTAGATAAAAAGTAAATAGCTAAATCATAATTTTAAGCATAAGGAAAAGGAAGGAGAGGAAGAAAAGAAGAGGGGAGAAGGGAGAAAGAATCCAGTCTCAAAATCCCAACATCCCTGGCAGTTTCACCCCACAATCACAACAAATTTGTAAGTTGGCAACAGTGCTCAGTCATTACCCTCACCTGGCTTCACTGCACTACATCTGAAAGAACCAGGATTCAAAGTGAGCTTGGACCCTAGAGCCTACTTTCTGCTGATAACCAGCGTAGGTTTCTTACAGCCATACATTCTCAGTGGCTGCAAAGATAGAGACACAGTATTATGTTTAAAAGTTAGTAATGCCTGTCCTTCGTTCTTAGGCACTGGTTCACACTCCTAAATTCAGTTCAGGCATCTTCACATTTCTGAAGTTCTAATCCCCAGCTCCCTCAGATCAAGGTGGCCAGTTAACCTCAGTGATGCCCAGAATAGGAAAATGCAATCAGAATCTACCTAGAAGCACAGGCCGACAAGCTGTTGAAGCCAGGCTGTCCTCACATGAAGTTCAGCTGACATTCCTGCTTCACAATTTGACCTCCACAGTCTTCCTAAACCCTGGAAGTTTCTGCTGGAGTGGTGCCCAGAATCCCTGCAAGGGCTCAGTTCTCTTCTCCATGAATCCAGGCTGCTTCCCTTAATCCTCTACCCGATTCTCCTCTACCTCAGCAGAACTGGCCAGGTTCTCCTCTGGATTCTTTCTTTCCCACTTCCTTCTCCAGTCAGTAATGCAGTGTGCAGTGCACAAATGTTTCATCACCTTTACTCATTTTGGGCATCAAGGGCAATGATTTTTACAAATGTCCTGAGGACAAACCTTGAAAGAACCACTAGAGGCCCAAAGCAAACTGGGTCAAGCAGGATTCATTCACCCACTTTTGGTTCCTGTCCTGGAACTAGCTCTTGTAGACCAGGCCTCGTACTCACAGAAATCCGCCGGCCTCTACCTCCAGAGTGCTGGGATTAAAGGCGTGCCAAACTTTTTAATGATTAATTATTGGAAAGTCAGAAATGACACTAATTAGATCATATTCCATAGTTTTCTTCAATAACTGCCACAAAAATAGAAATTTCCTCTTGTCCCTCATACATACTCAGGAAACCCTCTGCTCCAGAGCTTCTTACTAGAGTCCATCCAACCTTCCTACTGAGTTACAGCTCTGAAATTCAACAGAAAACACACCAACACACGCTTAGTCTAATGAATCGAGCCATGCCACACCTGGTCTGCTGTGGGCACCAGCACCCTCTCCATCTCCTGAGGAGCCCTGCTTCTTCTATACCCACCTTGCTCCATCCCTACAGCCACATGGAACCCATTCCACTCATCACTCTGACCTTAACTGAACATAGACCATGTCCTAAGCAGCACAAACCCCAAGAGGCAACTGTGAACGGCCCTCAGCTGACTGCAGAACTACAGTAGACCAGACTTTTACTCTTTCCAACATCTAGTCCGCAGGCTTCCAAGCAGCAAGGCACGGCAATTCTGTTTCCTTGTACTCCTAAAGCTCATCCTGAAAGGGTCCTTCAGTTGTTACCAAGGCCTGTCCCCTTCAACATTAGCTCTACCTCCTTGGCACAGAGAGGCTGGACAGGTAGGAAGCAAGTGATCCTAAACACTAGCCATTTTTATGAGACTGGTCACTTTATGATAATGCCTTCAAAGAACATGAACTATGTCAAAAGACAGCGCTGGCAGTGCAACCCACAGGGCCCTCCATCGACGTATATAAATAAATACAGCAAAACCCCAATAAAGAAAACAAAAATTCAACTTAATCCCAACTACACTGATAGCATTTCTTAAAACTCAACTCTGGACAGCATGTTGCTGTTATCAAGGCCACGAGATGAAAACACTCCCAAGAGTACAAAACAATGCAAATCTCTCTACACAAGCCAGCTGGACAGTATCCTAAGAGCTGTTTAAGTGTTTACTCTCTTGGAATCTACCTTGCTGGTCACTGCCGCCAACACAGTTATTAACGAAAGCCCAAGGCTAATTTACTTACAACATTTGGGGAATAGCAAACCTTCAAATAACTAACACTCATCACAAGGAAGTGGGCTGAATAAGCAAATTCCACATAGACAGATTATTATATTTACATAAAAACAACAGGACAAGCAAGTCTCTGCAAATTGATAAGTGGTTCCTACAATGCATTGTTTGACAAATGCACCCAGCATCTCTTCTCCAGACACAGCTGCAGTCTGGATTGGAGGAAAGCAGCCTCTTCCAACTGGGTACCTGATGATGGCTAAGACGCCCATGATCAAGGCTCTTCCTACCCAACCACTTTTTAATATGGGAGTCTTCTGTTTTGTGTTGATTTCATTGGTTAAATAAATAAACTGCCTTGGCCCTTTAATAGGACAGAAAATTAGGGAGGTGGAGTAAACAGAACAGAATTCTGGGAGAAAGAAGCCGAGTCAGGCAGTCGCCATGATTCTCTCCAAGATGGACGCAGGTTAAGAACTTTCCTGGCAAGCCAGTTTGTGGTGCTACACAGAATATTAGAAATGGGTTAGATCAATATGTAAGAGCTAGCCAATAAGAGGTTAAAACTAATGGGCCAAGCAGTGTTTAAAAGAATACAGTTTCCGTGTAATTATTTTGGGTAAAGCTAGCCGTGCAGTAGCTGGGTGGTGGGATGCAGCCTGCCTCTCCTCACTACAACTTTTCTCCCTTTATCTTCCATGAACATCATTGTCCTAAATACTGCATGTGTTCCTTAATCCTTCCCATTGTCCACATAAAGGGGAGTTACAAGCACAATGTGTCAACAACATGGGGAAGAAAAACAGTGTGAATTCTGGTGGTCTTTTAACACTGCTGTGATAAAACTAACAAAAACCAGACCCTTGAAGAACTCTGAAACCAGCTGAAGTCCTCTTTAAGTCATGCCATACTCCAAAGCTATCTCACCCAAAGGGCTAAGAAAACTAAAACCCACTGAAGTGCATGCATGCTTCCTGAAGACGGTTGGGCTTCTCAGAGCATGCCAGCTTGATAGAAGCTCCACACTTCAGGATGAGGACCAGAGGAAGCCTGAGCCTTGCCTATGCTGAAATATATACACATTCTATTTCTGGGTACAGGAAGAATCACAGTTAACTGGGAAAGGAAGACAGCAACTAGACAACTCAACTTCTAACACAATGTGTGTCACACCCTAAGCAAGGGACAGGACCACATGACAGGAAACAAGAAATGGGTATTGAAAAGAAAAGCAGAACCACAGCAATCCAGAGATTGCAGCCACCGACAAGCCAGCTAAACAATACACTGGAGGAACAGGAGGGCAAGCTGGTCTGACTCAACACACGGCTCTGCAGTAGGTTCACACACCATTAGCAATATTAGTGAAAGGGAAACAGGCAGGAAGCTATTCATAAAGAGCTAAGAGAGAAACACAAAACACAGTGCTTTCACACACTATGGACAGAATCACAGAAGAGGCCAGAAAGCTACTTCTACCACTGGAAAAGAAAACAATCCAAACCCAAGAAGCTCTCCAATGCTGAGCAAAATAAAAACACTACATCCAATCACAACACAGTAAAAACAAAACAACAATAACAACAGTATCTTAAAGACAACAGAGCACATGGGGGAGAACAGCTATAGAGGCGCATTCAAAGCAAAAACTACTCTCCTAGAAACCAAGGACAATGCAGTTGCATCTTTAAAAGTATGAGGAAAAGTAACTGCCAATATAAAAATCTGTATTTAATGTTGGAGGTAAAAAAGGGAGAAATTCCTTTCCTCCTAAAAGATACATCAGTTCCCTGGAATCTTATGACTTTGACCTTATATGGAAAAAGACTATACATATGACTGTTCCATAAACTCAATGATACACATTCTTACTAAAACACACAGAAAAGACAGAATGTGAGCAGAGGCAAAAACAGACTGATACTCAGAAGGTAGGGGAAAAGCTCAAGTGGACTCTCCTCACAGTTCCCAGAGGGACAATAGTTCTGCTAACACCTTAATCTCATATTTCTAAATTCTGGGAAGGTGAGACATAAACTTCTGTTTCAATATACAAAGTATGTGATAATTAACAGACATTATAGGAAACAAACAAAATTACATCACCAAACAAAAGCAAAACAGACATTAACACACCCAACACCACAACCCCCAACTATACATATATACACATTTCCCAACTACACACACCACCCACACATAACACACACAAATCCAGTGACAGCTACAGGAAATGTTTTTTTTTTAATTTCAAATGACATATTTCAGAAATAGTGGCACATGTCTTTAATCCCAACACTTAAGAGGCAAAGGTAGGCTGTTCTGAGTTTGAGGCCAGCCTGGTCTACAAAGCAAGTTCTAGGACGGCCAGAGCTACGCAGAAAAACCCTGTCTCAGAACAAACAACAAAACCAGTAGATCTTTAGGTGGACAACAGCATATAAGGACATAGTACAAAAATGTGATTTTTTTTTAAGCTGGACACCATGGCCCACACCTGTAATCACTGTCCAAAAGAGGGCTGAGTGTTAGAGGCCAGCCTAAGTTATACAATCAAACCCTGTTCAAAAAAAAATTCAAAGGCTAATAGAAAATTAATAAAAATTTCATTAGTTCAAAAGATGACAGGAACACTTGAGTTCCCCCCAAACACACACACAAAAAAATACATACATAAACAAAAAACAAAAAAAGCCATGGCAAGGCCAGCAAGACTACAGTAAGTTGCAGTTCAGCAGGTTAAATCACCCGTGGTCAAGCCTAACAACCTGTGTTCAATCACTGGGATCCACATGGTGAAGGAGAGAACTGATTCCCTTAAGTTGTTCTCTGACCTCCCCAGGTACACCACGGCACGCATACATAACACACACAACAAATAAGTAAAATAAATTCCTTTAAGAAGATGACAAGGAATAAATGAAAATGAAGACCAGATCTTATAAGTGAGGAAACAGCTGAAGATATCGATCTTGCTGAAGACCCAAGTTGGATTCTCAGCACCCACAAAGTGGCTCACAGCTGTCCCTAACTCTAATTTCAAGGACCCTAACATCACAGTGTTCCACGTCTGACTACTACAGGCAGGCATCATCTATACACATGATGTACATACATGCAGGCAAAACACTTAAACACATAAAATAAAAACCAAACAAATATATGAGGAAACGATAATAACAAACAATAAAACCAATAATTATTACCCAGACAGCACTTGGAGGAAGAATTCCCTCCATGTCCCATCAGTCTTTATGTTTAATTTATGCTTGCCTAAGACCCTATGAGCACATAATCCACATATCCAACACCCTGGCTACTAGGACCTAGTGTCCATCAGGGAAACTGAAATACCTAAACCAAAAAAAAAATACAAGGTAAAGAAGTCAAGTATAAAACACTACATAAATGATACTTAAGATTGCTTCAGCATTACAGAAGCATTCTCTCTCAAGTGATTTTTACAATATAACCCACCTAAAATAATGGTTTGCTCTAAAAATCTTCTGACCGTGGACTGGTCAGTAAGTGACAGCCAAAGGGCCAGAACATACACCACAGGTTTGTCAGAGCTGTCCCGTGCTGAGCACACCCCAGAGCCTCAGCTTGGATCTCCACACAGGACATGCCAACTCCTGCCTGCCTGAAGAGCAACAAAGTTAGCCTGTCAGCACCCACAGCCTGGCCCACCTAAAGAGCAGAGAACTCAAGTCTTAGGCGAAGACCAGCAGGTAAATTAATTTCATGGGTGTTTGGTTATTGCCCTGGCTCCAGATTCATTCAGCATCCTTTTCTGCTATCCCATTTAAACTAGTGTTAATACTTTAAAAACAGTAGGTCTTTCTTTTCACCAAATTGCTTTTCATCAACACTGGAAAACTGTCCCCCCTTCTTCTAATTTCTCTAAGTCCTTCTGCTATGTTATTCTCAAAGTTTTCAAGCAGTCTATTTCCTCTCTTAAAAAAAAAAAGCGTTTGTGTGTACATTAGAATACGTACATATATGTAGGTACCTACGGGGTGGAGGGCCAGCAGAGGGTACCAGACCTCCTGCAGCTGGAGTCACGACAACTGTGTGAGCTGCCTGATATGGGACCGTAACTAAGGGCCACACTCTCCCCACTGAGCCATCTCCGGTCTATTTCCTCTAGCCTTCACTTATACTGCACTCGGCTTCACTCTCAGCAGTTCACATTCCTCTAGATCTCACTGGACTAACCACCCCGGACCCCATTTCTTTTAGTTTCAGTTATTTCTTTCCCCTTAATCCCTCTTTGCTTTGTTCTCCACTTAGAAATTTCACTCTGTTATGCAAGCATTCTACACTTTCTTGTGACATGGCTTCTACCTGCTAGTTCTGACGCAGCAGTTATTCTGAGTCTTGTAATAATTTTGTGTATGAGCAGGTAGTACTTGCTGCAGGAAGGCCAATCAACCTATATCAAAGACAAATGCAGTAATTCTGCATTTGCTGTTGCAGAGCTCCAGAGATTATGCATCAGGGTGACTATGTTTAATGTTTTCAACTTCTGGATGCCCCCACTAGGAAAGACTAAGTAAGAAACTAGAGCCTCAATGCCCATGAATGTCTCTAAGCACGTAGGAAAGGCTACTCTTCTCAGAACCCGTACAGACACACAAACTTCCTTGTAGAGGCAACAAATAGACTCTGTCCAACCTTTTAGTGGGAAGCCCAATCTCAAGACTGAGGCGAGAGGCGAGTGACTCTAACTCCCTGCACACGGAAGATTCTTAACATCCTTTTCTGTCTCTATTTGGACTGCTAGAATTCCACCAGCAGCAGCAAATGCTCCAGGACAGTCAATATCTACAGCTCCCTGACCGAGGGAGCTGGGTTTGCATCACTTTCTAATCTCTGCCATCTTCCAAGTTCAGTTTCATTCCATTTTCTTAAGAGTTTTGTCCCAACATGGTTTTCCCTAGTCAAAGTATTTCAAACCCCGGAGTGAGAGCTGGACATGGTGACAAGCCTGTAACACCAGCTACTTCAGGAGCTGAGGTACAGAGATCACAAAGTCAAACTGCTTTGGCTATACAGTGAATTCCAGACCAGCCTGAATAACTTAGCAAATCTGTCTTAAAACTACAAAAGGGGCAAAGATACAGTCGGCAGGAGAAGTGTAGCATCCATGGGCTATGGGCTCCGTCATCAATACTCAAAGGGGAGGACCCACAATGAAACTTTAACATTACAAATCACTACTTCTTGTTCAGTCACCCAGGAGGACAACCATCTGTAATCTTTGACCAAAGTTCCCCAGTGTTTTGCTTTAAGGCCTCCCTCAGCTCTCTCACTGACTCCACTCACTGAGAGTGAGGATACTGTCCAACAGGATCTCCTCCCTGTCTAGGGAGATGGAAGCCACGTTCACTAGGACACAACCCAAGAAAAGTGTGGACAGGGGTTGTAAAATGAGGTTCCTACTCAAAGGGGCTGAACCTCACAAAGACTGAGAAAGTAAGATATATTGAGAGGTAGAGAAAGAAGGTCCTGGCCCCACCCATAGGAACTACCAGCTCTAGACAAGGCCAGACATCTCTTGACTTTTCTGTCTCATGAATCTTCTTTCCTTCCACAACTTGAATTAGGTTTGTCCACTGTCTTAAGGTTCCTACTGCTATGATAAACACTATGTCCAAAGGCAAGATGAATGAGGAAAGGGTTTATTCATCTTAAACTTAGTCAGCATGAAGGGAAATCAGAGCAGGAACTGAAGCAAAAGCCATGGGAGACACTGCTTACTGGTTGGCTTCCCATGGCCTGCTCAGCTTGTTTTCTTATACAGCCTGAGACTAGGGGTGGCACTGCCCACAGTGACCATTAATCAAGAAAAAACCCCACAGGCAATCTGGTGGGGACAGTTGTGCAACTGAAGGTTCCTCTTCCATCTAGCTGATACAAAATTAGCCAGCACATCCACTGTAAATGTTAATGTTACATGGCCATAAAAAGTGTTCAAAATTCAATAATGAAAACAAAAGTCAATTTGCTTACCTGGATATCCAATTCCTTTGGCATTTGCATAGGGAACCCCAGAAGACCCAGGGCTATAAACAGGATTCATGATTTCAAGAACTAAAAAGGGGGGAAAAAAGGTGATTTAGCCCAGTTCTTGCTTCCAGAATTTCATCATTAGCCCCAAAGAGCAGGCAACAAATGTTATTCTAGTCCACTATAAAACAATGTATTTTCTGCTGCTCCCAAACAACAGAGAATAGAAAATAAATATTGGATGTTCCAATAACCATAGGTAGTCTTTTCTCCATAACTCTTCAATCCATCAGAGCTAAGGGAAATGATACCTACTACAGCCCTAATTAAGATGCAAAAATTCTATAATTAACCTCAATGCCCTTGTAAGAGAGAGTTAAGTCAAGACATATCCAGAATATAAAATATCATGCAATTGTTTTTAAAGGATTTGAGCCTTTCTTAGTGACAGCCCTTGTCTAGAATGTGCAAGGCACTGACTTCAATCACACACTAGAAAAAAAAAGGCTACCATGAGCCTAGCACGATAGCTCTTCTCTGTAATCCCAGCACTAGGGAGTCCAAGGCCAGAGGACTGACTGCCACAAGTTCAATAACATTCTAGACTTGTGTGAGAGTCTGTCTCAATAAACAAACAAAACGTATAATAGTATGTGAAACAAAAAGGGCAAACTACTGCATCACCCACTATGGTGCTAAATCTACACTCACACACGGGTAGATGCACCCCCAGCATAGGAACAGTCAATCTTGAAGGAAACGCATAAAACATGTAATCACCCCAAGACTCCTTCTAAATGTATTTTTCCTAAAAGATTATTGTCCAGACACACTGTCAACTTGCTCAACGTTTTGACATTTACTAATCTTTTCTCCTGCAAAGTTCAAGAATTTGCACAGCTATCACTCTACCCCATCTCCAAAAGAAGTAACACTTCATTAGTATCTCCAAGAAGTGCCTCTTAATTCTATCCCCCAATGGATCGAGTGTGAGTCTGCACTATTCTTCATCTGGTAACTCACTCGCTGACTAGATGTTAAGAATTGAGGTAATCGTTAATTCAAAATGGGAGGTGTAACAGGGGTTGGGGAAACTATCACTGTTTAGCTTGCTGTGAAACCTAAAACAACTCTTTTAAAGTTTCATTTGTTTGAGAGAACACAAATACACGTGTGTGTGGGCGTTCATGGAGGTCAGAGAGGCTGCTGGATCCCCTGAACCCGAGTTACGGGGCGTTGGGAGGTCCCTGTTATAGGTGCTGGGAAACAAAATTGGATCCTCTTCAAGAGCAGGAAGTGCTAGTAACCACTGAGACATCTCTTCAGCCCCCAAAATTGCTCTTTTTAAAAAGTAAAAATAAAAAATAATTAGTCTGGGCCTAACGGCCTACAACTACACATGGAAGGAAGAGACAAGAGAATCACAATTTTAAAGCCAGCCTACTTCACATCCTGAGTTCCCAGACACTGGATAGTACAGGCCTATGAATGGAGAAAACAAGAGCCAAAGGCATAACAGAAGCAAAGTCAGCAGTGTGTTTTGTCGTACGCCTTTATGTGGTAGTGTATGCCTTTAGTCCCAGCACTCAGGAGGCAGAAGCAGGATCTCTGTGAGATCAAAGCCAGCCTGGTTTACAGAGTGAGTTCCAGGACAGGATCCAAAGCTACACAGAGAAACCCTGTTTGAAAAACCAAAAAAAGGAAGGAAGGAGGGAGCTAGAGAGGGAAGAAGAAAGGGAAAGGGAAGAAAAGGGAAGGAAAGGAAAAAGCAACCGCCAATCCTCATTCCTCTAAACTGCATGGTGCTTCTGTTTCAGCTGTCACTTCTCAAGAAGTAAATTCTTTCCAAACTAATTTCCTAATCTGAGCAGTAACTGGAGTTTACTTTCTTTTTTTTTCCCTTAAAGATTTATTTATTTATTATGTACACAACATTCTTCCTCCATGTATGCCTGTAGGCCAGAAGAGGGCATCAGATCTCATGGATGATTTTTGTGAGTTACCACATGGTTGCTGGGAATTGAACTCAGGACCTCTGAGACAGCAGGCAGTGCTCTTAACCTCTGAGCCATCTCTCCAACCCCTGGATTTTACTTTCTTAATGAAGTTCAAAATAAGCACAGTGCCATGGCTACTGAGAAAACAAGAGCAAATCACAGTTCTCTTCTAAGTTTACAGTCTAGAAAAAGCACCATCCAATACTTTCTTCAAAAATGAAAAAAAAAAGATACAGTAGCTGAGATTTTTACTTCACTAAACATGTAGGTTATAACTAGTCTAAGGAGTAAGAAAAACCGTGATTAACAATGTTTGGTACAAACCACAGTAACGGCCAAAAGAGAAAAGGGTGCTCTGAGAACTGAGTGCAGAGAGCAGAACTTGGTGGCACTCCTCCAAGAGGAGCAGCAGTGAAGAGAATCGTGGTGGCATGGCCAGAGCCATGAAAGGACAAGAGGCATTTCAGAGAAATCAGATTACTCCAGAGACCGATGATACATTTGCTAACGGGATTAAGAAGTCTCACGGAATTAAAAACTGCAGGCTGGGGCTGAGGAGATAACTGAGAGGCAATGCACCTACCTACCTGCCTATAATGTTGGAACATTACAGAGACAGATAAAATAGGACGAGACTGATAAAACAGTGCAGTTCCCCTTCCAATCGGGGCAAAATGTCTTAGTGTGCTCAAGCAAAAGCAGTAACAGTTCTGGGAATAAATAAATGCAAAAGCCCTCCTTGATTTATTTATTCAATGGTGAGAGTCCCTCAAAGACTGTGAGCCCAAAAGCCGTGGGAAATCCTGCGTCTCAGTCTCCCTGCACCTTCCAGTGCTCAGCACAGAAGGAGCGCACAAATACCTAGCTAATACAGGCAGTACATGAGACTCCTAATAACAAAGCTTAATTTAAGGCATTTAAAGTCTCACTCAGAATTATCAAAGCACATCTGATTAGCAGATGAGAAATGTAAACCTATCACATCAAACAACTTATATCATATGTACACTCATGTGTTACTCTCCAAGTTTCAAATAGAGCCAATACCTAATTTCCAGTTCACAGGAACATCAAGCAGTTTGAGGAATACATGAAATGAGACTATGAAGCAAACCCCAAAGGAGGGCACTGTCAAGGGCAAATGGCTGATCTTCATTGGTATTAACACAGGTGAGGGAGAGGGTTTGAGATAAAATTAGATTTACACTAAAGACAATAGGCAGATTTTGTTTAGATTCTGATTTATATGGAAATCTGAAAAAGAATTAAAAAAAAACATATTTTAATGATATAGCTCAAAAATGAACACAGGCTGAGTACCCAACAGTGTAGTTAGTTATTTATGGTGATGGATTGTGTTTATATCAACTATGTAAATTTTAAGAAAGACAAAAGAATATAACAATATGAATGACACCTGTAATTTAAAGCATTTCTTTAGAAAGCGCAAATACTGCAAAAGGATAGTAAACTTTACTTCATCACGTGGGGAATATGACTGCACACAGTATCTCCATTTATAATGAAAAAACAAAGAAAGACCCAGAGAGCCAATCTGCCTGTGCTTCTGGTGCCAGTGATCACACAACCACAACCAATCCCTATTCTGAGCTGGTGCAGACCAGATCCCCGACCTCAGCTGAACACGGGTAGAATTCTAAGGTCTCCTGTTTGCAATTACTTAACTGTGGGAACACTGTGGGTGGTTTGATGCCTGTATCAGAACACACCAACCACACACTTACCTGTAAAAAAAACTACAAGGCTTCCTCAACTGTAAATTCAGCAAGCATTACAAGCATGTCTTTAAAATGACTTTCTTGAGTTTTTTCAAGAAACTTGTTTTTATGGGGTTAGGGATTTAGCTCAGTGGTTAGAGCACATAAGGCTCCAGGAGAAAAGACAAAATTACAAAATAAGGTAATCAGGATAGGTTTTTATTATTTTTATTTATGTTTGTGCCTTGTGAGTGAATGCCATGTGTGTGAGAGTGCCGTGGGTGTCACGTAAGGTGCCGGATGCTTTGGAGCTGGGGTTACAGACAGTTGTGAGCTGCTTGAAGCAGGTACAGGGAAAAGAACATAGATCCTATGCACGATCAGGACGCACTTTGTTTGAACTGCTGAGCTATCTCGCCAGCCCCTAGTCTCAGTCTGAGAACATACCACAACCTAAACATTACTGAAGCAGTAATTGCAAAATGTTCAAGGCCTGATAGTCTAGTGTTTCATAGCAGCAGCACTAATTTCAGAGCTTTTTAATCTCTTATCCAGAGGTAACAATAAATAAGATAGACTCTTTAGAGAAACAAAATCAATAGTGGAAAGTTCCAGTGATGTCTGATAGCAAGGAGAGTATACATCTCACAAGAAAATTCTGCAATCCACCCCCAAACTCAGCTTTCACTACTGCCTGTGACCTCCCAGGGCAGCAGAGAACAGTCAGATCTCAAAACAAAGGCAGAAGCAGGTATTATTATTGTTACATTGACATGCTCTGAAATTGTTCGCAACCAGTCTAGAAAAATTAACTCATTACAAGTTAAGGAAGACAACTTCCTTAAACCACAGGACCTACAAAAAATTATTTTTAAAAAGCACTTGTTTTCTTTTTCTCAACTTCAATCACCTATCTCTGCAGTGTTATGTTACTTCTTCCCCAGGGTTTGAAATCACTTTAATACAACAGGTTACGTTATCATTCTCTCTAACGTTAAAATGGGCTAAAAGGCAGGTGTAGAGCTAGCCCAAACCAATCTGTGGCCGCTTCCTCCTCCTTCTGGGCTTCCAGGTATTGGCCTTACACTTGCATTCTTAAAGGAAGGAGAGTGGAGGGCAATCCTGGCAACTGCTTCTCAATCACCACCTAGGTGAGCACAGAGGCCAGCAACTCAAGCCTGCAGAACCCGTCTACCAGACCCTAACTTTTCATTTGTTTCTGGTCACAACTAATATTGATTTCCTTAATGGTTTTCTTGCATGTCAAAATATTCCAAAATGCCACACGAGTAAACTACTGATACTACCAAAATAAGCCTGCTTTACACAAAGACTTAAAGCAAAATCTTGACCAATTTCCACCATGGTAGCTACGGCATTAGGAAAAGTAGCCTAGTTTTCTCAAATCTTGGCTGTCAAAGCAAAAATCACCCATTACCTCTGGACCTACCGAAGTTTTAAAGGCTGTCGAATATCTTGCACCAAACAGTACCTCCTTTATTTAAAATCGTGTTATACTTCAGAAAGCAATCTCATCTTACACAATACCAAGTGGAGAGTTTAAGGACTAAGAACGACAACCACCCTTTTCTTTAAAAAATAAAATATAATGTGTGTGTGCGCACGTGTGAACCTTTTCATTAGCAAATCTTCGTGCATGCAAAACACTCCCAAGATATGTATATGACTGATTAAACACCAGCTCACATAAAACAAGAGATGCTGTAAAAAGAGAAACACCCTGCTGTGGGCGCGCTAGCACGGTGTCCTTTCCTTTCCTTTCCTTTTTTTTTTTTTCTTCTTTTAAGATTAACCTGGACCCTGCCCCGGACGTCCTTTGCTGGCTACCCTCCATAGCCTGCGTTTTCCTGAGAGAGGGGACGCTGGGCCTGCGGCGCCCAGCACCCTGAGCCGCCCGCAACCTTCCCACCCCGGCCCTGCACAGGCCGCCCCGCCCCCCCGGCCCGCGGCGGACAAAGCGGCGCCCCGGCTCCCCGCGCGGCCCGACCAGGCGCTGCACAAAGCACCGCACTTCCGGCCCGCGCCCGCCCGGAGCCGCCGCCCCCATGCTTTCCGAACTTACCGTGGCCTGCGCCTCCGGCACCGGCGCGCGCCGGCTCGAGCCTGCACGGCGTGTGGCTCGGCGACAGGCAGTGCCCAGACGACGCACAGACGCGGCCGACCGCTAGGCCCGCGCTGCCTCCCGCTCGCCTGGCCGCGGCCCGCGCTACCGCCGACGCTGCGCAGACACCGCAGCCCACGACCTCACTTCCGCCCGCCGCGCGCTGGCCGGGGGCGCGCCTGGCACGTGACGCAGCTGCGCGCGCGCGCTCCGGTAGGCGTGCGCGAGGTGCCCGGATGCTGGCACGCGCGCCCAGGCCCCGGTCCTCAGTTCGGTCTCATTTGGAAACGTTGTTGTAGAAAATAGTTATGGCCCGTAGTAACTTCGGGAGAAAATGTATGCCGGCTCGCATTATGTTTACTTAGTAATTCTTTTTTTCTGTTTTTTGTTGTTATTCTTTCTTTTAAGCTTTTCTCTTGTTATTGTTTTGTTTTGAACCGTGATGGCCTTGAACTTAACGACCTGCCTGCCCCTAGAGTACTGACGTTAAAGCAACAAACCATACACTATACTAAGGTTGTATTTCTGTTTTCAATTATGCGTATACTTGTGTAGCTGTGTGTGGGTTTGCTCGCTTGAGTGATGGCGGAGGGTTGGGACAGAAAAAAAAAGCTTGTGATCTTCTCCAGGAGGAGTTTTGAGCCGCCCAGCGTGAGTGCTGGGAACTGCGCTGAGCCAACTCTGGGACTCCCCACCCCCCTTCTTAAAGGATTTATTCATGTTATTTGTGTGTGTGTGTGTGTGTGTTGTATGCCTGTATGTATGTGCACAGCTGTGTGCCTGCTTAATAGCCCTCAGAGGTCAAAGAGGGAGTTACAGATAGTTGTGAACCACCGTGTGGGTGGGTGTTGGAAATCGAACTCAGGTTCTCTGCAAGAGCAAACAGCAAGTGTTCTTAACCACTGCGGTGTCTCCACACTCCACCCCCTTTTCTTTTTGAACTCCCATCTCCATTCCACTGACCCCCCAAGATTGTTACCTTATTAAGCTTGTGTCTGTCACAAGAGCTAGGAAACACCAAGCACTTAGGGCAAGCCCCAAACCACACTATGTTTACATAGCAGAAAAGCCAGCAGAAAGAATACAAGCGGGGGAATGTATGAGAATAAAGAGCCGGGCATGTGGGTGAATGCCTTCAATCCCAGCATTCCCGAGCAGAGGCAAGTGTATTTCTGTGAGTTCCAGGCCAGCCTAATCTACAAAGCAAGTACCAGGACACACAGGATTATTACACAGAGAAACAAAAAACCCTGTCTCAAAAAAGAAAGAAAGAAAGAAAGAAAGAAAGAAAGAAAGAAAGAAAGAAAACAACACAAAACAAACAAACAAAAACAGGGAGGTGGGGAGCTAGTTAACTTCCTACCAGATATGAAAACATATTTAAAGGCTGCAGTTAATAAAGCTCACCAGTGCATAGATAAACAAGCCAATGAAATGTAGTTTAAAAAAAAAAACAGAAGTATACGCAAACAATTTGGAGAAGTTGAGTATTTCAAATCACTGGGTGTTATACTTTGGATCTTAACATCAATGTCTTGGCTACTAGCCTGGCAGCTGGCACTACTTAGACTACACAGACTTGGAGATTTGCCTGCTTTGCCTCCTAAGTCCTGGATGAAGGATGTGTGCCACCATGCCCGGCTTTTCTCGGTCATGACTAGCTGGGGTAAAGAAGGATTGTTAAATAAATAATACTAGGGGCTGGAGAGATGGCTCAGTGGTTAAGAGCACTGCCTGCTCTCCCAAAGGTCCTGAGTTCAATTTCCAGCAACCACATGATGGCTCACAACCATCTGTAATGGGGTCTGGTGCCCTCTTCTGGCCTGCAGGCATAGACACAGACAGAATTTGTATACATAATAAATAAATAAATATTTAAAAAAATAAATAATACTAGGATCAAATGTAACTATAGAAACAGTATAAATTGTATAGAAACAGTCTAAACTCATGTACCAGGATAAATTCCAAATTTTAAAAAAAAGGCATACAAGTTTTAATTGTGGAAATAAAAAGAAGAAAACATAGGGCAATTTTAAATGTGGAGTAAAGAATATCTTTCTCAAAAGCCAGAAACAATCCCTATGAAAAACACTGACTGTCAGGGCGGTGAGCAGATTAACAGATAAAACCGCTTACCATTCAAGCCTGGGGATCCATAGAGCCCAAGGGTGAGAGAGAACAGACTACAAAAGTTGTTTTCTATCCGCCGCACAAGCCCCATGGAGCAAGTGCATGCACATGCAAACACACACACTCAATAAATCATTTTTTTAATGTTGCATGGAGAAATCACCCTAAGCAAAACCAAAGGGCCTATTATGAACAGTGAAACATATAACACAAAGGGTTAATCTCTTCAGTATTCCGAGACCTTCCAGAAGCCAACAAGAACCAATTTCACTAGTCAGTAAAGAAATTAGTAGAGTTCACAGCAAAAGACATACAAATAGGTCTTGGTAATATGAAAAAAAGTCAACCTTATCTTTACAAAGAAAAACTCAAGTTAAAACCTTGAGACACAGGACTTTGGAATGCAGAGATAATGAGGACTGTCTCAAGGTTAAAGCAGTCTGGTCTACACGGTGAGTTTTAAGTTCTAGACCAACAAGATCCTGTTTCAACAAAAACTACAACAACAAAACAGAACTCTGAACAAGCAAATGTTATGACAGTATTTCTCACCAGTGGCTGGGAAGCATTAATTTAAAAAAAAAGGAAATATCTTTTATTGGTGCAAAGCTGCAGAAAATGGGCACCAAATTGCTGTATTGGAGAAGAAACCACCTGAGTTTTTTTTTTTTTATCAAGATCAGTGCACACAAAGCTTTTATCCAAACAAATCATTTCTGAAAGTTTATCTATATAGGGTTCTCCAAAGTAACAAAGCTTATAGAATGATTTTATTCATATATGTGTGTGTGTTTGTATGTGTATATATATGTATATATAATTAAATTTTTGTATTTATTAGAATGACCTACAGACTGCAGTCCACCTAATCCAACAATGGCTGGCTGTGAATGAAAAGCCCAAGAATCTAATAGCTGTTCAGTCTGAGAGGCTGGATGTCTCAGCTGGTGTTCAGTAGATGCTGGAATCCTAGAAGTAGGTTCTAATGCTACCGAGGGAATGGACTTGCTAGCAAGGTGAGAGCAAAACAGCAAAGAGCCAAAGCTTCCCTTCTTCCATGTCCTTATATAGGCTTCCAGCAGAAGGTGTGGCCCAGATTATAGGTGTGTTTCCCACCTCCTATTAAAGGTTGATCTTCCTATTTTAAATTAAGCAAAAATCCATCACAGGTGTGCCCCCCATTTTAATTCCAGCTGCAGTGACGCTAACAACCAAGAACAGCCATCACACACTTGTAAACACCAAGCCCATGCCCACTCTGGAGAGCATCCTTTACAACAGGAAAGTGCAGGAAGCCCTGGATGCTATCCTGGCATCTGGGACAAATGGCTGTGCTGAACTTTTATAGCCTAGGGATGGGGCTGTTTCTGTCCCAGGACAAGATATGATCTGAGCAAGGCTGCTCTTCATTCCAAGTATGGTCTGAAAGAGTTCTCCTTAACAAGTTCTAAGCTGTCTTGGGACATCATGACGCTACTGTAGAAGAATCTACACTTTAGCCAACAAGCTCAGACCGTCACTCATATGACCCCCTAGTAACTCATGATGTCTTTCCAAAGCCAATTCCAAGAGAAAAAAATGTCTCACGATGTAAAACGTATTCCTGGCTGTCTTGAAAAACAAACAAACAAACAAGCAAACATTATTCCTCAACCAACTGACGAGCTGCTCCTCTAGTCTTCTAGATACAAGCCTCTGATGGATGGTTACTGAATTGTCACCCTGATGGGATCTAGAGTCCCCAGGGAGATGGTATGGCTCTATAGGAGATTGATTATGTGGACTGTGTTAATGGATGTGGAACTATGGGCCATGTGGTGTCTCTCTCTCTCTCTCTCTCTCTCTCTCTCTCTCTCTCTCTCTCTCTCTCTCTCTCACACACACACACACACACACACACACAGAGACACACTTTCTTAACTTGCTTTTGTTAGAATTTGTTTGCTTTGGTGTGGTTTTGAGGAGGGTTTAAGCCCTGTCTAACCTGGAACTCCCTGCGTACACCAGGCTGGTCTCAGATTAACAGAGATCTGCCATTGCTTCCCAAGCACTTAAAAGCAGGCACCACCACACCTGGCTTTGTCTGGGTGTTTTCTGACAGTAACAGGAATGGAAACTAAATGCATTCATTATTTTTTGTTCCTGTGATAAAATATCATAACCATAAACAGCCATGGAAGAGTGTATTTTGACTTACAATCCAGAAGGGTAGAGTCTATAATGTGACCCGTGATGGGTGGTGGATGGCTGGAACAGGAAGCTCACAGGTCACATCTCCACCTACAAACCCAAAACAGAGAGGGTGAACTGGAAGCACAGTTAGGCTATAAACACTCAAAGCCAGTCCCCAGTCTCCTAGTTCCTGCAGCAAACCTGAACCTCATAGATGGTCCACAATCTCCTCAGACAGCATCACCAAGGAATCAACTGTTCAAATACCTGAGCCTCAGGTACACCACCACACACTGATAGAGCCCCACACAAGGTGAGCACCGTGACATAAAAACACTGCCTGATCACCTGCGCAGAAACATAAAAGTAGCTCTATGGAAAAACTCTCTAGCAAGACAATTTATTCTGTCCTGCTGTGGCTGTAGCTACCATGTATCTTTCTATGTTGTTGTTTTATTTTTCCTTTTGTTTTTTTGAGACAGGGTGCCTCTGTGTAACAGACCTACTATATATCTTATATATTCCCTATTTTTGCCTTCTGTCTTGGTGAATTCTTCCACTAGCCTGTCAGTCTCAGCCTGCTAAGCACAAACAACCCTAGTAGTGCCCATTACTAGGGGAATGGTTAAGTGCACTCTGGCTCATCTATATAGTAGAAGTTCTGAGGAAAAAAAAAAAAGGAAGAGGAAAAAAGAAAGAAAGAAAAGAAACAAGAAGCCTTTCCACATATCAAGGTAGAATTGTCTCCAAATACATCCGAATAAAAATGGGATGTATATGTGTGCGTATTTTATATATATGTATAATCTTAATTATATATAAAAAATTTAAAATATTGTGAAATTTAAGGCAGGTGGTGGTGGCGCACGCCTTTAATCCCAGGACTCGGGAGGCAGAAGCAGGTGGATCTTTATGAGTTTGAGGCCAGCCTGGTCTACAAGAGCTATTTCCAGGATAGGCACCAAAAGCGACAGAGAAACCCTGTTTCAATAAATAAATAAATAAATAAATAAATAAATAAATAAATAAATAGCTAAACAAATAAAAATATCGTGAAATTTAAAAAACATTAAAAAACAAACAGCATAAATTGCCTGTGGTGAGGCTGCGATAGAGAGGGAACTGAGCATGTGTGGGCATGATCAGGAGAAAGATAATATTCATGAAGTTCTTCTTTCAGCTTTGACTCATATCAATGTATCTAAAATTAGATGCAAAATAGAAACCTCATATATTTCTAGAAGTACAAAGACTGTCATAATCCTTTCAGAAAAAAAGTTTGGTTGTCTCTTATAAAACTAAACATATATCCAAACAACCATCCTACAAATTGTGCTTCAGAGAAGTGGAACCATACATTCATGCAAAGATTTGTACAGAAATGCTCACAGCAATTCGCTGATTATAGCTTGGAACCAGGCACCAATGTACCCATCACTAGGAGGCAGGTAATTGAGCTTGTGGTTGTAAGAGCTTGAAGACAAATTTCTGTCATTTCCCAAGTACAGCCATTATTAAAAAGTATAGTCTAGGACTGACAAGATTCACTGTCCAAGCCTGATGACTTTTCATTCAGTCCTTGGAAACTACAGTGGGAGAAGAGAATTCACCCCTGAATGTTGTCCTCTGCCCTCACATGCGTGCAGCAGTATCCATGCACTCACACACACCTCCCATCACTGTAAAGTGCAATACTATGCTTCAAGGTGTCTGTACTTCCAGGATAGCCACACTATCCCCAGTAAGATATGATGCTTGCTATGGACTTTATGAATTTTGCTAACTGGGTAATGTTTTAATTGTATCTATGGTTGTTCTGGTTTCCATTCATTACATTCATGATATCCATCTTTGTAAACAATTTTAAAATATTATTTAAAATACTGCTTGGCCCATTAACTCTAGCTTCTTATTGGCTAGCTCTTACATATTAATTTAACCCACATCCATTAATCTGCATATAGCCACAAGGCTGTGGCTTACTGGGTAAAGTTCTGGTGTATGTCTCTGGCGGGGTTACATGGCTTCTGCCTGACTCTGCCTTCTTTCTCCCAGCATTCAGTTTAGTTCTCCCCGCCTACCCTATTCTGGCCTGCACAGCTCTAAGACAGTTTCTTTATTAACCAGTGGTATTCACAGCATACAGAGGGGAATCCCATATCACCTCCCCTTTTCTGTTTAAATAAAAGGGATGGTTTTAATTTTAACATAGTAAAATTACATATACAAAACAGTTATCAAGCAGGAATTACAGTTACAATACTTACATATACTTTATCTTTTATCATAACTAAGGAAAACTATAATTATTTACTCTTCAACTCCATCAAAGACTCCAGAAGGATATATTACCTAAGTAAACAAGAAGTACATTGTAAGCAATTCCCAAAACTCTAGAATGACAGAGACATCTCACTCCCTGGACAGTCACCCAAGGTTCCTCTGTATCATTGGAGCATCCATCTTCAGCCCACAGTCCCAAGTATCCAGCAGACTTTTCCATGAAGCAGGAAATCTCAAAGACAGTTCTGCCTATATTGGCAATTTGTCAGTTACTTTCTTCTGTGTCCTATAGAATATTTGGCAGTGTCTTTCATGAAGCAGAAATCCTGAAGGATTGACTCACCTTTAGGTAAATTCAGCAGCCTGAATTCTGTGGGTCCTGCATGTCTAGTTCACACAGCATAACATCAAGCAGCCCAGGCAGGATCAGTTTCTTGCCCAAATGGCTATCAAACTTCGTAAGGAGCCTCTTCGATGCCCATCTTCCTCTTTAAGTAATTGGTGCTGCCAGGAGCAGATATGTTTCATGTCATGAAAAGTCCTAACTTCTTAAAACATTTTAAATGCCTTGTTCTGAAGGTCTCTGAAAGATTTAAAAAAATACCTATCTAATTGAAATATATCTCTATATATCTAGAAAACTTAACTAACGTGACTATGAGTTTTACTGTTATAGATGGCTATCTATTAACCTATATTTCTTAATTGTACATTACATTTCAAATGAGCTGGACAACCACAATGCCTTAACCAAGAGCAGAAATATACATATAACAAAATTGACCATAAATTTGTATCAATAAAGCAAGATCCATACCAATACAAATCTCTAAGCATATGCCCCTTTAAATGTAAATAAATCTTTATAAACAATTATTTAGGAAATTTGGGTTTAGTTCTCTCCAAACTGCTTCCTGCTTTTTGTTGGGCAAAGTAATTTTTGGGGGTGTTCATGGTAATTTTTCAGGGGCTCTTGGTCCATCAAACCACATTAGTCTGGAAAGATTCCACAGGTTCTCATCTTCTGTGGAAACAAAAGAAGAATCTCTTTTCCAAAGCAACATATCCTTAGACTCAGATTTTGGAATCAAGATACCTTTATGTTGGCTTAACTTAGCAGTCCGTACAATGAAATGTCTCTCCTTAGGTAGATCTTTAACAGTCAAAAAATTCAAAGAAAACACAATGATATACATAATCTAGACTCTGTGTATATTCTATCTTTATGTGGCTTATTTTCTTTATTTCTTTAATTTATGACTGTCTATACTCTGTCTCTTTAAAGACTTTATTTTATTTTTATAAACCACTTACTTCCTTTTATAACTCTTTATACTCTTTTTTTTTCTCTCTCTCTCCCAAGCCTATATACATTTTAAAAACACACTGTGTCTTATTTAGAGGTCTTTATTGCATATCTGTAATTCTTTTCTGACCAGAACTGTTTTTTTTTTTTTTTAATGCTAAGTAGGTATGGCTAGGGAATATGCAGCCCTGCCTGCTTGCTCAGCCCAGTCCAACATGCCAGAGGCATGTTTGTTGCCGCTGAGAGCCATGCACATGGCCCCATTTTTAGGCACACAGTGGGTCTGTCTCCATTAAGCAAGTTGTAGCACTCTGCTCACAGACCCCATTTAAATGCTTGGTCTCCTGAAAGAGCCAGAGTTCGTGCTGGCAGTGTGGCCCAGGAAGCTGCCATTTTGAAACTGCGCAGCTTTTCCCCTGCTGCTGCTGAATCAGGAAGACCTCTCTTAAAGGAGCTGTGGCACGCTGCCAGCAAACAGCAAGAAGCTGTGTTAAATCCTGTGTTTTTGTGTGTTTCTAGAATTCTTTTTAAAGCTCTCTCAGGTTTTATGTGGATTTAGTAAGCACATGTTGGAGCGCCAATTTGTACTAAGAGGTTGCTTGTTTGTTCCTGGCAACTCAGACCTGAAATAATTACACAGAAACTATATTATTTAAAACACTGCTTGGCCTATTAGTTCTAGCTTCTTATTGGCTAACTGTTACATATTAATTTAACCCATCCTCATTAATCTGTGTAGTGCCACGAGGCTGTGGCTTACCAGGTAAAGTTTCGGCTTCTGTCTCCTGCAGGGCTACTTGGCTTCTCTGTAAACAATTTTTGATTAGAGTTTTTATGTGCCCTGTATAGTTATCTCAAAAACAAATCACTGGTTTTTCTAATTTTAATTATTTGTACATGTGTATGGGGGGGGTCATGCTTACATTAGTGTAGGTAATCAAGAAGAGGATGTCATACATCTTGTGGTTGGAGTAATGAGAAGTTGTTAACTGGACACTGGTAACTGAACTGAGCTCCTCTGGAAGAGCAGTACCCACTCTGAATCTCCGGGACGTCTTCTCCAGCCCAAATAAGTGTTTTAAAGAGATGGATTTGTGGGTTTGTTTGTTTGGGTCTCGTGTAGCCTGGGCTAGCCTCAAACTCATTATTTAGCTGAGGCTGGTCTTGAATTCCTGATCTTCCTGCACCTTTGAAAATAGGAATACAGGTGAGGGTATGCCTGTTCAAGATGAAGTCGTTTAGTTTTTGATACTATCAAACTTTTATCCAGAAGAATTGTACCAACTTATAAATGTTCAAACAGGATTGCTATTCGTCAGTTTATCCAACTTCTTACACATTGGATTTTCACTATTTTTGTAGTTTTTATAACTGAAAATCTATATTTTATTCATTTCAGCTTGTACTTTTTAGATTGTAACTATGTTTATTTTGTAGAAATGTTGGCTGCGTGTGCTCTTTCTCTTCTGTGAATGACTTATTTATGAGTTCATTGCTCACTTTTTTAGAGTTTTAATTTTTTTAGCCAATTAATTTGTTGTATTAGATAAAGAGTTAATGGGAAAATATGTTCTTAAATCAACCAACTAGCTGGAGGCAAAGGTTGATTATTATTATTATTATTATTATTATTATTATTATTATTATTATTATTAATTTGTGTGTGCATTTATGATGTGAGGGGGCACACACCATGATGTGCATGCGGAGGCCAGAGAACAACTTTGTGGAGTTCTTTTTCTTTTTTGACCTTGACGTGACTCAGGAAACACAACTCAGGACTTCAGGTTTATTTGCCAAACATTTTATCCAATGAGCCATCTCACAGGCCCCAGGTTGAAAGTTTTTGAGAAAGTAAAGTTCTAGTTAAATTTAGCATGTTCAGTTGGCCTCAGAATCTAGACCATCTTACCTCTGCCTTTCAGGTACTGAGCCCACAGGTATTCACCACCATGCCCCACTGCACTTTCTTTTATCATACTAGTAACTGAGGTAAACAAGGAAGTGGGATTAGTCACAAAGTAATTTGACTGAACTGAAGGCCACAGAGGCAGCAGTGTGTGTATGCATTCCAGTGTGGCCCCTCATGGCCACCTGTGGAGCTTAGACCGGAAGCTAAACTTTCAGTACAGACACACGTGGGCTAGAGTGGGCGCTCACTCATTGACCGCAGGCCTTCTGAGAGCAGGTGCGCATGCTCCCTCACCCACAGTGGGCCTTCTAAGAGCAGGTGCGCATTCTCCCTCACCCACAGTGGGCCTTCCTCTTCCTCCTCTTCTTGATAGGGAACTGAGACCCAAAGCCCATTTCACTAAGCCAGAAAACAGACTAACAGACACTTCAGCATCTTCACCAGTTCCTAGACCACATATTTATACCAACCTGTATTCAAAAACTACCTTTTTCTATTATTTAAGTTATCTTTTCATCAGTTAAATTATCTATCTGTCTGACTGTCTATCTTCATTAAAGAAAATCTGTAGGGCTGGAGAGATGGCTGGCAGTTAAGAGTACTGGCTGCTCTTAACCACTTCTCTGTCCTCAGCTGCACTACGTCTGCATACTCCCCTCCCTCCCACACATGCACACACACATATATTTAACCTAAAGTGAAGGGAAAATTCAGTAAATGCAGAAAAGTAGGAAGAAGAAAAACATCTGCATTTTTAATTGCTGTGAAAAAAAATCCTGATTCAAAGCAGCTTGGGGAGGGAGCAGTTTCTTTGGCTTACAAATCTTTTTCACAGTCTGTCATTGAAGGAAGCCAAGGCAGGGGTTCAAGCAGGGCAGGAAGTGAAGCAGAGATCATGGAGAAGCACTGCTTACTGGCCTGTTTCCTCGTACAAGCCAGGACCACCTTCCTAAGGATTGCATCTCCATAGCAGCATAGACTCCCCAACATCAATCATCAATCAAGAAAATGCCTCATAGACTTACCCATGGATCAATCTGTTGATGTTCCCTCTTCCCAAATGACCCTCGTTTGTGTCAAGGTGCTGAAAACTAACCAGCACAGCATCTATAGATTTTGTTGACGTAGGTGGACGTAGGGCCTGGCTGATGACCGGCAGGCACCTTCCCTTGGTCTCTTTCCCATGGGGGCAGCACCCGGCATCTCCTCCCTTTAGGTAATTTGGGGTCAGGCATTTCACGGCAGAAGGGCAGATAAACAATCCCATCATCAAGCAGTTTTGGTTGTAAGAGCTGTGAGACAAAGTTTTCCCTTGAACTGGACTATTAAAGGAAAAGTCCTGCTTACTGTCCCCTGTATAAGCATGAGGGGGCATATGCTTAAAGCTATAGAACATACAACCCGACCCACCAACTTAACGATGATCCAAAGCTATTTAAACCTAAATCCATCTTTCAGTCACGGTAGGGGGGCTTCACAATTTTCATCTGGGGAATCCCTCTACACGAGTTCATAAAAAGAACATTCCAAAAGGACATGGGGACCTTGGGTCTTAGGCCTTAGGATCTTGGGTCTTGCTCAGGACTGTTCCCATTCTGGGGAGTGTATTCTACACATTTTCTTTGTAAATGAATGCACACTTTCACTACTTCTATTCTGTGCCTTGTCTGATTCATTGTTCGAGACACAAAGAACCTAGAAACAACATAATGAGATACACAAGGAACTATCATTCAAAAAGTATGATAGTTTTGTTTTGTTGTTTGAAAACAGAATCTCATGAATTTCCAGACTGGCCTTGAGCTCACTATGTAGCCAAGGATGACTGTGGACTTCTTCATCCTACCGCATTTCCCAAGTGTTGCCATCACCATGTTATATACACCAGTTGTGTATCACCGTGTTCTCTCTCTCTTTTTTTCTTAATTTCTTTGTTTTCTCGAGACAGGGTTTCTCTGTAGCTTTGGAGTCTGTCCTGGAACTAGCTCTTCTAGACTAGTCTGGTCTCGAATTCACGGAGATCCACCTGCCTCTGCCTCCCGAGTGCTGGGATTAAAGGCGTGTGCTACCATCGCCCGGCTACCATTCCCTCTTTATGAGCTAGCTTTTTGTTTGTTTTTGTTTTTGAGACAGTGGCTATGTACCCCAGGCTGGCCCCAAACTTGTGATCCTCTTGACTCAGCCTTCCCAGTTCTGGGATTATAGTCCTGTATTAACACACCCGGATCCTTCTTCATTTATTTCTTTAATTGTTATATTTTATATTCTAAGCTATAACAATCCTATGTAACTTATTGCGGAGACTTCCAGCTTTGCTCCTTGGTTGCTATTTCTGTTTTGACAGCTCCATTTCCCAGTTTTGTTGAGCACGCAAGTCTTCCTTTCTGGCTCTGGGATGTTCCAGGTTCAGCTTGCCCTTGGTTTGCCCCAGTCTGGTTGCCACGCACTTATCCAGAAGCTCTGTGTTTAGAGGCCAAGATTAGGATACTCAGAACCGCCTTTGAGCTGGTATCTAAGCTCCTGTTAAGTGCTTCAGACTCTTAACCCTTCAGGCTCCAGCCCGCACCCCAGCGGGCACCTGCCTCCTGCGCATGCGCGCGAGGCAGTGACGCAGGCCCTGGTCTTGCGCTCAGCCAAGAGTGGAAGAAGCCAGCGACGACCTTGCATTCTCAGCCTGATTCCTGCCTAGCGGCCTGATCTTTCGCAGGTGACTGTGCCCGCGGTGCCCTACTGCGCTCGCGTGCGACCCTTTCCCGGACCTCCCCTGTCGGCGTACCCCATCCGGCTGTGCTCCACGCCCACCCGGGGTAACCCGCTTTGCTACACCCCCTCTCTAAGCTCGTCTCTGGGGGACGCCAACCTTGCTGGCCGCGCCCACTTCCTCAGCCTCAAGTCCTCTTCTTCTTTGGCGACCCTCCTCAGCCCCTGTTCCTTCTCCCGTCTCCGAAGCTCCCCCTTGTTCTTTCTCTCTTCCCTTTCTCGAGCGTCTCCATTCTAACCTTCCCTCTTCCCAAAAGTCGCCTTCCTTATTGTAACCTCCCTCCCGCAGCTCCTGCCTCTCCTCCAGTGTCCCTATCCTGATTGTACTACCTCAGCCTCTACCTCCTCTTTACATCCCCAGTGTCCAGAATCTTGCTTGTTTTCCCTCCATCTCCTACCTCCTTCCCCTCCCCCCATCCTTATTGTATCTCCCTCCCCTTCCTGTCTCTTTCTGTGTCCCCCATCCTGGTTTTATCCCCCCTCCTCCAAGTCTCCGTTGCTTCCCCCTTCCTTGTTCATTGTCTCCATCCTGATCTGTCTTTCTTGCATAGCCTCTCTTTATGGTTTTGCCTAGCTTAGCACCCCTTTCCCTTTTCCAGAGCCCCTGCGGGCTTCCCCAGTGTTTCCCACCATAATCTTACTCTTCCCTATCCCACGTCTGATCCAGTCTCGTGCCCCTCCCCTTACCCCAAGGGTCCTTTCCGGGTTCCCCAAAGACCCACATCCTGATTGTATCCTCTCCAACTGAGCGCATCCCTTCCCCAGTGTTCCCTATCCTAATGGTATCTTCCGTAGAGCCGCTTAGTCCTAACATTCCTCCCCCCCCTTCTCCACCATGGCGGGTGAGATGGGGGGGGCTCTCTGCTGAGGATGGGACCTCTCTGGCCTCTCTTAATAGTTCCTGTGGCCGCGCAAGAGAGCTCCGCTGCCTCACGAAGACCCTCGGGTTATCCTCGGGTCACCATGGAGCAGCTCCGTTGGGCCCTCTCGTTCCCTGCGCTTTCATGGTCTATGGTCTTAGACCGTCTTTAGTTTTAGGAGTTTGATTGTACAAGTGATTAATTGTTATCCAGCTAGATCTAGACCTTTGGAGGTCAGACATTTTTATTTGGGGTAAGCAGAAATTGTTTGTTGTAGCTAACTCTCAGGTCATAAAGGAGTGAAGTAATCCCCAGTGTTTTAGAGTAGGTGGAGAGGTCACAGAGTTTAGAGACTGGCTGGCTGATTCAGAACACACTCATCAATTCCTTCCAAGAAGCTGTGTGTGTGTGTGTGTGTGTGTGTGTGTGTGTTCTATTTTACTAAAATAGGAACTCTTTTCTCTTGTGATCTCAGAGGCAACCAGTCCAGGAAGTGACTTGTCCCACTTTACAGGAAACGGTAGGTTGACAACTGGGATTTATTGCCTGCTTTCTTAGGGCGGTGAGTGTTTGCTGAAGGAATCATTGACCAAACATGGCAGTGTGTCCTCGAGCTTGTGCTGTGGGCTTGCCTCTCGAGTGAAGAAGGGCAGGTAACTGGGAGTGCTGCTGCAGGCTTCTTCCTTAGGGTGTTTGGAGTGTTTCCTGGGCCCAGGACTCTGGGTGGTCAGCGGGCTATGGTTAGGACAGGAGGCTTAGGAAGGGACCCTCTAGCCAGGCAGGTGCTTGTCTGGGTTTCTCTAGTGTCTGTGATGTGTATTTTGTGTGTGAAAGATTTCCCACGGATCTTCTTCAGGACAGAAATCAAAATTCTCTTAGGGTGTTTTCCTGTCAGACACACAGTAGGTGTTTGGTAATTTAAGGGTGTTAGCTCTCCTTTGTAAGTAATTTCCCTGATAATGAAGACTGAGTTTATGAAGTCAGTCTCTCTCCCTCTCTCACCAGGTCTGTCTGTCTGCCCCACCCCCTTTCTAATCTCTTATTTCTCTGTCTCTGGAAACTGAACCTGTAAGCTGTGGTTTTTGCAGAGAGCCAGTGATCTGAAAGGTTTATACCGTGAACACCTTCTAATGAGTCAGCTGCAGCCAGCAGGTGATATAGCCTGGGGGGGGGCGGAGAAGGGGGGCAGGCAGTCGGCCATTCCAGACACAGTCTCGGCTCTCTGGTCAGGAGGTCAGCCTAGTCCCTGAAGTTTAAGGCGTCTGTGCATTCCTCCTTCTTGTCTGCTCATCTCCTCTGCAAGCCTCCGTTTAACTGGGTTTGGGCATTCCTGAAGATGCTGAGTCCTGTGGTCCTCCCCGTGCCACCTGGGTCAGGGGTTAACTCAGAACAGCCAACCATGAACAGATTCCTTTCAACAACACATGTTACACGCGTGTCCTTAAAATATAGAGGTTAAAAGTGCTCCTCTATGCCCTTCCTGTCCCCTGTCATTCCCTATTGTTAGTAATAAGTCATATCTGTGAATACTATATCATGTGGACGGTGGACTCCTGCTGCTGTGCTCTTAGGTAATGCTTACTATGGCTGCATTCCTGTAAGGAACTTTCCAGCATAAAGCTGTATATACCATTTGCAACATAAGCAGTTAGGCTGGGGAGATGGGTAAAGAAAAAGTTTCCCTGAGGCCTGCAGGGCTTAGGAGCTAAGAGACAAGAAGACCAGGGCAGAACTGAAGAAACTCCCCTAGTGTTTTGTTTTTATCTGAGAGACAGTGTTATGAACCGTCTTAATCTTTTGTGACATATGGAGTTTTTTTTTTTTTTTTTTTTGCGCATCCTATAAAAACAGCACAGCCTTTGATGGATTTGTTCCAACCCCTGTCCTGTCAGCGGCCACACGGAAATGTGCTCCTGTAGCACTCGCTGGAGATGGGGTGAGTGGGTGGATGGGAGGCAGGTTCTCCTTAACTCCCGAAAACTTGACTGTGCTTTTAGCTCGGATTCATATGGGGCGTCTTTCTTTTTTTCCAGCCTTTCTCCTGCTTTAGTGGAGGCCAAAGAAAATAAAGAAGTGTTTGGTTACTGTCAGCAACTACCCAAAACTACATACAACTGAGAGAGGAAAGATGTTATTAGGTTGTGTTTCTTATACAACCCAGGACCATCTGCTCAGGGATAGCCACACCCACCCTGGTCTGGGCCCTCCCACACCAATTATTAATCCAGAAGATGCCCTACCGACTTGTCTCTAGGCAATCTGTTGGTGACTTTTTCTCACTTGAGGCCCCTCTTCCCTGGTAACTCTAGTTTGTGTCAAGTTGGCAGAACAAAAACAATGTACACCAAAACAACAACAACAACAACAAAAACAGCCTTGATGAACCTACCTACTTTATTTTCTAATAATCCTCATTGCTTTCAAATTGGAGGGAGGAATTTTAGCGACTGTATTATAGCAACTGAAAGTCAGGAAACACTATTATGATCATATATTTTTAAGATTCATAAAGACTAATGTTTCTAATCATAGACTGTGGACCCGGAAGACCTGTCTTCAAATCCCATCTTAATTTGTCACATTGGGCAGATCATTTGGTTTGCTTTTTCATTTGTAAAATGGAAATAGATCATTTACTTGACAAGACTATGGAAAACATGGCTGAAACAACATACAAGTGCTTGCCATGGTGCCTGACAGAAAAAACTCAATGCAAGGTAGCTATTTAGCAGCAAGTTAAAAATACCATGAGAGTCAGTTTTAAAGGTTAATACCGACTGTCAACTTGACAAGATCTAGCATCATTTAGGAGAAAGACCTCTGAGTTAGCCTGGGAGGGTGTTTGTAGATTGGGTTAACTGAGGTGGAAAATCCACTCTAAATGTGGATGGCACCCCCCCCCCAATGGGCTGGGGTTCTGGACTGAGTAAAAAGACACTGAGCTGAGCATCAGCATCCACCTGCTTGCTTTCTGATGACAGATGCCGTGTGACCAAGTGCTGCACGTCCCCATTGCTATGACTTCCCTGTCACGATGGACTCTATCCCCTCAGCCTGTAATCTGAAATAAACCCTTCCCTCCTTGAATCGCTCTTGTCTGTTACCTTGTTACGGCGACAAGAGTAATAATAGCTAATATACTTCACCTTGGTGGTGGGGAGAGTACCCCCAGGATACATGACCCAACCAGTCTCTGAAAGGACAGAAATGCTTCTCTTTCTTTGCTTGGCATGCTGAGTGCCACATGCTCCGTAGTTTACCCCTGCGTGTCACTATTACGTGTTATAGATGCCATGATATGTCCTATTACAGGATCCATACATAAGTTGAGACTTGCCAGGAGCCCATAGTTAAGAGACTTTCTAATATTAGGGAGAGTTGATTTTTAGAGAGACTTTGAATGTTTTAAGAAACTTTGGACTTTTAATTTGTTGAATTTTTAGTAACAATGGGACTTTAAAAAATTGAAATGTTTTATATTGTGCGGTTGGCATTAACATGAGACTTTGGGGATAAACAAAAAAGGAAAGGTTATTGTTTCATAGTGTTATATTTGTGTGTCAAGTTGACAAGGGGTCAGTTGTCTTCGTTGGTTTTTGTCAGCTTGTCACAAGTTAGAGTTACCTGGTAAGGGGAACCTCAACTGAGAAAATGCCACTAGATTCTAAGTAACCGGAAGGGAATTTTCTTGCTTAATGATTGATGTGGGTGGTACCGTCCCTGGGCAGGCAGTCCTGGGTTGTATGAGGCAGCAGACCAGCAGGCCACCAAGGAGCAAGATGTTCAGCATCATTTGTTTCTCCATTGTCTCTGCCCTGGCTTCTGCCCTGAGTTCCTGTTTTGGTCGTGAGAAGTCAGTGAAGGCCATTAGTAAAGGTACAGTCCTGGTCGCAGTAGAAGTGCCGGGATGGAAGGAACCCCGAAACTGAGGCTTGGCATCATGTGGCAAGGTCAGAGTCCCTGAAGAAACTTCTTCCTTCCTTTGATGATAGAATATGGTGTGGAACACTGAGCAAAATAACCCTTTCCTCCCCAAGTTTTTACGGTCGTGGGGCTTTATCAGAACACTAGAAACCCTGAGACAGTCTTCGTGAAGGTAGTTTTGATGTGTCAGTGTTAAACCTAGCTCTGGCCTCAAAGGTGTTCGGCTGGGAGCCTAGGCCCCAGTCCCTGGCATCTATCTCAGCCACCTGGTCTGGACTTCAAATCCCAGCAGGCCAGCCCTGACCCCTCCCTGGGGGTGGGGTCAGGACCACTCCCCAGGGTACTTAAGTGATCCCCCCCAAAAGAAGAACACGTGGTCCCCCTTTCTTCCTCCCGGGGGTCGCGTTCCTGCGGCTTCCCGGTTTCCCCCCTCGGGGCCACCCGAGAGCGCAGATCTTCCATTAAACCTGGATATTTCTTAATTTGGCTTGTTTTGATTTGGCTTGATTGGGAATTTTTGCATCGTCAGAGAGCTCGCTTAGGAAATATTCCTAACAAAAGGGAATGTAGTAGTTTGTTCTTAGACAAATGTGAGTGACGACCACGGCCCCAGGATATGGATTCATTTTCCCCTGGGTTTCAAGTGCCCATTTTCACTCTTTTAAGCTGCTCTTTTGATATAGTATCTACTTCTATTTCTGTCTGTCTGTCTGTCTGTCTGTCTGTCTGTCTGTCTATCTGCTTTTGTAACAGTTTCTCACTGCATAGCCCTGGCTGGCCTGGAATTCACTATGTAGATAACGCAGTCCTTAAGCTTCTAGAGATCCACCTTCCTCTAGGCCCTAGAACCCTAGGACTAAAGGCACATACCACCAAGCCCAACTAGTGTGAGGAGCTTAAACAACAGCAGCCAAGCATGCCTGAGTGAGCAGTGTCGATGAATTCAGAGGAGGGCATAGGATCCCCTGGAATTAAAGTTGGACGTGGTTGTGAGCCGGCTGCTGTTGCTGCTGGGAACTGAACTCTGCAAGAGCAGTGTGTGCTCTCCACTGCTGTGCCTCCCTTCTCTCTCATCTGCTTGCGGTACTGCCCTCCAGCCCCAAGGAGCTTTGGAAAATTCTTTGAGGAAACTAGAATCATTTTGTTCTGGAAAATATCTCATGCGTTTCCTTTGCTCTTTCTCTGTGGTTTGTTTTCAAAATCACATAAACAGGCGATTTATTTATTATTCTGAAGGTTGAGCCCAGAGCCCTTCTCTATGCCGTTCTGTGCTGTGGCTGGGTTGTAACCTTAGTTCCCAGCAGATTTTTTTTTTCCTCTTAAAATGTTTATCTAAGCTGGGCAGTGGCAGGGCACACCTTTAACCCCAGCGCTCTGGAGGCACATACATGTTATACATAAAAACCAGATTACAACTGGAGGGGGTCGCTTCTCTCCTTCCCACCACTTTAGGTCCTGGGGATGGGGACTGAACTCAAGTCATCAAGCTTGGCTGCATAGTTCCTTAACCATCTCTCTAGCTCCTCCTTTTTCTTTCTGAGAAAAAGATACCACCACTACCACCTCCTCTTCCTCTTTTTCCCCTCCCCTCCCTCTCTGATTCCTTTCCTCCCTCCCTTCCTTGCCCTGCTTTCCTCTTCCCCCTTTTTTTCTGGTGCTGGGGGATGGCACCCAGTGCACACAGGTCCCATGCAAGTGCTCTGCCACTGGGCTGTAGCCCAGGCCTATTGCCTTTTTGCTTGTGGTTATTTTAACCCAGAGCTCTGAATGTTCTTGATTTTAGAACATTCTGTTCTTTGACTTTTGGGATACAGTGTGTGCTATTTCGTTGACAGTGATGCTGCTGTGTTTCTGTGGGGAGAGCCTGGGCCTTGGCAGCACTAATAAGCCAGGCAACCACTGATCCCTACCAGACCAATCAGACAGACAAGTGATAATGAAAAAGCCACACACCCCTTTCCACCATGTCCGCCTTTCAGGGTCTGATATGAGGTTAAGATTTATTTATTTTTCTATTTATTTACCTTTGTTTTCCATGCAGGGTTGTTTTGTGTACATCTGTATGTTACATGTATATAGTTCCTTCAGAAGCCTGAAGGTGTTGGGTGCCCTGTGATTGGATGTGTTGTGAACCCCCCATGTGGGTGCTGAGAGTTGAACCTGGGCCCTGCTCTTAACTATGAAGCCATCTGTCCAGCCCCAAGGTTTAGGTTAAAATAGAAGGTTAGGAAGTATATGTAACTAAGCAGTTCTGGAAGGAGTGCATCACTGGCTCGTCATTGGTTGACTGTCTCTCCTGTAAGGTGGTCTCACAAGTTGTCAGAGCTGAGTGACATCTCTTTCCAGGAGACCTGGCTCCCCTCTGGTGGTACTAGGCTTCTGCCTTGCCCTTCCAGCACTCGATGAGCGGCTCTGTAGCATGAATGCTTACCTAGAAAGTAGATGAAACAAACACATCGTTCTTAGTCAGTCTTTATAGTGTCTAGGATGAGACTGGGAGGGAGCACGTCCGGCGCTCTGAGATAAGTTACTGATTCCATTCCGTAGCTGTTGGGAATCCTATTGGGAGAATATTTCATGCTGTTAGTCACTGGGAATCTAATTGAAGCCAGTTTAAAATGCAAACCTCCCCTTTGGCTTAGCAGAAAGCCCTGGATTAGGGTGATGTCTTCTGAACCTGTCTGCTCTTTCTCCTGCAGCTGACGGGATGGCGTTTGTGAAGAGCGGATGGCTGCTGCGGCAGAGTGAGTAGAGATGCTTGAGTCTGCTGAAGCAGATCATGTTTGTAAACAGTCACGTCTGGTCAGCGCTGTTGTCTTGCGTCTCCTCTGGGAATTTTTTGGAGCCCTGTGAACTGTTTGTGGAAACCCGGAGTTGATAGGAACTGGAAAGTGCGGAAGTCCCCGCTCCTTCCCCTTTCCCCTCCTCAGTTGTGCTCTTTGTTGAGGCTGCTGAGTCTGACCACGCCTGGGTTCCCTGCCTCTGGCCTCTGTGTGTGGGGCCTCAGAAGGATCAGTAGGGAGACGTGTCTTGGTGGGCCCACTGGCCTTCTGTTTCCAGAGGAAACTCTGTTCTTTGGGCTCGAGGTCCAGTCTCCTAGATCTGGCAGCTGTGGATGTGTTCTTCCCTCCAGCTGTTCTCCTAGGCTGCCACTCTGACCTGCTATCAGGCAGGGAGAGCCAGTTACCCCTTCCCAGACCTGGAGCGGTGCTGTGTTCCCCAGATCGGCGGGTAGCCTTAGCCTAGACAAGGTGAAGAGAATAATGCTGATTTACTGGTATTTCAGAGGGTGGCCTCAGTCCCAGAGGGCTGCCTTTTCTTGAGTTTTGTGCCCCCAACCTCCTGTGAATGGGGGACATGGGCCTCTTTGCTCAGACCCAAGGACAAGTCTTTTGCCAGTTCTTTGGCTGGCCTCTGGTTTTCTCCTTAAACATCACCATGCTCTTGGAAGGTGAGCCTTTTTTTTTTTTTTAAAGTTATTATTATCATTCTTACATGTTTTTCCCATCCATGATGGAATGTTGAAAGGCCCAGTCTTGGGTGGGCCTTGTGCAGGTATGCACAGCTGCTGTGTTCATGAGTACTATGGCTGTGTTGTTTACTGTCACAGCCTGGGAGGCCAGCTCCCGGGACTGCACCCAGGGTAGCGAAAAGAATGCCTCTCAGAGCACTGAGTAACTTAAAAATATTTCTTCTCTGTCTTTGGGCTAGACTTTTCTTTCTGAGGGTAAAGAGAGAAACACACGCTTTCTGATGGTAGTTTAAGAAAAAAAGGAACAAACACCAGCTTTCCTGATGGTAACCACCTTACTTCATCTTGAATAATCTCTCTTTCCAGACAGTCTCTCTACACAGTTACATCTCTTTACATATAATTACATATCTCTCTTTGCATGCACATGTCTCTCTCCTGCACAGCCATACATCTCTCCACGCAGTCACAACTCTTCACACAGCTCACATATGCTTCCTTTACCTGCGTCTCTCCTGCAAACACATACAGCTACATCTCCTGTGTCCCTCTACCACTCAGCTGCATCTCTTCCCGCTTCTCTGACACCACTTCTCTCCCCATCACACAGCTTTCCTCATAGCCAAAGCTTCTGGACAAATATGAATCACATCTTCAGGATCACGTAGCTCTT
>NW_026067903.1:7641300-7642351 GCF_014885135.2 Alexandromys fortis | reverse complement strand
TTTTTCGAGACAGGGTTTCTCTGTGGTTTTGGAGCCTGTCCTGGCACTAGCTCTCGTAGACCAGGCTGGTCTCGAACTCACAGAGATCCGCCTGCCTCTGCCTCCCAAGTGCTGGGATTAAAGGCGTGCGCCACCACTGCCCGGCTCACGTAGCTCTTCTTGAATAAACAACAAGAAACTGAACCATACTGCTCACACAGTTTCTCTCAGTTTCCTTCAGTCTAGGAAGCTTGCACTGTCTGGCCAGTGAGCAAAGTAAGCACGTAGCTCTAAGTGGTCAGGGTTCCCAGGCAAGAAGTGACATTGAACTTCAGGACTTAAACACTAAACAGTTAATTGACTGAACTTGTGGTTGGGGAGTGCGTGCAGAAAGTTCATTGCTGAGAGAGTTATGTCTACTAAAGTTGCTTCGTGCTCTGACCATGAATCAGCAATAAATACCTGGGAAATTGACCTTTTATTTTCATCTCTAGGGGCAACCGGTTTGCTTTCAATTTGTTATAAAGTCTAAAATTAGTTGTCTCTGTGACAGAGAGTACTATTACTTTTCTATGTCAGTCTGAGTAATGAAAAATATCCTAGTATTATTTCTATTCATCAGAATTATAAAGCAAAAGTCATCTTCTTGACCACCCATACCTATATGTGTGCCCGCAGATGGAACATTTTCATGAGATAAACACGCAAGCAGTAGGAAAAAATACCCATAGCTGTTTTTAGTGGCATATGAGAAAAATGACAGAGACAAGCAGTCATTTACGTTCAGGGACCATGACCTTTCCAAGTGGGGCTCCCAATCAGAGAATTATTCATCTGGCGGGTCAGCCCATTTGAATACTGGTTGTTACCTGCTGTATAATCTCAGTGTCTGGCAGTATCCAGATGGCAATGTTCCACAGATCTCTTCTCCATCCTTTGGCGTTTACATATGCCCTGTCAGCTCTTCCTTGACATTCCCATAGAGGGGTGCAGTCTCAATTTCTTGTTTATTTCATGACTTGTGCCTTGCTTAGTAGCCTTCCTGTGCTTGCACTGGTTTTTTTTTTTTTTT
>NW_026067903.1:7532371-7641088 GCF_014885135.2 Alexandromys fortis | reverse complement strand
TGTATACAGTATTCTGTCTGCATGTATGCCTGCAGGTCAGAAGAGGGCGTCAGATCTCATTACTGATGGTTGTGAGCCACCATGCGGGTGCTTGGAATTGAACTCAGGATCTCTGGAAGAACAGCCAGTGCTCTTAACCGCTGAGCCATCTCTCCAGCCCCCTGTGCTTGCACTGTTAAAGTGGGAGTGGCAAGGCCGTGCCTGTGTCTGTCAATTTTCTGTGGGTGGCCAGTTTTCACTGCACCTTTATTATTTTAGCTCAGAGATGACTTTCCCTGTCCCTCCACCCCTCAGGTACCATTCTGAAGCGCTGGAAGAAGAACTGGTTTGACCTGTGGTCTGACGGTCACCTGATCTACTATGATGACCAGACTCGGCAGAGTGTAGAGGATAAGGTGCACATGCCGGTGGACTGCATCAATATCCGCATGGGGCACGAGTGCCGGGGTAAGCAGTGCCCGGAACTGCCATGCCTTCTTTCCTGACAGCCTGCTGCCAGTATCAAACTGGGCGCTGGCCGGGCAACCATAGTGCAGTTTGGGCACACACATCATCAGCATCATGATAGATGGACCCCCCCGCTCCCCCATTGGAGTTAGGCCTTGCCTGCTTCTCTTCATCTTCGGAGAAGGGCCATACTGCTAGCAATCCCAGGAAAGGTGGTACGCTCTTAGGTCATGCTGGTTTTCTGATGTAGACACTGCGTATATGTGGGGGTCTGCTCAGTTTCTTGAAACCATGCTGAAGTACATTGGTGAGGGGCTCAGTCATCCTTCCTTTATGCTCACTTTACAGGGAACAAATGGCGTCTTCCTTGCCAGCCAGCTAGATTGTTTCTCTCTTGCTTCTTAGTTAGGCCCCAGGTTTTCCCCATGTAGTGATGCACCATCTTGTTCTTCACTTCCGTGGGTTGTTATTTCTAAGAATGAGTGAGGAGGGAAAAACAAAAACAAAAAGACAAGCTGCGGCGTGGTCCTTCATTCTGCTTGTTTCTTGTAGATATCCAGCCTCCAGATGGGAAGCCCAGAGACTGTCTACTGCAGATTGTCTGCCGAGACGGCAAAACCATCAGTCTCTGTGCCGAGAGCACAGACGATTGCCTGTGAGTTTTGATTTCATTTTGATTCTTTAATTGACAGTTTTCTGCTCTGATTTCCACTTGTCAGGAAGGGAAAAGAATGGGAGTAGAGTTTCCCTCCAGGCTGGGACTGAAGGAGAGAAAAAAACGGCAGGGGCCTTCCTTGGGTCTGATTTCTTTCTTAGGTGTGTATGTCTGTGTGTGTGTGTACATGTGTATGCATGGCTGTGTGTATGTGGAAATACACACGTGTGCCATGGCCAGGGTGGAGGTCAGAAGACAATATCAGTATGGATCCTCATTTGTCATCTTGTTTTTGAGATGGTCTTGTTGGGTTTTCATTGTATTTTCCCATGAACTCCCAGAGAGTCTCCTGTCTCTCCTCATTTCTCCGTAGGAGTGCTGAGTTTTACATCTTAATGTTACACATCTGGATTTTTTTTATGAGTTCTGGGGATTCAAACTCAGGTCCCTGTACTGTCAAGGGCAATGCTTTCCACCCACTGAGTCATCTCCCGAGTCCCCTTTATTCTGAGTTCTTTCTCTCTTGCTCAAGCAGTGTGGTGGTTTGCAAAAGCATGGCCACCGTCAGCTCCCGTATTCGAATGCTCAGCCATCAGGGAGTGGCGCTGTTTGAAAATGATTAGGAGGTGTGGCCTTGTTGAAAGTGCAGCACTGGGGTGAGCTTCAAGGTTTCCAAAACCCTGCCTAGCCCAGAGTCTCCCTGCCTGTGGGTCAGGATGGGGATCTCTCGGGTAGAGCTTCAAGGTTTCCAAAACCCCGCCTAGCCCAGAGTCTCCCTGCCTGTGGGTCAGGATGGGGATCTTGGGTACTCCCCAGTGCTGCTTGCCTGCTGCCTTGCTCCCCTGCCGTGATGATAATGGACTAAACCTCTGAAACTATAAGCAAGCCCCCAATTAAGTACTTTTTTTTTTTTTAAATAATAGTTGCCATCGTCATGGTATCTCTTTGCAACAATAGAACGGTAGCTAAGACACGCAGGATCCCAGAGTGAATGGCAAAACCCGTCAGCAGCCACTTTGTGCTTTTTATTGATAGACTCACACTGGTCTTATGTGTGTACAAGAGATGGGGCCGGGGGAGAGAGACTGATTGATAATGTAGCCCTGGCTGACTTAGAACTCTCTATATAGACCTCACACTCAACAGAGATCCATTTACCTCTGTTTCCCTGTTGTTGGTATTAAAGGTATGTGCCACAATGCCTGGATAAACTTTCTTTGGATCTATTTTTAAATTTTTACTAAAATTAAAATGTGTGTGTGTGTGTGTGTGTGTGTGTGTTCCAACCCTTCATTGTTGCATAGCCTTCTCCTGCTGGATCTGCACCACGTCAGTCATGTTGGACTGAGGACCTTAAAGTTTGACCCCATTTTCATTTGATTTCATGTGTAAAGACCCTATGTCCTGGTGCGTCACACCCATTGGTACTGGGACCATGACTTGAGCATGTCTTCTGAAGGCATGTAATTCAGTCCCCTACAGAGGCCTCTGAGGAAAGATGGGGAAATAAACCTGGGTTGTCTTCTCCAACTGTCGAGTGAAGCGAAAGCTTTTATTTATTTACCATCTGTTTATACGATGGATGTGTTCTCTGGCTGAGCCCTTCATTAGGGTTCATCCTCTAGAAATATTTACAGGAGTTACAAGGGAAGCAGGGCATGCTGGGGTACATCTGCCATCCCAGCACTTGGGAGGCAGGGGTGGAAGGGTCAGGAGTTCACAACAGAACTGGGGCACGAAGGTAACAGAGAGCGAGCATTCTTTTGGTTGGTAAAAGTGTTGCAGGCATGCTGGCTGGTTTTATGACGGCTTGACACACGCCTGACACATGCCTGACACCGGAGGGGAGGGAGGATCCCTTGAGAAGGGCAACAGTCTCCACGGTCTCTGCCTCAGCTCCTGCCTCCAGGTTCCTGCCCTGTTTGAGTTTTTCCCTGCCTGTTTTTGATGCTGAACTCTTATATGGAAATGAACCCTTTCCTCCCCAAGTTGCTTTTGGTCGTGGACTTTCATCACAGCGATAGTAACTCTAACCGAGACAATTGAAATCGCTTCATATCATGAAACATGGAATAGTCATTAAAAATGAATTAGAGGCTAAGTGTGTTGGCATACAGCCGAATGGCCGTACTCCGCAGGCTGAGATGGGAGGATATTGAATTTGGAGTCAGCCTGGGTGACACAGTAGGTTTCGAGCCATTGCTGGCTGCCGATGAGAAGGTTTACAGCACATTTTACCGGTATTAAAGGGAAGAAAATATTAAACGTAAAATCTAAAGTATATTATGTTTAAACAGTGTAGACTATAAACCGGTTCTTTAAATATACATCTTTTCTTAGTTCATGTCTTGAGAAAAAGATGATTTGGTGGGTCTTGGGGTAAGGCCTGACGTTTTGTTCTGTTTATTCTGATGTGGTTGGGGTTAGAAGACAAGGTCTTCATCTACAGCACAGGTTTGCCTCCAGCTCATGGTAGTAATGGTGTTTAAGTCTCCCAAGTGCTGGGATTACAGGCTACAAGTCTCTCTTTAATCAAGCCTTTCCAGGACTACTGATGCTAGCCGGATTTAAGAATCCTTGGAATGTTGGGTTTGTTTTGTTTTCTCTTTTCTCCAGGGCTTGGAAGTTTACACTGCAGGATTCCAGAACAAACACAGTAAGTTGCCCGTGGTGGTTTCAGTCCTGTTTGCGCATCCTGGTTCTTTGTAGCAAACTGGAGAACGGGAGGTGGGGAGAAGGAAGTGGAAGAGAGAGGGGGTGGTCTCCTGACCATGCACTGCTCCTGGAGCTGGACAGAGCAGGGTGGCTCTTGCTGACAGTGCTCACACCAGATTACGGTAGGAGGTCCCTGTTGAGATCTGAATATGAGACATCCCCTATAGACTCACTTGTTTGAACACTTGTTTCCCAGCTGGTGGAGCAGTGTGGGAAAGTTACAGAACCTTAGGAGGTGGAGCTAAGGGGGGGGGGAGAGGGGGTGTCCCTGGGGGCAGGCCTTGAGCCTGTCTTGACTTCCTATTCAGTCCTGATTAAGGATATACTGTGAGCAGCTGCTCCCTGCCTGCTGCCGTGCCTTCCCCACTGAGATGGACTGTCTCCTTCTAGAACTGTAATCCAGAACTAACTCTCTCTCCCCTGGATTGTTCTCATTTGGGTATTTTGTTGGAGTAATGAGACAGTAGCTAAGACTACACCCTCCTCCCCAGGGGTGTCAGTCCCAGTGATTCCTGCTGTCTCACCTTTCACCGGGTTTGCGTCACCTGGAATTCTGCTGCATTTTGAAGTGGAGGTTCAAAGAGAACCATGGTGCCCACTTTATCCATAAGATCGCAGCCTCTTAGGAAACCAAAACCTTCTTGTCTTTGTCCCTAATTCTATTTCTGACCTTAGGAGATACAGAAACCATAAACCCTGTTGTAACCCCGGCAGAACCTTTGTGGTCAATGTGTTCATTCTTAAAGGGGGCTCTACTTTTTTGCAGTATCTTTGTAGGAAGAAAAGAGTAAAGTAGATCGGGCTTTCAGAAGAATTTGTGCAGGTGGAAGTGAAGTCAAAACCCCAGTCCTCTGCTCCTCTCAGCCAGATCCTGTTCCTCCAAGCTTACTCCAGACTCCAGCTGTCTTTCTTTTGTGCACAGCCCCTGCTCATGAAATTAGTATTCATGACTGTATTATAATTAATATAGTCAGCAAAATCCCACCCAGTGCAATTCTTTGTGTGGATTTTTTAAAAGAGCTACTGTTTTTCCTTTTTCCCTGGGGTGTATGTAGTTCTTGAATTACAGAAAGAGCACGCTCCTGGAGCCCTTCAGATGTGATCAGATGGAGAAAGGTGACTCTTGGTCTAAACGGCATTGGGCAACAGTGGAGCCTCTAGCATCTTCCCAGGCCAGGAGCATTTATTCCACTCTGACTGGAGGGCTGAGCCAGAACCCTCCAACTTGCTGCTACACTCAGAGGGTGTTTTAGTGAGGCTGGAGGCTCCCCCTGGATCAGCAGGAGAGGCCCTTCCTTCTCAGAGAGCTGAGGCCTGTTGATCTTTCGTTTGCTGAGTAAATGTGCTGTTGGTCCTAGCCCCCTTGTCTCACACAGGCGTACGTTGGCTCGACAATCCTGTCTGAAGAGACTGCCGTGGCCGCTTCACCGCCAGCCTATGCCGCCTATGCCGCGCCGACCCCTGAGGTAGGGAGCGGATCTGAGCAGAGATCGTGCAAGTGGGGGAAGCTGGGGCTCTCTGTGGCTCTGCCATTTCTGTTTGTCTTTTGTTTTTTTTTTTTTTGGTTGTGGTTTTATCTTGAGTCAGTACTGGGAAATTAGACATACACTCAGAATCTTTCCTGGTTATCACAGAATATCCCTCACCCTCTTTACTTTGATGAAACAAAGCAACTATGGAGCTGGTAGTGTAGCTCAGTTGATAGAGCATTTGCCTCACAAACTGGAGGCCCTGGTTTAGTCTCTAGCACAGCATAAACTGGGGGTGAAAACACACACCTGAACTCTCAGTGCTTGGGTGGTGGATGTGGAACACTCAGGAGATCTATGTCATTCTTGGCTGTAGAGGAGGCCAGCTTAAGTTAGAGATCCTGTCTCAAAAGAAACAAAAAAAGTCTAGTGTTTATATGTTTATTTTCATGTTCAGATATTTTGTTCATAAAGGCTTTTTTTTCTTTTTCTTTATGTGAGTGATGGAGATTAAGCTCAAAGCTTCACACATGCTAGGCAAGTTCTTTTCCACTGAGCTACCTCACCCACGGTTTATAGATTTATTTATTAATTAAAGGATGCATATATATGTACATGATACGTGTTTATTTGTGTGTCTGATTGGACAGGCCGTGGGAGTCAGTTCTTACCTTACACCATGTGGATCCTGGGACTTGAACTCATGTTCGCAGGCTTTGGTGGCAGGTGCTTTTACCTGCCGATGCCATATAACTAATTACTTGACTTCTTTTTTCCCCCTAAGTATTTATTTTATTTAATTATGTGCATCTGTGTCTGTGGATGCAATGTGCACATAAATGCAGGTGCCCTCAGAGGCCAGAGGCATCATGTCCTCCAGAGCCAGAATTATAGGTGGTTGTGAGCCTCCTGATGTAGATGCTGAGAGCTGAACTCTGCACCTTTGGTCAGAGAGTGAGTTTCAGGACTTGTTCATTCCTTCCATGACGTGAGTTTCAGGATGGGATGCATGTCACCGGGCCAGGTGACAAGTCCCTTTACCCACTGAGCCATATCACCAGCCCCTCAAAACCCTCAAAATTGTACTTCTCACAGGGCTTTCTCTTTTTTTCAGGTCTATGGCTACGGTCCATACAGTGGCGCATACCCAGCAGGAACTCAAGTTGTCTATGCTGCCAATGGGCAGGCATATGCTGTGCCATACCAGTACCCATATGCAGGTAACTCGTGCCGCCTGCCGCTCCTGGTCTCTGCCTACGGTTGGGGCCAGGGGGGATTCCTATATTTCATTTGGAAGTTAAATGAGCTGCTCTTTCTACTGGAGACCCCATCCATCGGTCACTCTGACTTTTGCTTATTTTTTTTCCTTTAATAGTCTTTGAGGTGCTAGAGTAATTTTAATTTTTTTTTAAGATTTAATTATGTATTTTTTAAGGATTTATTTATTTATTATGTATACAGTATTCTCAGTGCTCTGCCTGCAGGCCAGAAGAGGGCACCAGGTCTCAATACAGATGGTTGTAAGCCACCATGTGGTTGCTGGGAATTGAACTCAGGACCTTTGGAAGAGCAGGCGGTGCTCTTAACCACTGAGCCATCTCTCCAGCCCAGTAATTTTAATTTAAAAAAAAAATTCCATTTTATTTATTTTGTGCGCATGTGCCGTATTTGTGCGTGTGGATGACCGTGTGCCACAGTTCGTGAGGGGACGTCAGAGGACAGCTCGGGTGACAGCACATACTGTCGTACAAAGTACGACTGGAAACGTGTCAGTGTATTCATACGTAGTTGTGGTAGTTGGAATGCCATGTCCCCTATATGCTTGGACATTCAAATACTTGATCCTCGGGTGGTGGCAATGTCTGGGGAGGCTTAGGAGGTGGCCCTGCTAGGGGAGGTGCGTTACGGAGGGCAAACTTTGAGGTTTCGAAAGCCTTGAACCATTTCCAGACAGCTCTTAGTTTCCGGCTTATGGTTTGAGATGTGCGCTCTCAGCCGCCGTGCCTGGTGCTTGCTGCCACAGTTCCTTCTTACGGCGGTGAGCTCTTGTCCCTCTGGAACTGCAAAGGCCTAAATATCCCCCTCCTTTTGTAAGTAGTCTTGGTCATGGTGTTTTATTACAGCGGTATAAAGGTAGCTAAGGCAGAAGTGGGTACCAGGGAGTGGGCTATTGTTGCGATAGACCTTACCATTTGGGTTTTTTTTTTTTTTGAAGATTGTGGAAGACTTTGGGACTTGGCCTAGAAAAGTGGCTGAATGTTGTAAGCAGAGCAGAATGGGCCATCCTTGTAGGCTCTTGTGAGGCAGCAGTGCTGAGAGCAGTGTGGACTGTGGAGGTTCAGCTCTAGAGCTTTCAGAGGGGACCAATGTCAGAAACTGGTCTAGAGACCCTTCTTGATATTTTGGCAAAAAAAAGTGGCTGCTTTCTCTCTTTGCCCTAAGAACTTGCCTGAGACCAGTTAAAAGTAATGGACTAATTTCTTTGCCAGAAAAGATTTCACGGCCTTGTGAAATACTGACTGCATTGCGTGGTTATTAGTGATCACGTTTACACAGGTCTGCAATGTAAAAGAGCAAGCAGAGCAGAAAGAAATATAAAATGTAGTTTCAAAAGGAAAAGAGCACCAGGAAATTTAATGCTGTGACCAAGGCTTGTGCTGAAAGAGATGAGGAGGCCAGGTCAGCACTGGGATAAAGGGAAGGGTGCCTTAAGGCAGAACTCCACCTAGCTGGGAAGAAGCAAACAAAAACTATCGCAGACGTGATTCTAGGAGGCTAGATTCCATCTCAAGTTGACCGTCAAACCTGGCAGCATCGTCCTCACAGTGCTGGCTTCATAGTCATGACGAAGACAACACGGCCACATTAAGAAAGACTTGGTGATTTTGTCTGTATAGTACATGGGTCACCTCAGGATGTCAGGCAGAGCTGGCTTCAGTTTTACTCTCAAAGGTGCTTGTAGAAAGTGGCAGGGATAGGGTTGGTGGGATGGTTCAGTGGGTAGGCACTTTCTACCAAGCCCTGCAACCTGAGTTCAGTTCCCAAGATGCACACAGCAGAAGGAGAGAACCGACTCCCCCAGGTTGTTCTCTGACCCCCATGTGTGCTCTGTGGTGCATGCCTAATTCCCACAAATAAGTAAATAGACTAATTGTTTTTTTTTTTTTTAAGTGACAGACTTTCATTTGGGCTTCTAGAATGAGCCTGCGAGAAACTCACTTGCAGTTTCCGTGTTTTCTTTATCCGTGAGAAGAGTTCTCCCCCAGCTCTCCTCCCCCCCTCTCCTTTTAAAAATTAAATTATTTTAAATTGTCTGTATGTGTGTGGATAACGTGCACATGACCGAGTAGGCCAGAGGTTTCAAGCCCTCCAGCGTTGGAGTTGTAGGCAGCTGTGAACTGATGGACCTGAATACTAGAAACCAAACTCGGGTCTTCTGCTCTTAAGGACCAAGGCTTCTCTCCAAATCCACCCCCTCAGCGAACTCTCTGAGTTGTCTATACAGATATCTAGCTTTTACCAGGCATAATTCAGACAGTTCGAGCTTGTTGACAGCGCTTTGGCATTAGGCTTCCTGGTGACTCACTGCAAGGCAGAGTCAGGAACTGGTGAGTTCACTGGTGGCTTAGGCGGCTTTCCACGCTCATCTCCTGGAGCTTCTTTAATGCCACATTCCGTGGATCTTTAACTGTTAACGTGGGCGAGTCCGTCTTTTGTTAGTGGGCCATGCTGATGTATATTTGAGCGGTAAGGCTGTTAGTACTGCTGGAGGAGGAAGTAGAAGGCAGAGGTGGAAGCAGAGAAGGAAATGGGGTGAGGGGCAGAGGTGGGTGGGGTGGTGGGGCAGAGGAAGTAGAGGAGGAGACGCAGAATGGATGGACGGCCGTGGCACCGTGAGAGGCCACGTAGCTCAGAATTCTCAAAGTTACAGCACATTTGTAGCTTTGAGTGGCACATCTTAGCAATTTGGACAAGAAGATTTTCCCCAGACACTTTTCTGGTTTTCTTGGAGTTTGCACAATTCATTCTGCAAAATCCTCCAAGAGCGTGACATTCTCGGTTGTAGAGGAAGGATGTGAAGATGGTGTCTTCCTGTACCTCTGGCTCCTGGGCTGAGCAGTTCAGGCACCATGCCACAATCTTTGCCCTCTGTGATTACATCTTTGATGTTGCGACCTTTGAAGTTCCCGGACGTCCCTAGTGGGTTTCTCCTTTAGTGTGTGTCTGTGAAGGAGTGCCTGCTGGGACTGATGTACCTAGCTCACACTGAATGAGAAGCTTCTGTTTAATCTTTTAGCTTAGGCATGGCTGTCATCTAAAAGTCCATAACAGAGTCGGGGCAGTGGCCTCTTAAAAAACAATGAAATCCTCAGGAGAGACCTGTCCTGACGTTAGATGGTGAGTAACTGGCACAGTTGTCGTAAGCCCCCAAGGGCTAGGACTGCAGGTGCTTGGCACCGCGCTTGGCACTGCGCTTGGCGGCTGACTCACCTTCTGTCAGGCTTTGCCCTGCCTCTCCCACATTCTTCTCATTTGTCTGTCATCCCAGCAGGCATGGTGCAGAGGGCTGCCATGGAAACCAGAGGCAAACCTCTCTAGCTTTATCGTCTACGATTGGGCCCTGTTTATCAGTGCTCTCATCTTCGCACCCTTAAGGGGTTTGGCCCTGGCAAGCAGAGAACCCTGTTCTGTCAGTAAGTTCTTAGAGAGTGGTGTGTATAAGGTTTCAGGTCCTCTAGTGCCTCTGTTCCAGAGGCCGCACCCCTGCAGCTCTCCCCCCAGGACTGAAAAGCAGCCTGCGCTGTAATCTCGCAGTTCTTCCAGACAGTTGAGTGCTTTCTCCAGGCAGCTTCGAGCCTGCCCCCACGCAAAATCCAAGGCCACTTTGAGTTCTGGCTCACCCTTATCCTCGCCTTTGTGGCTAGGTCACATCTTATTCCCCACCCCCACCAAGGAACTCCCTTTGTTTCCCCAGAACTGAAAGGAACTGAAGGCATTCTTCCCAGCGGTCATGGTGCTGTATTTATCTTAGTTACTTTTCTGTTGCTGTGATGAAACTCCATGACCCAGGCAGCTTATAGAAGAGTTTGTTGAGCCTTATGGTTTCAGAAGGTGAATCCGTGGCTATCAAGGAAGAGTATAGGCACACGTGGTACTGGAGCATTAGCTGAGAGCTTGCTTCCTTATCTGAGAAAGGGAGAGAGAGGAGAGAACACTAACTGGGAATGTCATGGGCATTTAAACTCTCAAGTCCCATCCCCAGTGACATGTCTCCTTCAGCAAGGCCATACTTCCTAATCCTTCCAGAGCAGCTCAGCCAACTGGGGACCATATTCATATTGATATAGAAATAACTTGAAGAATTGAGTGGCAGGTGGATCTCTGTGAGTTCAAGGTCAGCCTGGTCTACAAAGCAAGTTCCAGTACAGCTAGGGCTGTTATGCAGAGAAACCCTGTCTTGAACCCCCTCCCCCCCCCAAAAAAAGGCATTGAAGATACAAAGAATATATGAATAGACTTCTTAGGAGACATAAAGTCACACAAAGTAGAATGTAACCAAGGGAGTACTACTTCTGCGATGCCTCAAGGATCTGTAGTATGCTAACCAGGCCTGTTTCCTGTTGTTCTTTTTCATTGTAGATCTGCATAAGAGTGATCATTAATAACTATGTGACTTAGTACTAGTCACCTTCTCTAATGAGATTACCTTCTAATGAAATCACCTTCTCTAATGAGATTAGTCTAAAACTCCCCAATTTAACCTCAGGAAGATTCTTAAGACGGAGGTAGAAAGCAGCCACGTTCTTTTCCAAAATACCACAAGCATAGTCTCTAGTTAAGTTGCTAATGTTGTTCCCTTCCGAAACCTCTTGAGCTTTCATGGCCTACATTTTCTCAGCACTGCTGTGTTCTAAGTGTCTACTAAAATGACTCATTCAGCCCTACTTCCAGCGTTCAACTGCTTTCCTTGTCTTACACAGTCTTACACAGTACTCCAAACGTGGACATTTTTGGTCAGACCTGTGACAGTAATAGCCCATTCCTGGATACCACTTCTGTCTTAGTTACTTTTCTATTGCTCTGATGAAATACCGTGATCAAGGAATATAAAACTTATAGAAGAGTTTACTGGGGCTTACAGTTTCAGAGGGTGAGTCATGACCATCATAGAAGGGGACAGGCGGGCATGGTGCTGGAGCAGTAGCTGAGAACCTACATCCTTATCCGCACGTAGGAGGCAGAGAGACAGAGCTAATCGGGAATGCTGTGGGCTTTTGAAATCTCAAATCCCAGTCCTGGCGACACATCTGCTCCAACAAGGTCACACCTTCTAATTCTTCCCAAACAGTTGAGCCAACTGGCGGCCATTCTCGTCTCAACCACCACCTTCCCCTAATAAGGTTCTTATGAAGGATGATCAGCTTCATCTCTACAAGCATGTACCGTCCTTTTGCCTTTTAGATAGGTTCTCACTAGGCAGCCCTGGCTGGGCTGAAACTCGCTGTGTAGTCCAGGCTGGCTTTGAACTCACAGATATCCTCCTCTCTCTGCCTCCCACACTCTAGGATTAAAGATGTACACCACCATGCCAGGCCTTATGTACCATCTTTTAAAATACAGTTTTTATTTATTTTAAATATTTATTTATTTATTATGTATACATTATTCTGTCTATGTGTATGCCTGCAGGCCAGAAGAGGGCACCATTCCCCATTACAGATGGTTGTGAGTCACCATGTGGTTGCTGGGAATTGAACTCAGGACCTTTGGAAGAGCAGGCAATGCTCTTAACCTCTGAGCCATCTCTCCAGCCCCTAAAATACAGTTTTTAGATTTATTGATTTACTATGTATGAGTGTTTGGGCTGTGTGTGTGTGTATCAGGGGCATTGCCTGATGTTTACAGAGATCAGAAAAGGGCATTGGATCCCCTGAAGCTGTAGTTATGGATGTTTATGAGGTACCATGGGGATGCCAGGTCCTCTGCAAGAGCAGCAAGTGTTCTTAATCACTAAGCCATGTCTCCAGACCGTAATTTATCTCATATATATATATGAGTCTTCATATATAACAGTGTCTTCCTCAGCATATATGTGATGGGTCTTGGGGAGATTTGGGTTGAACTCACTGGAACCACCTGTTAACACATTAGTGAGCACACTGGTCACATGGAGAGTAGACACAGTGTTTGTGTAAACTGGTCACATGGAGAGTAAACAACAGTGTTTGTGTTAAGGGCTCCATATAGCCAGACTTTCTTTGGACCACTTATTATTAATTATGAAATTATTATTATTAATTACGAAAACTTGGTCATAACTTAGGTTCATTCCTTACTAGCTCTTAAAACTTGAATTAACTTTGCACTCTGCTATGTGGCTTGCTACCTCTCTTCAGTTCAGTCCCTCTGCATCTTGCTCTCATCCCTGCTTCTTAGAATCACCACCCCCATGCAGTAGTTCCTCTCTCTCCCCTGGAGTCCTGCCTATCCTCTCCTGCCTAGTTATTGGCCATTCAGCTCTCTGTTATCCAATCAGAAGGTGCCTTGGGCAGGTGAGGAAGGACAGGCAGGTCTTCCCACAGTGTGATCAGCTATCCCTCAACTGCACCATCTTTTCCATGAATGTTGCATTTCCAGGTGACATCTTAAAGATCTCTTCTTCTTTTCTTTTATAGGAGGAGTTTATGGACAACAGCCTGCCAATCAAGTCATCATCCGTGAGCGGTACCGAGACAGTGACAGCGACCTGGCCCTGGGCATGCTTGCTGGGGCAGCCACAGGCATGGCCCTGGGCTCTCTGTTCTGGGTCTTCTAGAGCCTTCAAGGTCTTCTGTGCATCGCTTCTGTTAGTCCTGTGTGCGATAATTGATCTGCAGGGCATTTCTGTTTGTGACAAGTGTCTTTTGTAATAATTTAAATAGTTCTTTTGGAGGTGGTAATCTGATGATTGTGACTGACCTACATGGGGACCACAGAGACGACCTTGAAGTGTACTATAAGCGGGAATCTGAGTTCTTTGGGGTACTGGCTTGCACCAAGTCTTTCTTAGGGAGCTCTCGGATGGCCTTATGTAAACACACCCATTTAAATGGGCATTTTCTGCTCAGTAAGGTCCGGTACTTAATCAAGGGATGATTTTCCCTGCTATGCCAATAATAATGCTGATGGAGGAGGATATGAATGAGTGTAGTAAGAATTCAGCTTCTTTAACTGTGAAATTTCACTCTAGACCTGGCTGCATATTACCGTAGAGCTGTGGGCTGGTGGCCCCTCAGGGCGGCGTGTGAGAACCCTATGATCTGCCCTCGGTAGCTCCCAGGCGCCTGCCAGATTGACTGCTCAGGATGAAAAGGGACACTCGCTCCCTTTATAACTTATGCTCCAGGAATCTGTCCAGTTTTATTCGCTTGTTATTCTTCTGTTTGCTTTTCCCGGGAATAATTGGAAATCGTCTCAAGTTAGGACTTGATTTGAGCCTCAGAATTTGGGGACTTTTACCTTTAAACCCTGCTGAATGAAGAATAGTGAGTGGCAAGTGGGCGGAGAGAGGCTGGCATCTGCCCAGTGATGTGTTGCCAGTGTTTTGCTTTAGGTTTGTTGGTTGCCAGCTCAGTGTGTCTGGAGCCTATTTTTCTACTTGCAGAGGAAGTATATAAGGGGAAAATGGAAGAGCCTTAGTTCTATTGTCTCTGTGTCAGACCTGGGGCCTAAGCTGCCCAGGGCACTCTTGAACTCCTTGAGAGGCGTGTCCTGAGCAGTGGTAGGGCCCTATGGCTGTCCAGAGTGTGGGGATGAACCAGAGCTGGGTGGGGACGACTCAGGTTCCGAGGGAGACATGAGATTGGGTCGAGTCTCAGGGGTTTGTTTTAATCCATGTTAGTGGGGATCCAGTCCCTCCCATTTGCATGCCTGACCCACTCATACTAGAAAAGCCTACAACTAGAAAGTGCCCAAATGTGTGATGCTCTGGGAAGCCCACAGTCCTATTTTCTGGGGAAAATGTATTTCTAATATTAGAAAATACATGTTGCACACATTTAAATCTTCTGTTCATTCATGTTGTAAAGCTTCTAAGTCCAGCTTTGTGACTGGCGTGCTGTAAACCATGTCCTTTCACAAAGGGGGGCAGCACAGTGAAGGCTCTGTCCTCTACTCACACAGCCCCCTTTCTCCAGAGTGCTCCCAGTGAGCACACACCCTGGCTGTGCCCAGCCCAGCACATGCATGCTGCCTTGCTACCCTGCTTGGCAGCTTTCGCTTGGTCAGTTCAAGTCTTGAACGTATCTCCATGTGAGACAGTTGCCAAGTAGATGCGATGGTGCCCATGGTGTTTCTCTGCCTACTCCTAGGGGACTTGTTGACACGGCACTGCCCAGTTCTGGCTGAAGTTTGCTTCTCTGTCGTCTCTGGTAGAGGGCTTTGTGGCAACATGGTTCTGATGGTTTATAGTGTCACCTTGATGAGTGTAATGTTGATTTCACATCCCGTGTTGTAAAAATGGCTTTCTCAAATGTTATCATTCTTGAACTCCATGCTTTACTCACAAAACATTAAAATCTGTTTTCAGTGTTGCACAGGGACAGTGATTTCGAATGTAGTTACTGGGGTTCCTAGAACCAGAGAGTGTTGAATCATGCCCCTGAAGTGCTATTGAAACAGAACTGTCTCCTACTGTCCCCTGGGTGTGCCCTGTCTAGACCTTGGCCCCAGTGGAACTAGCTTTAACAGGCAGCCATAGCTGAGCCTGATCGTATCTTGCCACCAGTTGCTTGATTCTGGAACAATATACATTCTGGATGTGAAGAATGGACTCAGGCATTTCATTTCCTTGGCTCCTGTCCTCATAGATGCTGTCCCTTTGATGGAATCAGCCATGTCATTTGGCACCTCAGTCAGTCATGGGGTTCATGAGTTAGAGGGAACCATGTGTTCAGGGTTGAGGAGCATTTCAGGTCCATGGACTTTTACCTAAAGACCCAAGGCTGGAAGAGTTTGGCTGCCGACATGTGCATGACTGATTTCATTGCTCTCTTAGATCCTTGAGTTAACAACTTTCCATGTGAAAGATGGAAACCCGAGGGCCATGTCTCAGATCATCACTTGCCAAGAAGGCCCAGCTTCGCATATGTTAGGTCATGAGTGCCCACAGTAGCTCGTGGAGCAGAGGAAGTTCCTGCGGTGGAGACAGGATGATCCAGATTTATTTTCACATGTGTTGTTGCTCCTACGTAACCTTTCATTTTGCCTTCTAGTCTGTGTAGATGAAAGGCGGAGGACACAGGCAATCTTCTTGTGATTGCTTTTGCGTTTCTGTTACTCTGCTGTGTCTACAGAGCCCGTTTCCTCCCCCCCTCCCCCGTGTGCACAGTATATGTATGTTTGTAAGTAAACTTGTTAAAATATTAAATGATCATTAAACTTAAGCTATGTTTCATTGTTTTTTAAAATTATTTCATGGTGGCTGGAGAGAGAGAGTTAAGTTCCCGTCATGCAAGTATAGGGATCTAAGGTCAGATCCCTGGCATCCATGGGAAAGCTGAGCATGGCTACAGCCATCTGTAATCATAGACCAGGGGCCTTGGAGAAAGGACAGCCCCAGAGCTTGCTGGCTAGCCTTCTAGCCAATCAGCAAGGTCTGGATTCATTGAGAGACCCTGTCTCTAAAGATAACACGGAGGATGATAGAGGATAACACATGACATCAACTGCTGGTCTTCACACAAACACATATGCATAAATTTCTGGTCATGGTGGCACATGCCTTTAAACTCAGCCCTAAGGAGGTGGAAGCAAGAATATTATGAATTTGAAGCCAGTTTGGGATTATATAGGGAGAAAAAAAAAAGAGTAGCTCAGTTTCTGCATTTTCTGTTGTCAACAGAAGAAACCCACCCATCCTTTTTCTTTTCAGACTTCCTTTTATTTCATTTTATTTTTGAGATAGGGTCAGCCAGGCAGTGGTGGCACACACCTTTAATCCCAGCACTCAGGAGGCAGAGGCAGGTTGATCTCTGTGAGCTGGAGGCTAGCCTGATCTACAAATATAGTTCCAGGATAGCCATGGCTGTTACACAGAGAAACCCCGTCTCAAGAAAAAAATAAAAAAAAAGCTGGAGCTGAAGAGATGGTTCATTGGTTAAGAGCTTGCACTGCTCTTGAAAGAAAACCAACCAACTCACTAATTCTTGTGGTATATATAAGGGAAGTTTTGTTCAGGTTACCATTGTTGAGGCCGAGGCTCAGAAGCTAACTGTTCTGAGGAATGGGAAGTCAGTCATTTTAGCATGTGTCTGCATTGATGTCACACTACGTATGATTTGTGCAAGAACATGTGGTAGCCTGTGTGGTCACACGTCTACAGTGGCTGTGAGAAGACTTCCTTGAGCAGATCAAATTGGCAGAGTTCCAACCAATCTCTCTGGGTAGATGGATGTTCTGTGTGGCCCAGGGAACCCACAGTAGCCAGCCGCATTTTTCTGAACGAGTGAACCTATTATATATAGCAAACCAAAGCAAAAGAAAAACAAAACAAAAGATCAAGCAAAAAGAAACAGATAGCAAAGCATCCAGCAAGAGCTGACCAAGGAAACCCCATTGAGGAAGTCCGAGTCGTAGGCAGGGTGGAGCAACCCCTCAGACTTCTGTGTGAAGGAAGACAACGTGGGCAGAATATAAGTCAACAACTACAACACACACACACACACACACACACACACACACACACACAAACAAACTGGGGCATGTTTGGTGTACACCTATAATCCCAGAGCAAAGAGGAGGAGACAGGTAGATCTGCAGGGCTCACTGTCCCAGTTTAACCTAATTGGTAAGTTTCAGGCCAGGGAGAGACTCTGACTCAAAGGGGATGGACAGTGTTCCTGACAACAATCTTGGAGATTGTCTTACCCTCTGGCCTGTACATTCACATACAAACACATACATGAGTATGTGTGTACCCAATACACATAGGCGTTTGATTACACACAAGCACAGATTTTTCTTAAAATGATCTTCACCATTCTCAACTTTTAATGGAGGTCATGTTTGTATTAACCTCCTTCATTTTGACAGTTGATTTTGACATTGCTGATCAGTAAAACTAGTAGCACAAATCACCTGTGAACTGCTGGTCTCCCCCCCCTCCCCCCATGAAAGAGGGGGGTTGGGACTTTGTCAGTTTGAGCCAAAGCTTAGTACAGTGCTTATCTTGCAAGCATGTGAGCCCGAGTTGTACCTCAGGACCCATGTCCAAAGGCTGGATACAGTGGTACACTCTTGTAACTCTAGTGCTGAGTGGACAGAAACAGTTCCCTGAGGCCAGCCTCCCTATCCTACTTAGTGACTTCCAGGCCAGCGAGAGACCGCGTCTTAAAAGAAATTATGGAGAGTACCTGTGGGAGGACGCTGAGTTGTCCACTACGTGTATTAACAACAGCACACAGCCACGTCCTAAAGATCTCAAATCGGAGTCCTTAGGGTCTGGGCTTGGGGTCGGGTACGTTTTCACAGAGAATGTAGGTGATTCTTGTGCTTCTGGCTCCCAACCCAGGCCCTGCTTAGTGCTTCAGACACACGCCTTCCTCTGCCCAGAAGTTCCCAGCCCCCACATACCTTCTCCTGAGGCATGGGGTGAATGTCCTCTCTTAGATGTTTTTCTCACCTTGTTTCAGCTCTACAAAGGACTGACATTGGGTGGACATGGTTGCCCCAAGCCTGCCAACCATGGCTTTCCTCCTCTCCTAGGTTCCCAGCCAGTGGGAAGGAGATGAGTGCCCAGCCCTGGCTTTAAGTGGCTCTGGGTGTTACAAGTGGAGATTCAAATTCAAAGTTTCCAGGTTCTCTTGTCTCTGAACAAGAATTTGGGCAGAGATACAGAAGAGGAGATGACTGTTAAATGAAAGAAACATTTCCAAGCTTGGAATTGATTGGAGCTGGAGCCAGAAGCAGCCTCCAAAGAGACTGTGTGTGTCTGTGTGTTGTGTGTGTGTTCTGTGACCATTCATGGGCCATTTACATATGTTTTCTTCTTTTTCATTACTAGGGGATTAAATTGAGGGCTTTGTGCATGCATGGCAATACTCTGTCACACATCCTGCGTTCTTTCTGTGCCTGCAGCTTTTTGTTGTACACAGTCTAGAATAAAGGCAGTGGTGGTGGTAGTGTGTGTGGAGGTGGGGTGGGTATGGTTATCTCCTGCAACTGGTTTCTTTCAGATGTTAATTTTGATGCTTCTAGAATCCCCCCCCACTCATGCCCTGTCCTCCTTCCCACTGAGATAAAGACACCTGTCCAGTGTCCAGTGAGATGCAAACCAAGGTCACTCACCTTGGCCCCCAGGAAAGCTGGCAGTTCAGGGAGGTCCAGCCCAGCTTGGCAATCATAGTCACCAGCAGTGGGTCATAAGGCAGAGGTGTTGTTAAGCAGCCAAGTCCATCACGTAGGTACCTGATGGGTTTCTAGGGCAGGGGAAGGCTGAGCCTTGGATACTCGTGGGGAGATTCTATGATCAGGTTCAGTCCCTTTTCAGAAGCTGCCTCCATTCACCTAATGGAGGATGAAACCTGCTCAGCAGAATCTGCAGGAAGGACCGTAATGGGGCAAGTGTACTTTAGCGGGTATTGAACTCAGTTCTCCATTGCTCTTCTAGACCTGGATGATCATGGCCTCTTACCTTCGTTTCCTCCTCTACGTGTTATAGTCTCACCTCCCAGACATGTAGAAGGTATACAGGTTCCCTTCTAGCCTCTCCATTGCTCTCCTGGGCCTGTGGTTCCCAAGGATCTCAGCCCCATAGCTCTGCAGTCTCTGAGAATCCCTCAGACCAGAATCCAAACCAGCCCTCAGCACGCGTCTACTGCAAGTTAGGTTGGAGGAAGTAGCAGAGGAAGGGTTTCTTCTCTGCCTAGACCCTCCAGCACTAACTCTCTGTTCTTCCTCCAGGCAGATGCCACTTCTGGGAGCTGCCACTGGGTGTCAGAGTGCCCCCAGGAAAAGCCCCTTCTTGTCTTACAGAAACACAGATCCCTACAGAGTGGCCTAGAGTTAAGGTTTAGCACACGAGAAGAAGTGCTGGGTCAGTTGGGCTGAGGAGACACCTCCCTGCTCTCCTGTTTCTGTCCTGAGCTGTGTACCCCTTCTAGTCCTGAGAGGCCAGCCTGTCTGATGCTGACATTCTAGGTGCAAAGGGATGTCTGATGAGGTGCTCAGAAAAAAAGAGGGCTTGCCAAGCCCTAAGAGTTGGGACCTCCCTTCTCTGCTCTTTCTGCCACAGTGGCAGACCCTAGGTGAGTGAGAAAGGGATGTTCACACTGTAGGCACTGGTGGTGGGCCATGAGCTTCCTCCTACATGCGGGCAAGTGGCTACCTCTATCTGATGATCGTTTTGCTGTCAGTGTGAAGTTAGTCTCTGTCAGCTACATGACTGGCCTGGACCTGACTGTTTTTGTTGCCCCTGTGCCCTGTAGGACAATAGGGGGTCCATAAGAGACCGTGGCCACTAGCCCGAGGAGGCAGCGTCTAGTTCAGTCGAGTACAGAAGTAAGGAGCTTTAGAGGAAGGAGGACTGGGCTGTCTCTGTTCCCCACCCACATCCTCTCCCAGCCCCAGCAGCCTCCTTTGTTTGGTGGATGACCACAGCAGGTGGCCTGGGGGGGGACAACAAGGTGAAAGCTGACACACAGGTGGCCACTCAGAGGAGTTACAGCCAAGAGTGCAAGATCATTGATTAAAAACACCTGGTAAGAACAACTCAAGGAAGGGAGGAGTTAACTTGACTCACAGTTCAAGGGGAAGTCAGGGCAGCCGGAGCTTGAAGTAGCTGCTCTTAATAATGTTTCTGCCCTCAGAAAGCGGACAGAGATGAGCGTTGTTTAATTCACTTTCTCTGTTGTTAAACCTGCTCTTCAACAGGCCCTAGCATGTACTTGGCTTCTTTTGTTCAGTGGGCTCTGCTTCCTGGTGCCCACTGTGGGATCAGAGATCCCAGAGGCAGGCTCTTGGCAGTGCCCCCTTCTAATCAGTACAGCTTAGAGTTTACACCTGATCCTGCTTCAGTGGCTTCTCATCAGGCAGGCTAGTCCCGCTCTGCTCAGGGACCATGGATGCAGGCGTTCCACTGGGCCAATTTTGAGGTTGCAGAGTGGTAAGCATCCTCTCACACTGCTTGTAGAAACGCACAGAGGTATTGTATTAGTCAGAGTTCTTAAGAGGAACAGAACAGTCAATATATTAACATTGTGTTATATATGGGATATATTAGAGTGGCTTACAGGTTGTTGTCTGGCTAGTCCAACAATGGCTATATCAAGATGGAAAGTTCAAAAACACAAGAATCCCATAGTTGTTCAGTTCACAAGGCTGATTTCTCATCTGGTCTTCAGTCTGTGTTGGAACCCCAAAGAAGTAGGTTCCAAAACAGGTGAAGGAATGCCTCCGCAGCAAGATCGATGACCTTCACCTGTGAGAGTGAGGGCAAGTAGGCAAAAGCAAATGCTTGCTCTTCCATGTCTTTCACATAGGCTGGCACCAGAAGGTGTGGCCCAAGTCTAGGGTGGAGCTATCCACCATAATGGTCTGGATTCAGAGCCAATCTTCCCATGTCAAATGATTCAATCAAGAAAAAAATTCCCTCACACGTTGCCAAGCTGCTTGGGTTTTAGCTGATTGCAGATGCAGTCAAGCGGACAGTCAAGCTTGTTCATCGTATGTACCTTGCCCTCCCTGACTTAGTCAGCTTGCTTTCACCCGGGATCACCTGCCAAAGGGTGGCACTGCCCACAATGGATTGAGCCTTCCTGAATCAATCATTAATCAAAGATACTCCCCATAGGATTGTCTACAGGGCAATCCATGGTTGAGGTTCAGTCTCCCCAGGTGGACCTGGAGCACATGAAGAAAAACTCAACTATCGAGAGCGTTAAAGTGAATATTTCTTAGCCCCCGTTTTCCTTTTCCCTTTTTCTCCTTTCTTCTTCTTGAGACGATCTTATAGAGCCCCGGCTATCCTCAAGCCCACTATGTAGCTAAGGATGCCCTTGAGTTCCTGATCCTCCTGCTCCTACCTTCCACGTGCAGGATCACAGGTGTGAGACTGAACACAGGGCTCTGTGCCTGCCAGGTGAGTGTCCTACCAGCCCCAGCCCTGACCTCGGTACTCACTCATAAGTGGCTTTTAGACATAAAGCAAAACAACAAACAAGCAAACAACCCAGCCTACAATTCACAATCCCAGAGAACCTAGACAACATAGAGGACCCTAAGAGAGACATACATGGATCTAATGTACATGGGAAGTAGAAAAGACAATATCTCCTGAGTAAATTGGGAGCATGGGGACCATGGGAAAGGGTAGGAGGGTAGAGGAAGGAAGAGGAGTCAAAAATATATAGCTCAATAAAAACAATAAAAAACAAAAACAAAAGAAAACATATGTTGTTATCCCACCCCACCCCACCATCCGCTTCCTAGTCTCAGTTATGGTAGACAAACACTTGCAAAGATGGAGGAAAAAGGATGCTAGCAGGAATAGCTTACTGCTAGAGCACCTACCTTCTGCCCTCTCCCCTTCTCTCCCTTGCTCTTCTTTCTTTCTCTTAGAGGGGTGCTGGGAATGGAACCCAGGAATTTGTGCAAGGCAGATGCTCTACAACCCTGTCACCCTGTTGTCCCCTTTCTCCTCCACCTCTGTAACTGCTTTTCTGTTATAACTAAGACCAGGCCAGGTATTGGGAGCAGAGGGAACTCATGAGTTGGGTGAAGATCTTGTTGGTGCCATGTGTCTGGGTTGCCAGTAGCCTCAGGGCTGAGATGTTTCTGCTCTGGGATAGCACTGCCTCCATGTTCTTGTCTTCTTGTCCTGCTTCTCCTAGGTGAGGTTGTCATAATGAGCAGGAAAGAGAAAGAAGCTGAACCCAGCCTAGTGGCTGCACTCTGTCCTTGTAATCCTTACTCAGAGAATACCTCTTTGAGCAAGTTGGCGATTCCTCGTTTGTCCAGTGGATTCAGTAAGCTTCAGAGGCCCATCTAGGCTTGTCGGACTTGTGAGCTGGGCCAACATCTGTCTGTTTGGCAGAGGCTGGAGGAGAGAGGGTTAAGGCTGTGCCAATACTCTGGTCATAGATGTAGATCTGTGGAAGGGCAGCCTGGATATCATTTAGAGCCCAAGGAATAAATCTGAGCCATTTATTTGTGACCTCCATGGGCAACCCCACAAGCATATCCTATAAGGGTCTTGCCTATGTTCTGGGATGGGCCTTATCATGCTGTGGTTTCCATGGTGCTCTAGACAGCACACTTCAGCTCTGTGGTTATACCTTGACAGCATCCTGGACACAGAAGCGGGAAGAGGGCATTTGCTGTAGAGCACCATGGATCCCCATTCTGAGCTACCACTCTTACCTGTTTATAGAAACTTTCTTTTAAGACTTCCCTTGAAGTAGGAATCCCCTGGTGGGAGGTGTTTAGGGTCCAGGGACATTGTGAACTCCACCAGAGGTTGCAACCCATTTTTTGACAAGAGCTTGCTCATTTGCTCCAGGGGAAGTTGTGGGGAGGTTGGCGATCCAGGTATGGAAGTAGAGGGCAGAGACCTCGGCTTCTTCTCTGGTTCATAGGCCAGATGTGGTAGAAACATCTGTGCAGTCCTGAAAACTCCGGGAATCTGCCATGTGTGGCCACAGGCTTGTGATTCTGGGCTTGGGGTGTTGTAGATGGAGCGGCGGGGCTGCGTCCCCAGCACCCCGGCTGCCTGCTAGCTTATGCCCGAAATAACAACACACAAACTGTATTCATTTACACACTGCTTGGCCCATTTCTATCTAGCCTCTTCTTGGCTAACTCTCGCACCTGGACTAGCCCATTTCTAATAATTGTTTGTAGCACCCCAAGGTGTGCTTACCAGGAAGATTCTAGCCTACGTCCATCCTGGGTCGGAACTGCCTGGGAGAGCGGAGCCTGGCATCTCTGCTCCAGAGAGCAGAGCTGTCAAGTCTGAGCTCACTTCCTCTTCCTCCCAGCATTCTATTCTGTCTACTCCTCCCACCTATGTTTTAACCTATCAGGGCAAGCAGTTTCTTTATTTAATTAACCAATGACCTTCCTCCATCATTGGGGCTCTGTGCTCAGTGAGCCAGATGAGTCACTTAGGTATCCCTGTCATGGGACAAGAGCCTGGAGTGCAGTGCTCGAAGCCCAATGACTAGCGGAGTCTCTTCTGGAGCTGGCAATGTCTTGAAGAGTCTCTTTTTGGATGACTTTTGAGATGAAACTGTGCATAAACATGGAAAAGTTGTTTTCGTTTGATCCCCCTGTCAGAAGGATTTCTCTATGTAGCTCAAGCTGTCTGCATTCACAGCTCACTGTAAAACTGAGGTGGCAGGAGGCCCTTTTATCTTTGTGAGTGTGTGTGCATCACCTGGTGACAGCCTCATAAATACTGCCAAAGGATGGAGCCCTCCTTCTGAAAAATCCTGCCAGCTATGGTAAGTGGTCGCATTCTAACACGTACCAAGTGAGGCATGGAGCTCTGCACAGGCTGGGGAGGCTTGGTGCTTAGTTTGAGGAGCGAGTGCACCATAGCTGTAGGACAGAAACACTTCTGGGGTTGACACAGAAGAGGTTCAGGCTGTACAGCTCTTGGCTTGACAGGTGTGATGGTTGCTAGTGGTTGTCATCTTGACTGGCTCTGAAATCGACTAGGGGACAGCACTGTGGGTGAGTCTGTGAGGCCATTTGATGGGAGGATTAACTGAGGGGAAAGACTTCCCCTCTGATCAGGCAGCACCTTCCTGCAGCAGAGTCCAGATATAGAGGCCCCAGGGAAAAGCAGTGTTATTTTGCCTGCCCACCTGTCTTTGCTGACAAGTGCATCTATACCACTGCCGTCACTGCAGCTGCCGTCTCTCACTCTGATGCCAAGCTGGGGACCAGCGGCTCTCCAGGAATCCTTCAAACCTTCAGCCCTGAAGCATCTCAGGTATATGGATGGGAAGATATCAAGTCTCATCTTCTACAGCATACAGAATGCCATTGCTGGAGTGCCCCAGTGCACATTATGTAAGCCAATCTAATAAATCCATTTTATAATATATGCTTCTTTTGTTGGTTCAGCTTCTCTAGAGAAAGTTGACTAATACAGCAGGAAAAGGCCCAAGGCATGCTTCAGAGACAGGAAAGGGGCCAACGTTATTTGCTGATGGCTAGGTATCTCCAAGGTTCATCAGCACAGAGAGGAAGCAGGGATAGGAAAAGTGAGCACTGGCCAGGTGACCTAGTGTGAGAGGCATCTGGGAGTTCAGATGCCAAGACTGTATCATCCTGTGCACAGGCTCCATTCCCAGAAGCACAGAGTGGTGCTGAAGCAGCTGACATAGACACAAGGTGGGGCTGGAGCTCTGCGTGCCGCTTTCCCCCACTGCTTGCCATCAACTCTGGAAGTGGTCCCTCCTGCTGTGCAGTATTCCACGGGCTTCCTCACAGTCAGAATCAGAATCATATCCTGACCACCTGAATACTAGCCAATACTATATCGTGTTGTGCTGAGCCATGTGATGATGCTGTGTGGTGTTAGGTCATGCTGCATGGTGAGGTGAGGGACTGAACTGCCACCTCCTTATGGCACACCGTGTTTTGCTGTTTTGTGTTGCTTTATATGGTTCTATATTATATTGTGGTTTTCTTTTGTGTATTGTGCAGGTGTGCATGCATACAGGTGTGTTTTTTTTTTTTTTTTTGCACATATGGTTGCGGATGCCTGTAGAAATCAGAGGTGTTGGATTCCCCAGAGCTCGAATTATAGGCAGTTGTGAGATACGCAGTGTGGGCACTGGAAACTGAACTCAGGTCGTCTGGAAGAGCAGTAAGTGCTCGTAAGCACTAGGCCATCTTTCCAATCCATGCCTGGTCGTTAAATATAGCTTTTTGTGATTGAACTCAGGGTCTCTTGCTTGCAAGGTAAGCCCTTCAGTCCACCCTCTACTGTATTATATTGTACTGAGCTGTATACAGTGCACCCCTGTTTACAATGGACTTCCATCCATCCTATGTACCACCCCAACCCTATTGGTGAACCCAGCAAGAATCAGAATTCCTAGTGGGCACTGCATCTCAGCCACACAGCACAGGGCCATGCGGGTTGTCTCCTTTGGTGGATCTGGGCTGAGGGGGAACTGTGACTCACTGCTGCCACTCAGTGGCTCACAAAGTCTTGAAACTAAATATCACAATCCACTCAAATTCAAAATTTGGAGTATTCTGCCTTCTCCTGAATGCATATCACATTTGCACTATTATAAAATGAAAATATTGTGCATTGAATCTTTGTGGGGTTGACAACTTAACAGGATATAGTATCTTCTGAGAGATAGGCCTCCGAGGTGTTTTGTTGGTATTTTTATCACAGCAACAAGGAAAGGGACCAAGACAGGCAATGTATATCCAATACGATACTGTGTTGCACTGTTCTATATATTACTTATTGTGTGTGTGTGTGTGTGCGCGCATGAGAGAAGGTCTCTCATTGGCCCAAAGCTCACCAATTAGACAACTGACTGGCTAGTGAACTCCAGGCACTTTGCTGACTAAGCTATGTCCCCAGCTCTGTTTTGTTTATTGTACTGTATTAGATTGTTCTGTATTGTCTCTCATGATATAATCTGAGGACACACAGCCCATGTATGTCAAAGATAATGTACCAGTGATTGTCCAGGCTTTGTCTATGAAATAGAAGACAAACTCAGGCACATGACAGGCGCATTGTATTTTTCTGGATCTCTCCATGAGTGACAGATGCTATTTTTTTAAGGTCTGCAAGATGTCCTTTCCCACTTATAGATGTTGTAGGAATTGTCTCAGCAGCAGCAGCAGCAGCAGCAGCAGCAGCAGCAGCAGCAGCAGCAGCAGCAGCAGCAGCAGCAGGCAGCCTCTAGAGGAAGGGCTGCGGTACCTCAGCACATCAGAAAGTGTGGCTGTGAAAAGAGGGCTGTAGTTCTGGAATGCCTTTTTTTTTATTTAAAGGTTTATTTATTTATTAAGTATACAGTGTTCTATTTGCATGTTTGCCTGCAGGCCAGAAGAGGGCACCAAATCTCATTACAGATGGCTGTTATCCACCATATGGTTGCTGGGAATTAAACTCAGGACTTTTGGAAGAGCAAGCAATGCTCTTAACCACTGAGACATCTCTCTGGCCCCTCTGGAATGTCTTTTGCCTTCGTTGATTTAACCTACTTTGCTACCACTGAACTTTCTGCAATTTCTGACAGTCCTGAGGTTGGGAATTGGTGGGATTGAGACTTCTGAGATGAAATGGCTCATGGGGGTTCAAGAGCTGCGGCTCTGCAGTGGAGTGCCTGCTCAGCACGCACCAGGGTTCAAGAGCTGCAGCTCTGCAGCTGAGTGCCTGTTCAGCACGCACCAGTCCCCACAATACATAACTTTAGATAAAATTACATTTGTCTTAAGTTTTTTTCTTCTGTTGTATGATAAAATACCTTTTCTGGAGGAAGAAAGGGTTAATTTTTGCTCCCAGTTAGAGGGTTTAATCCATCACCACAGGGAGGTTGAGGCAGGAGCTTGAAGCCACTGATCATGTTATGCCCACAATTAGGAATCAGAGAGAGACGAATGCATGCCATTGCTCATTTTCATTTATACAGTCCAGGATCTCAGCCTGGGAATGGGGACGCCCTCAGTGGGCAGGTCTTCCCACATTAATCAATGATTTCAAGATAAGCCTTCCACAGACGTGCCTAGAAGATCTTCTATCAGATTGTTCTAAAGTCTGTCAAGTTACCAATTCAACACCACACCACACTCTTTTAAATAATGTTCATTCTTTCTACATTTCAAAAAGTATGCAATGTATATGCACCCTCCACTGCCTCTCTCCAGTTCTTCCCTGGACTCCCAACATCTTCTGCTCAGGACGATGCCCTCAACCATAACCACTCTTGAATGCCTTCGGTGTCTTGGCTTGGAGTAGAGCCTGGCTTCAGAAGGGCCCTTTCTGTGGACACATGGATAAGTCTCCCTCAAACCCCCACCCCCTTACACAGTTTTATTTATATTGCTTTTTGATTTTATGTAGTATGTTTTGTACCTGTGTGTGCATGTGGGTATCTGTGTACATGCATGTACCTGTCTGTGCATGTATATGTGTGTACCTCTGTGTATGGATGTGTACATATGTGTACTTGTGTGTGCACATGTACATGTGTGTACCTGTGTGTGCACGTGTATATGTGTGTACATGAAAGTCAGATGTCAGTCTTGGCTGTCATTCTTCAGGAAGCCACAGACTTATCTTAGACAGAATCTCACTAGCTTGGAACCCCTGACTAGCTGTCAAGTACCAGGGTCTGCCTGTCTCTGCCTCCCTGGGGCTGGGATTATAAACATGTACTACTACACTTGACTTTTTAAGTGTGGGTTCTGGGGAACAAAAATCCTCATGCTTGCATTTGAAGCACTTTACTGATTGAGCTGTAACCCGGCACCCAGGAAGCACATTTTAAAGGCATCAGCCAAAGATACTTAGGCAGGCTAGCTCTCTTCTATTCTGAAGTCCATCTTCTGTGTCTGTGTTACCAAAAATCCTATCACTCCATGACCACTTCCTTACCCTGTCCCTGGGCACCAAAGAGAGGCCATCCAGGAGTGCTCAGAGATTCAGAATGGTCGGGGTTGCCCTGGGAGAGAAACCCTGCAGTGGTATTGTACAACTTTCAGAAGAAGCCAAGAGACCAGAGAGCTAGCTCTGGCCAGGCAGTCTCATGTGGCATCCAACTGTATGTACACACACCCCAAATGTCTGGGGAGCTCATTAAGGTGTCACTGAGGCTGATGTGGGGGCTGGGTGGGATTCTGTATCCATGAGTAGCTCCCAGGGGAGGCCAGAGCTGCTGTGAGGGCCCTGGGTCTCAGCAGAGAAAAAGACAGGACCTGCTTAGGTTGCTTAGGCAGCCCCGAGGAAAAGCAAAAAAACAAACAAAACAAACAAACAAACAAAAAAATCCCACAATGGGCCACTTGGTGCCATTCTCTCTGGTGAGAGCTGTCACATGGAAAAAGAATCACAGGCCAGGAGTGATGGTGTGTTCCTGTTGTCCTAGCACCTGAAGGGAGGCTGGGGACAGGAGGATCACTTCAGTCCAGACATTTAAGACTGATTTGGGCAACATAGTGAGACCATGTCTGAAAAACCAAACAAGCCAGTGAAGTCACGGATGTCACATCCCTACAGAATGGAGACAAATGACATGAAGGAGGGGCTGTTCTGTGTGAAGTGCTTCAGAAGTCATTGCAGGCGATTCCACTAAACCCAAGGCCTTGCACAAAATCCTCCTTGCAATTTATCCATGCAAAGAATCGATAGAGCTGCAAAATATTTTCTTAAGTGAAGTAACCTGGGCTCCGAAAGACAAAATGCTGAATGTCTTCACATGCAGATCTTAGCTCTCATCTTTGTGCATTTATATGGAGACACGTGTGGGAAAAGGCCAGGGACTAGAAAAAAACTCATGAGAGGAGAAAAGCTTTAGGGGAAGGAAATAGAACACAAATGATATGGAAGAGGAAGGGGAAAACTAGAAGGTAGAAGGGGATCTCGATGGGAAGATGGCTTGGCATAGAAGGGAGAAGACCGGGGACAGGGGTAGAATCAAACAAGTAGGAAGTTTGCATGAAAATGCTATAAGGAGATCAATTATTTTGTATACTAATTTATATCTTAATAAAACAGATTTATACTACTGATAATAATAAATAACACTTTTAAAAATTTAAAAGCCTTTTAAATTTTATTTTATGTATATGAGTGATTTACCTGCCTGTATGTATGTATGTATGTATGTATGTATGTATGTATGTGTGTGCCACATGTGTGCCTGGTGTCCAGGGAGGCAAGCAGAGGGTGCTGGATTCCCTGGAGCTGGAATTATAGTTGGCTATGGGTGCTGAGAACTGAACTTGGGTCCTTTGAAAGAGCAGCAAACATCTTAGGCACTGAGCTCTCTCTCCAGCCCCTTCATTATGGCATTTTCATACATGTGTATAATATATTCTGATGACATTCCTGCCACATCTCCACCATGTTTCCCTCGTTTCCGTCGTCCTCTTGCTGGTCTCTATCCCCTTCCACTCTCACGGTTCTGCTGTAAAAAACGGCCCAGTGAGTTCACTGGAGCTGTTTACCAGAGCACGTGAAAACCCAGCAGCTATGCCACTGCAGAAATGTCTCCTCTCGCACCCCCATCAGCCATTATCCTTTCCACTTCTATCTTAGTGAGCCCAGTCAGGGTCAGAAGAGCTTTAGCTAGCCTGAGAGTGACCCACAGATGTCGTGCTCCCATGGCGGCTGGGACTGCAGCTGACTTCCAGCCTCCAGTCCCAGAGCTTGCAGAACGCCGAGCGCGGCTGCCAAGAGCCCTGGCAGGTCCTAGTCCGCCAGGTCCTGGTCCGCTCTTGCTGTGAGCCAGGGGAAGCAAATGCTGCTGCCTTCCCCACCTCAGGTGGCTCCAAAGCAGATCTTGCTGAGGTGCAAATGAGAATGTGCCTCTGGGGCCAAGGTTATGCAGATGCTTTAGTTTTTCAAACAAGGACTTTTCTATTGAACTATAAAGGCTGCGTCCCAATCGCTTGGATGTTGCATGAGCACGGAGGTGTGGCAGAGGCAAACGTGAAGTTGGTAACGGAGGGGGCGAGGTCCAGCCTGTCCTTGGAAGGGCACTTGGTAAGCCACTCAATGGCCAGTAGTGATGCTCTCTCTTTTGGAGACAGATTCTCTCATGGAAATGTTCCCAATTTACATCCCATAAGAATGCTTACTAACCCATTGTATCAACAGTGATGGATTTCACTGTAGGACCTCAACTCCATTTCCAAGTTGTCCTTTTTAATCTCTCTCTCTGTCTCTCTGTCTCTCTGTCTCTCTCTCTGTCTCTCTCTCTCTGTCTCTCTCTCTCTCTCNTCTCTCTCTCTCTCTCTCTCTCTCTCTCTCTCTCTCTCTCTCTCTCTCTCTCTCTCTCTCTCTGTAGGATATGCATGCCCCTGTGCATAACAGAGTTTCTCATTGAACCTGGAACTAGTCTGGTGACGCACAAGCCCCAGCAATTTTCCTGTCTCTGCCGTCTGCAGCACTAGAGTTACAGAGTTTGTTTTCATGTAGGAGCTTGGGATTTGAACTCAGGTCCCCATACTTGCAAGCACATTCTTTGGCTGAGCTGTCTCTCTTGTCTCCTCCCACTGCCCCAGTTTCTTTAAGAGGCAGTAAAACATGAAATTAGCTAGATATTTGGAAGATAGACACATGGGCAAATGTGATTTTAGTTTTCAGTATTAGTGCTTTTTAAAATTGATTACCAGCCAGGGCCCAATTCAATTTCTCTTAAGTGTCTGTGCCAAGCCGTTAGGACTTTTCAAGTAGTTTAATCGTGGGACACTTGCAGCTTCCCTAGGCACTAAAACAGTAAATAGCAGGCTTCCTTCTTTGGCTTCCCTCTGTCAAGCAATTTCAAACAAGCATCAAAATCTACACCGAAAGGAATTTGGAAATGCCGCAGGCAGACAATTTCACTTCTTTTCGGAATATGATTAATAAGAGGTTGAAAAACGAGTCTGTGTTCATTGAACTTGTTTGAACTAATTTTCAGATAATGTCTCACTGCCAAGAGACAATTAAATCGTCTCCTCAGTAAAGGAGACAAATGTAATTTAGGACCATTAGACAAGGCCATTGGGAAATACATCTCCGGTCTATCAGTTAAAACTATACACACAGGTGTCTGTGAATTATAACTACGTGAAATCTACATACTTCCCAAATAGAGCTTAAAAAAAAAAAGCAATACTAGCCTATCTGTGAGCTCAAGGCTCCTGCTCAGAATCTGGTGTTTTCCCAGGCTAAGGTTCTTCTGGTGTGTGTGTGTCTGTGCATGTTTGTATGTGTATGGCTGCACACGTGTGTGCAGGCATGCGTTCATGTGAGGGTGCCTGTGTGGATTGTGTAGGGCCGGAGGACAACCTCAACCGTTGTTCCTCAGGGGCTATCCTCTGCTTCTATTTTTTTCCTTTTGAGACAGGGTTTCTCTGTGTAGCCCTGGCAGCTGTCCTGGAACTCACTCTGTAGACCAGGTTGGCCTCAAACTCAGAGATCCTCCTGCCTCTGCCTCCAGACCATACTCGGCTATCCCTGACCCCATATCTGCCTCTCCCATGGGCAGAGTTTCTCACCAGCTTAGAACTTGCCAGCTAGGCTAGGCAAACTGTCTAACAAGTCCTGGGATCCTCTCGTTTCTCCCTCTACAAATACTGGGATTGCAGGTATGGCATCACCATTCCTGACTGGTTATTATTATTATTATTTTCACGGATTCTGGGGATGGAAATCAGGTCCTTGTGGTTGATACTTTACAAGCCGAGGCATCTCCTCTATACAGGATAAGGCTCCTGTTCTCTGTGCTGTCGGAGATGAAATGTTCACAGGAATGCTGTTGCTCTTTGGAAGGATGCACTTCTGGTGGAATTCTTATTAGCGGACACTGATTGTTTTCTACTTCTTATTTTTCTTTAAAATCTAGCAACTTTTACTTTCAACTTTTGATTCAGTTTCTTTTATTTTATGGACATGAGTCTTTTGCCTGTACATGTGTACACACACCATGTGTGTTCCCGGTGTCCTCGAGATCAGAAGGCAGCACCGAATGAATCCCTTGGAACTGGAGTTCTGGATGGCTGTGAACCACTACGTGGGTGTTGGGAACTGAACCCAGGCCTCTGCTAGAACAACTGGTGCTTTTAACAGCTGAACCATCCCTCTAGCCCCTGTTGTCTACTTTTTAAATAGAACAGACGAACCGCAATTGAGTGCCGTTTTACAAAATTCCCGATATTGTGAACATCCACTTTCCAATTTCCCATGGTCCCTAAAGATACTGATGTCCCTCCCTCCTTGGCATGGACTGTGTTTGGGGGGCTGCAGAGCGATTCCTGATGTTGCACAGGTCCCCAGGTGCCTGCAGCAACAGCACTGGCAGAAGAATGGATTCCGGTGGCTGCAGCTGAGCCTGAACTGCTCACACATGTCCACGACAACGGGTGCTCTGTGAGAAACACCCAAAGGCAGAGCTTTGGGTAAAGAGAGGGCCCACCTGGCTGCTGCACGGACCCAGGGACATGACTGCAGCCACCTGGATTCAAACTGCTGTGATTGCCCCCAAGGAACACTGGTTGATTTACCTGCATGATTCCCTAGCAGATAACATAAAAAGATGTAGGCTTGTCCAAACCAAAAGCTCATGTGCCACTTGTACCCCAGAAAGTGATTCAACACAAGACAATAAACTGACTTAAAACATTAAACGGACTCAATCATCACTCCTTTTTGACTGTTTTGTTTTTAAACTTAGTAGCTAGGTGGTTGTGGCTCACACATTTAATCCCAGTAATTGGGAAGTAGAGGCAGGTGGATCTCTGTGAGTTCATAGGCCAGCCTGGTCTGCAAAGTGAGTTCCGAGACATTCAGGGTTGTTATACAGAGAAACCCTGTCTCAAAAAAATGAAAAAGAAAAAAAGAAAAAGTTTGTTATGTTATGAATTAAAGAGAATTTGAGCTAATTTGACAGTCTTAATTAAATCATTTGCTGATTTTGCCAAGTTATACAGTGCAAACAATATTAAACAGAAGCATACGTGAACAACATAGTCACAAAAATAAATTTAAAAGCACACTGGGTCTTGTACCACCTGTGAGTTTCGGGTTAGACTGTTGGTCAGATCACGTTTTAACCACATTAGTGATTTTTTTTTTTTTAAATCCAACGTCTGGGTTTTCAAAGGCTCGGCTTTGATATAAAGCAGAAGACCTCTGATCTTGGAGTCACAGAGGCTAAACTGGCTTCTGATGAGGCTGTAAGCAGGCTGAGCACACACCAGCAACTTGATTTTTAGAGGACGTTTTTGCTTTTAGTTTAAATTGGACAGGATAAAAACCTCTGACAGACTTGTCTCTCGCGAGGAGAGCAGGTGGGTGACGATGGTCCCCGTCTCATTTCCTTTGTTGTGAGCCTGATCTACAGCGGAGACATCACTCCAGCCCTTGCTCTTACTCTTAATGTTCCAAGCATGTGTCAAATTTATCTCAGAAAGCTAAGACATTAGTTATTCCTCTCTTAGGGCTTAATAACTGTCTTAGTCACTTTCCTATTGCTGTGTTAAAACACCATTGCCAGGGCAAATTTTTAAAGACAGCATTTCTTTGAGCCTGTGGTTTCCAGGGGTTACATTTCATGATGGTGGAGCACAGGTATGGTGGCAGGAACAGTTGGGTGCTCACAACCTGATCTGCAGGCGGGAGGCCAAATGGGAAACTGGAAATGGCTGGAATCTCTTCAAGACTCAAAGCCCACCCCAGTGACATACCTCTTTCAACAAGGCCGCACCTCCCGATGCTTCTCAAGCAGTTCCATCAGAAGGGTCCAAGTAGTCAAACACACAAGCCTAGTGGATTTAGAGTGGAGGTGTGAAGGGATGTCGGCCTCTCGGGATGAAGAAGGGATTGAGATGTGAAGGAGTATAGCGGACTTTATGCCAGAATTCGGCCCTGACTTAGTGTGAGAGACTGAGTATCTGGGATTTAGGGCATTACTAAATTGAATGTTGTGAGTCCAGTCGGAACCTTTAAAAATTTGTGTGTGAAATTAAAAATACCTCAGCAACATTTCCCTCTTTCTGGATAACTCTCGTTTGTGTCAAGTTCACAGACACGAATCAGCGCAGGCTGGGTTGGGACTCCCATCAAGATGTATGATCTTCTTGGGGTCTGGAGAGATGGCTCAGTGGTTAAGAGCACTGGCTGCTCTTCCAGAGGTCCTGAGTTCAATTCCCAGCAACGACATGGTGGCTCACAACCATCTGTACTGAGATCTGGCGCCCTCTTCTGGCAAGTGAGCACACACGGAGGCAGAATGTTGTAAACATAATAAGTAAATAAATCTTAAAAAAAAAAAAAAGATGCATGACCTTCTGCGCTTACGTTGATCTGTGGGGGACATGAATTTATAGAGCTTGAGAAACTCGTTGGGTAACAGCCTACTGCTGGGGGCAGGAAACCCGAACTTAATAAGAGAAAGCGGGGGCCTCTCAGAAGGAAAGAGAAGGTGACGGGATGTATCTCAGTTGTTAAAGTGCCTCCTCAACACGGAATGAAGTGGAGTGAGCGCTGGTCTAGCCCCTAGAATCACCTGGACAGGTGGCGCACATCTATGGTTTCAGCACATGGGAGATGGAGGATCAGAAGTTCAAAGTCATCCTAGGTTACCTAGTCGGAGACCAGCCTGGGCTTCTCGATATTATGTATTAACACATGTGAAGTTGGGAGGGGAATGTCCTTTATCTCCTAAGACATTCATCATGGTTTCTTAAAACTTTGAGGGAAAGAGCCTCCCTCATCCCCCAGACATGGTCTCACTATGTAGATCAGGCTGACCTCAAAGTCACAGAGATCTACTCTTTCTGCTCTGCCTCCTGAATGTTGGGATTAAAGGTGTGAGCAGAGAGGTCTTGTATCTGTAAATACAAAGCGAAAACCCAAACATTGGGACTCAGACTGGCCTTGAACTTCCAAAAACCCACCTGCCTTAGCTACTGAATGCAGGGACCCCCAAGTTCAATTATATCAGGTGATGTGGTGATTTCTAACTTTATTTGCCTTATCTCTCTTCAGAAAATGAAGTTTAACAACATAGAACCAAGAAAAGCATGAAGGAAGCTTCTCATTAGTGTGAGATTTTAGCTGCTCTCTCTCCACTAAAGGATAAATCCAGCCTTATATGATGCTCATTCTCCTTCTGCAGTGTAATATAATCCTAAGGATATCCTTGGAGACTCTCTCTCTCTTTTTCTAGCTTAGAAAGTACTTGAAAAAAAAGATACGATCCCCCCCCCCCCCCACACACACACAGTGTCTCACTGTGTAGCCCTGGCTGTCCTGGACTTTGCTATGCAGACCAGACTGGCCTCAAACACACAGAGCTACGGCTGCTTCTGACTCCTCACTGCTGGGCTAAAAGGCCACCATGCCTGGCCACTGCAAGCAGTTTTGAAGTGAAATAAATAAGGTTTTAGATATGCTAATAATGATGTGAACGCCTGCACATTGATAGTTGAACAGGCAGCAGCCTGTGAGCCATCACTCTGAGAATATTGTGTTAACACAAATGTCTGCTGGAGAGGCATGTGCATGCAGATGTATGTGTGAGCACATCTGCGTTGGAACCGAATGTTCCCCTGTCTTGGGTGTGTTCAATTTTCTTTCCTGATTAAATCCTGATGAATTGAAAATTAATTGGATTCTCAAATTTCAAATCTTTTTCCAGTTTTGACTTTGGGATTATGGTTCTCTATCTTTCAAGACTATAAATATTTTACCAGCTTCATCAGTGATACGAACCCAGTAGGTTTTGAAATCATGCCTGTCACTGGGAATTTGGTATTCATGAGGTGAAGTGCAGCCAGCAGCATTAGCATAAGATAATGCCATTCATTTTTTCTGCCTCCATAAAATCATACAAGACAGTGTTGGGTACATAGGGAATTAAGTGGAAGGAATGAGGATGGTGTCTTTTATTTCCTCCATTTTTTTTTAAAGCAACTTAAAGGAGATAGGGTTTATTTTGGTTCTAATTTAAGGGTACAGCCCACCATGATGGGGAAGTGGAGGCAGCAGCCGCTTGAAGCAGCTGGTCATCTCACATCCGTTGTGAGTTTCTGTGTTAACTGTTGTCCACTGCCCAGAAACTTTGCTGATGGGGTCTGAGAGCTACACGAATCTGTGGGCACACAAATACTAACTTGTGAGAGACACATTTAAAGGGTGGTTTGAAACATTTCCATTTGGCAGATTGATAGACTTAGGTTGGGGCTTATGGGCTTCCCGATGACAGGTTCTTGGCCAGATTTGCGGTACCAGGTATGTGTTTCCTCCTGGGGAGTGGGCAATAAAGCTAATAAGAAAGGTGTTGGTTATCCCTGTAACAATGTGCCACTCTTGTGCCCATGGTGGCGCCATCCACACTGTCTTACAGGGGTCACAGCTAAGGAAGACAGCTGTTGACCTCCCCACCCGACTCCCCAGTCAGCCTGCCTAGCAAGCATTTTCCAGTACTATGAAAGGCAGCCGGTGGGAAGGAATCTTCCTCATCAGTGATGACTTGATTTCCCCATGTCCTGTGACCACTGTGCATGGTACCTTCAGCAATGGGGTATTACCCTTGAAATCTGGGGTGCCGCCCATACTTGCTCAGTTTCTGTCTGTTAAGATAAAGCTAGTCAGCTGGGTGGTGGTGGCGCACACTTTTAATCCCAGCTCTTGAGAGGCAGACACAGGCAGATTTCAGTGAGTTTGAGGCCAGCCTGGTCTACAAAGTGAGTTCCAGGACAGCAAGGACTGTTACATAGAGAAACCCTGCCTTGAAACTGCCCCACCCCCGCCCCCAAAAAGGTAAAGCTAGTCATTACGACATAAAATTTAGCTTCTTATTGGCATGACTTAACACCTTAGTATTTGATTTCTTGCTTCCTGTCAGTCCCAAATATTAACTCCCCATGCATTGATACAAGGCTGCAGACAGGCAGACTGTGGTTGGTGGAGCCCGTTTGGGGTCTATGGCCTCCTTGCCTTCCTTAGCAGTCTGGTGTCAGAGATCAGCCACACAAAGCTAAAGGTTTCCAGGAAGGGCACCCTTTCCTGTGAGCCTAGCCCATACAAGAATGATGGTTTCATTCAGCAGGGAGCACAAAATGGAGTCAGTATCCCAGATCTTCAGAATTAAATTAGCTTCTTTAGTGACCTGATAAAAGAATGGACTACAGGGATGGAGCTGTGTGTGTGTCTATTTTTGATACTTGTTAAATTCTAACAGAGTGACTTTTCTCTACTGCCAAAATCATCTGTTTTGAGAAACACTCACTTGAAGTTGTAAATAAATCCTAAAAAGCACACTTATAATTCCACCCAAGCAATACATAAATCTAAAGTTTAAGGACTTATCTGCATGGAAAGCGGCAGGAGCTTAAGTTTCAGAGCACGTGCATTTTCTGTTCATCTTGGTAGACCAGCTTAATGGCGGAGACTGATAATAATATGGTAGATATCAGAAACACTTGAAACCACAGACGTGTAATTTCAAAATACTCTTCCTCAAGGAAACACATCTTTTTAGTTTGGGAAGACAGATTGTTCAGTAAAAGGCTTGCTTCACAAACAAGAAAATGAGTTCTGCCCTCTGAATCCATGTGACATAAAGCCAGGCATGGGGTCACAATCTTGTAATCTCAGTGCTAGGGAGCATGGACACAGGTGAATCACTGGGGCTTGCCGGCCAGCCAGCCTAACAGATACACCGACTTCTGGCCGGTATAAAGAATGCTTGGCAAATTCAGGGAAATGGGTTGAAAGTATATGAATCACAGAGGCAAAGAAACTAATGCAGACACAAGCCATACAGCATTAGATCAGCAGTAGACGGACTGGGGTGATGGCTTGGTCAGTACAATGTTTTCTTCCCAAGCATAAGGACCTGGGTTTGAGTCCCCAGAACCTAGCACCGGGAGGTAAAGACAAGTGGAGTTTGCTGGCTAGGTATATATACCCTATAGGCAAATGGGAGGGGGGGGGGGGGATGGAAGGAGGGAAAGGGCGGGAGGGGGAAGGGAGGACGTATTCTTTAGTGTTTGTCTGGAATGTCCTGTAGATACCTGTTAGGTCCATCTGATTTATGACATCATTTAACTGCAATGCTTCTTTCCTTAGTTTCTGTTCGGATGATCCACCTATTGGTGAGAGTGGAATATGGAAATTACCCACCCGCTATCCCTGTGTTGGGGGGTAATCTGTGCTTTCAGATATATTAGTACTTCTTTTATAAAATTGAGTGCACCCGTGTTGGTGTGTGTATTTCTAAGATTGCATTATTTTCTTGGTGAGGTTTTCCTTTAATGACTATGAAATGGCTCTCCTTAACTCTTCTAACTAGTTTTGGTTTGACGTCTTTTTTGTTATATAGTAGGATGCCTATGCCTGCTTGTTTCTTGGTTCCATTTGCCTGAAATATCTTTTTCCACTCTTTCACCCTAAGTTGGTCTTTATATTTGGTGGTAAGGTTTGTTTATTGAAGGCAACAAAAATATGGATCCTGTTTTCTAATTCAGCCTGCTACTCTGTATCTTTTTATTGGCACTGCTGAGGCTGTTAATAATTATAAGTTATTATTGAGCAATTATGTACTGGTTCTTGTTATTTTGTGTAGTGTTTTCTTAGGTGTCTTTTGAATAATTGGTCTGGAATTGTTTCTTGATTCCCTTTGGCCTTTGGGCAGGTTTATCCTTGTCATCAGGCTGAAGTATTCCTTTCAGGATTTTCTGTATTGTTGGCCTACTGGCCATAAATCCCTTTAATCTGTTTTGGGCATGGATATTTTGAAAAATTATCTTTTGATTTTTAATAGATAATTTTGCTGGTATAATATTTTGGGTTACAGTGGTTGCTTCTCAGAACTTGGGATGCATCTTTGCAGGCATTTCTGGCTCTAAAAGTTTCTGGTGAGCAATTAGGTGCTATTCTGATAGGTTTGCCTTTAAAAGTAATGTATACTCTCTCTCTTGTATCTTTTAAAACCCTTTGTTCTGTGTTTTTAAAAATATTTTAGCCATAATATGCCACAGGGAATTTCCTCTCTGATCCTCTCTATTTGGACACTGTAGGTCTCTTATTCCTGAATGGACACCTCTTTCTCTAGGTCTGCGAATTTATTTTCTACAATTTTATTGAAAATACTCTCTATACCTTTACTATGGTATAGTGTATGTGGTATACATCTCCACTCTTTCTTCTCTGCACAGTCTGAAAGGTTAGATATTTCCATGATGTGCCAGAGCTCTCCTACTTTCTGTTCATATGTGTGTGTGTGTGTGTGTGTGTGTACATTGTCATTGACCTCTACAGAGTGACCCAAATTTCTCTATCTTGTCTTCCATCCCTGATTCTCACATTTTCTACACAATCCATTCTATTGGTGAGGCTTTCCGCTGAGGCTTTTCTTTGGCTTATTGAGGTTTCCATTCCCAGCGTGATTTCAGTTGGGTCTTCCTCAGCATTTCTAGCTCAATTTTCATACTTTCATTTCCAACTTCCTTATTTCATGCATCTCCTCATTTTATTCTTATATTCATATCTTTGAATTGTTTGAACACACTCATAGTCATCCTTCGGAATTCTTTGTCTGAAAGTTCCTCCAAGTCATGTGCACTAGGTGCCAGAGGTAAGGGATTACTGACTTGTGAAACAGACATGCTGTCTCTGTTTCGTGTATTGTTTAATCTCCAACCAGACCTCAGTATAACTAGGACTGTTTAATCATGCATAACTCTTGGCCTCTGCCCTAATTCTTCTCCTAGTTAAGCCTGAAGGGCACACCAGTACCGCCAAGACATAGCTAGGTCCTCATGTCCTCCTGTTAGCCCTATGCTGATTGAAGCTCATTTTTCTTTCACAGATGTATGTTGTATGCATATGTAAGTGTATGTACATGTGTGTGCAGGCATGCATGATTATGGGTGTGGTTGTGTGCAGAGGCTGTATGTTGACATCAGATGCCATTCTCACCCACTCTCCACCTTAGTTTCTGAGTCTGAGTCTCTCACTGAACCTGATCTGACTAATTTGGCCAGGCTGGTTGGCCAATGAGCTCTGAGGATCTTCCTTTTTCTCCTTTCCCAGTGCTGAGAGTACAGATGCATACAGCCACATCAGACTTAAAAACAATTTAAAATATTTAAAAAAAATTTATTTCATGTACATTAATATTTTGTCTTCTCTGCATGTATAAGTGTGTACCACATGTGTGCCTGGTGTCCAAGGAGCCAGAAGAGGGTGTTGGATCTCCTGCAACCAACTGCAAACAATTCTCCTGGTTATTGTTTATTGTGTGTGTGTGTGCATGTGTGTGGGGTATGTGTATAGATGTTCATGTATGTGGAGGACAGAGGTTTGATGTCAAGTGTTTCTCTTATTACTCAATCAATCCTCACCTTATACTGTGGACAGACAGTGTTTCTCACTGGACCCGGAGCTCTTGAGTTTAATCTGGCCAGTGAGTGTTAGGGATCATCCCGCTTCCATCTCCCAGTGTTGAGATGGCTTAAGTACACCATCACACCTTGCTTTTTACTTGAGTGCTTTGTTCCCAAACTTGGGACCTCATGCTTATGTGGCATCTCCCCAGATACGAAGCCAACTTTTCAATAAGTTGATATACACTTAACTATTTATTTTTGTAATACTGGGTATTAAACCTGGAACCTTGCACATGGTAGGCAATTGTATTATCACCATGCCTCATCCCCAGCCTGGTTAGTGTACTTATTCGAGGCTATTGTGTGGCCTTCAAGTTACCTTTGACCTTGCGATTCTCAATACTGAAATTATGGGAAGAGGATGAGAAAATTCCCATGATGCAACTGTGTATTAGAATGTATGAACACGAGAAACTAACGCAACTACAGAGTTGTAATTTTCATTAACTAAGTAAGAAATGTGTATTTTTCAATTCTCTAGAAGCATTTTGCTGCTGATTTCTAAGTCTCACTGCAATTGCTAGTTAATAAAATTATGTTTTAATATGCTGGCAGAAAATTGATACTGTTTCCAATCTGGGTCATGAAACAAATAGAACGTGGGAGAAATTGAGCTCTTATTTCAGAAATGGAAAATGGATTTTTAAAGTCCAGATCATTACCAAGGGCAATTTTCTTGTAATAAGTTTAGCACTGACTTGCTCAGTGCAAAGCATTGCCAGGGAAAATTAGAACTTTTGAAACAAGATAATGAAAGTGGCGACAGAGCTTCAACACTTCCTGTCCTAGCAACATTGTGTGCCTAGGTTTGGGAAGGCTGCTACCCAGGTCAGGATGGGGCCAGTGGGCTGGCTGCAGCACTAGCCAATGAAGCCCACCAGTGAGTGGGGTGCAAGGCCAGGTTAGGCACAGCCAGAAGCTGCTTTTGTTGGGAGGTTTTGCTGGTTTCCTATGAAGCTGGCAACCGTAAATCCTGGTGTTTTCCTCCCAGTCTTCAGGCTCTTGGAAATGAAGTGTGCTAAACAGGACTCCTATTTTCTGATACCTAACTCTCTTTACTTCTGGGTATATGGGTAGCATTTTTCTCTGTAGGCTTACAGTTGGGTCCAGCCATGGAATTTGTTGGATTAGTACATACCAGGAATGAAAAAAATGAAAATTAATTATAGCTACTTGTTTTTATTTAAAAATCTTGTAATAAATTACATTAATGTATTTGTATGTGGGGGTGGAGAAGAACAGCATACGTGTGCCACGGCTCATGTGTTGAGGTCAGAGGACAATTTTCAGGAATTGGTTCTCTCCTTCCACCCGTATGGGTCCTGGTGATTAAACGTAGGTTGTCAGGCTTAGTGGCAAGCAACTCTATCCTTTGAGCCAGCTGACTCTCCTGCCTATTTATTTTGTTGTTGGGGTTGTTTTTCAGACCAGGCCTCCGTATGCAGCTCAGGGGATGCTGGAACCTGTTATGTAAATCAGTCTGTCATTGCACTCAAGATCTTGTTTTTCTTAGTCTCTTAGGTGCTGGGATTACAGGCGTGCGCTGATGATGTGCCTGAGAACGGCTTAACTAAAACACAAAGTAGTCGGTGCAAAGGAAAAGCGTGATAAACTAGGCCACATTAAAATTTAAATCGCAATAGATGTCCCCAAAGATCTGTGGGATCCCTGTGAGACTGAAGTAGACATAGTGCAAACACATACCTGCTCCGGAAATCACAGGACCAGGATGTGGGGGTCAGAGGAAAGCTAAGTAAGTTACCCCTAATAAGATTCTTTTGAATCAGTTAATCAATCAATCAATCAATCAATCAATATTATAATTGAATCCACTGAGCCTAATTGGTACTACCCATATACATATGGGTGTGTGGTCATCCTCTGGAGCATGAACAAATTATCAGTGGTCACCCAAAGAAAAGTGACTCTTCCCATCTTAGCGGTCATCAACTACCAATAACAACTCTGCTAGGGCTGGAGGCTTGATAGCCTTGGCCCACCCATGCTGGAATTTTTAACTGGCTTGACCTTGGGCAGCTAACCACAACTGCTGTGAGATCATGTGTGTGTAGCAGGATGTAATGTTCAGAAGATACCAGTTCACACTCCTTTTCTCTCTACCCTCCAGCTCCTCCCCTTTTTCCCTATCTTCAGTGGTGTTCCCCCAGTCTTGGTATGGGGTCTGGGGGTGATGTCTCATCTCGGACTGAAGACTCACTGTTGCTTTAGTGGAGTAGTGTGCCCCCAGCATCTCTGCTTTGGGGATTTGAACAGGGACAGGGGGAGCTCTTCGAGTAAGAGAGACAGGCTTGTGAGGAGGTGGTGGACACAGACAAACTGGAATTGTAAAGTCGGAGCGAGGACATCAGTGACCTTTGTGGGGTAGGTGGAACGGTTATGAAAGAGACTCGTTGGGGTCACCCCCATAAGCTTTTCTAGCTTCATTCCTGGCAGGCTGCATGCAGTTCATTCCCCTTTCCTGCTGGAGAATGAGAATGGGGGCCTGAAATGGGGAGAGTTGGGTTATCTCTTTGGAACAACTTGTCTAGAGGAAGAAACGAGAAGCCCTGGGGCTGTCTTTCTAGCCAATGTTCTGTGCCTTTTACTGGGATCTGTCTCCTACGATAGTGACAAAGATCTCCAGTGAGAAGCGGGACTGATGGCTTGGCTGGTGTTGCAGATGGCAACAGCAGGGCCCCAAGTGGGTGACACTTCATGAAGATGAGAGCTTCTGGAGCCATCTCATTTCCTTGTACTCAGACCAGTCTATTGCTCCTCTGTGAATTTTGGAAACTCGGCAGACTCTTCTGTCACCCTTCAGACAGTGGGGGCAGGGACAGGGAAGGGCTCCTGATGGCTTCCAGTCACAGGGCTAGCTGGTGTTCACAGGGGTGGGAGAGACCGCTGACCTTCCACCCTGATCCCTGTGAGCTAACAGCTCATTGTGACTATGATCTTTATTTCTTCACTCTGCTTGCAAAGGTGTATGGCTTCAGTTGCTTGTTTATTTGTGCCTCTTGTTAAAATATTGAAGAGAAGGAGAGAGAGAGAGAGAGAGAGAGAGAGAGAGAGAGAGAGAGAGAGAGATCAGCTACAATTCACTATTATGCTTGAAATGAAGAATTCTGATCCTTTGGGATGCACTGTCCAGCTGCTTGGATAATCTTTTTTATTTTGTTTGTTTGTTTATTTATTTATTTATTTATTTATTTATTTATTTGAAATGCCCCCAGAGCCAGAGGCATGAGGACTTGTGATAAGTTTTGGGTATCGCAAGGGGAACGGCCTGACAGCTACTCTTGCCCTGATAATCTCCTCCCACATGGCCTCTCAACCCTGCATTGGGCAGGCCTGCATCTGCTGCATCCCTTTGCTCTCAAAGTTGGCTTGGATTCCCAGAGCCCTATGAGGGCCTGACACCACACAGGAGTCAATTACAGAGGCTCCTAAGGAGCGAACTTACACATGCTCATGTCGATTTGAGCTGCAGGTTTTCCACCTGCAGTTAAGTTACCAGGGAGTCCTGAAGCTCACGTTGGACCTGGTGTGTGATAACACCCAGCTGAGATAGTTGCAGCATTTCCCTGCCCGTTTAGGGTGTGCCTATCACATCCTTGTCAGCTGACGTTATCTGCTCCCGGAGACAGGGATGGAGTATCTGCATTCGTCTTGTGATCCTTGGGCGATGCTAATGTTTCTATAGCCTTCCCCTTTGACAAGGATAAGTATAAACCATCCTGAATGAATAATGAGCTGAATGATATTGTTAGATTCCAGCTCTAGGGGCCTTTACAACTTTACCTCTACATATTCACCAGCTTAGTATTTTGTTGATTCAGGGTCTCATGTAACCTGAGCTTGCCTTGAACTTAACATTGACCAAGGATGACTGCTGGTCCTCCTGCCTCCACGTCAAGGAGCTAGGATGACAAGACAGTACCACCATGCTCAGTTCTATGTGTTGCTAGAAATTAAACTCAGGCTTCACGCATGCTAGGCATGGGTTATTCTAACTGACCTATGTCCCTAGTCCCTCAGCCACTTAAACAAACCTCTTTAAAATCAAAAATTCCTAAAAAAGTAATTGAAGATGAGATAGATAAACTGAGTCATCTCACACATTAAATTGGTGACACAAAGGGACTCCAGGCTTAGATGGCTTCATTAGTGGCTCGGAGATTAGTAAATACTTTGGGGGAATTGATATCCAGTTTGCAGTCAGGCAGAGCAGAAGGGTGAATACTCTCAGTTTACCCAGGGTGGTGGGCACTTCCCTGACATCAAATTAAGGCAAGACTCTATGGAGAAACTGCTCACCAACATCACTTGATAGAAGAGATGCAAGCATTATAAACACAGTTTCAGCAGAATAAATTAGAAACATTCTTAAAGAATAAACACTAATTGTCATGTGTGGTTTGTCTGAAGAATGCAAGATTGCCTTATCCTTTAAAAAACATCATTGGGGGCCTCAGGAGATGGCTGGGTTGGTCAAGTAGGAACACCTGATTTCAATTTTCATAATATGTGTGTGTGTGTGTGTTTTAAAGTGTGTGCAATTGGGGAGATGGAGGCAGATGGATTCCTAGGGCTGTATGTTTAGTCAATCTAACCTACTTATTGAGTTCCAGGCTAGCGGGGGACCCAGTTACAAAAAATAAATTGTGGAGGAACAACACACACACACACACACACACACACACCACTGAGAGAGAGAGAGAGAGAGAGAGAGAGAGAGAGAGAGAGAGAGAGAACTAATTATTCCTTTTTGACATTTTATTAAACTTCAAAGTAAAATCTGTAGGAGCATTTTTGTGGATGTAGAAAAATCATCTGATAAAATTTGACATTTATTCTTTTTTTCATTATTTCTCATTAAATACATCCTGACTGCAGTGCCCCCCAGTCCTCCCAGGCCTACCACCTCCACTCTCCTCCAGATCCACTTCTCCTCTCTTTCCCTTCAGAAGAGAGCAGGCACCCCAGAGATACCAAGTGAACATGGCCCGAGTCACAATAAGACTAGGTACAAACCCTCATATAAAAACATCAACAAAATGATTTCTAATGATATTCTGCTCTCGTCACAGGTTGGTGCCTAGCCCAATCATCTTCTAAGAGGCTTCCTCTGGCAGTTGATTAGAGCAGATGCAGAGACCCACAGACAAATATCACGTGGAGAGGAAGTCCAAATTGGCGATATCATTGGGGATGAGCTTGGGGAAACTCCTGGAAGAGAGGGAGGAAGAATCATAAGAGCCAGAAGGATCAAGGCCACTAGGAAAACACAGCCCACAGAATCAACTAATCAGGGCTCCTAGGGGCTCACAGAGACTGAAGTGGCAATCACGGAGCCCGCATGGGTCTGTGCTAGGTCTTCTGCATTTATGTTATGTTGGTTAACTTGGTGTTCTTGTAGGACTCCTAACGGGGGAATGCTATTAATTTTAAATACAAATTATTTAAAAATTAAGAATAAGAGGAATTATCTTAAATGAAAAGAGCATCTGCTTAAAGCCTATGGGCAATACCATGTTTAATGTGGAATGTGTGAATATCAGCCCTCCAAGATCAGAGAGACTTGGAAGATGCTCGTCTGCTTTCACCACCTTTTAACGTTGTCTTGGAAAACTTAGCCAGTCTCATAGGGGCCAAGAAAGAAATAAAAGATGTCCAGACTAGATAGGAGAAGTGGGATGTTCAGTGTATTGACAATACAGTTCAACCAATGAACAAATGTAGTGAGATAAATCAGCATACCAACTGTATTTCACTGCAAGGACATGTTGAGAAGTCGAAATGTAAAAATCACAGCATGAGGTTGAGGAAATATCTCTCACTTGGTAAAAGGCTTGCTTTTTTTTTTTTTTTTTGCAAGCTCAAGGACTTGAGTTTGAACCAAAGAAGTCATGTTAAATAAACTGAGTGCAGGGACCCACGCTTGTAATTCCAGTGCTGGGGAGGTAAAGATGGGCAGAAAGAACCTAGCCTACTTGGCGGGTTCCAGGTTAGTGAGAGACTCAGCCTCATAACCCAGGTAGAAGGTACTCTGAGGAGTGATGCCTCATGGGGTTATCCTCTCCATGGCTGTCCTCTGGCATCCACGTTCACATGGACATAATGTACCCCCACACTCACACGCATACACATACACAGACAATAGTACAAAGTATGAAATATTTAGAGAAAGTTAACCCAGAGCATAAGCAAGACTTTACTCCTTTAATTTTATTTTTATTAGCTTTATTCATTTAATTAAAATCTACAGTAATAACTTGGGTTAAAAGATCTAAAAATGCAATCCACAATAATGTCTGCATATGAATCAAAGAAAACATCGCAGAGCTATTTTTGGTGTGAGTTATGATATTACGTCTTGAACACGAGCACCGCAGTACTGAGCCATATTAGGAGTTAGTCCTTTCAGTAGGTAGATGGTGAGAGGAGAGGAGCTCTGAGGGATACAGTTTCACCTTGAAGCCTCCTAAGATGGCAGGATGGTGCCCAGTTCCTGGTTCTTCTTTCTTGGGACCAGGAAGCATGGGCTCTTTACAAATGAGTTTGTTTTGCTCTAGACCCTTCTGGAGGGAATGTGGGAAAAGCTTGCCCTTCTAGAACTCAGTCTTCTCACCCACAGTGAAAGTCCTGAACTCTCTGGGGGAAAGGTGAACTCTGGCTCCAGTTCTCTCTGCTTGATTGCTTTCATTATGAATAACATTTGGTTTTGCAAACTTTCTTTCATGCATTTTAATTCTTTAGTCACTGGGGAAATGCACATGTTCCTGCACCCTAGATGGTATCAGGGCTGCCAGTCACAGCCCCAATGATTCCTGGGACAGACACCCAGTGACTAACAGTCAGGCTGAGTACAGGGTTGAATGAACTGGACAGAGGTTATTCGTGCTCTTGGAAACAGGTCTATGTGAGATTTAATCACTCTCTTTAGAACACTGTACAATTTAAAACATAGGCACTTTTTAAATTTTTAGTATTTTGTTTTCTTTTTGTTTCTGAGACCAGGCCTGGCTACATAGCCCTGGCTAGCCTAGAACTTGCTATGTAAATCAGGTTGGCTTTGAACTCATGGAGATCCACCTGCCTCTGACTCCCAATACTGGGGTTAAAGGTATGCACCACATCCGGCTATTTCTTGAATGTTTTATTTCATATTTTTGGAGTGCTGCCGACTACAGACAGGCAACTAAACTACAGAAAGTGGAACTGTAGACAAGAGGAGTTGCTGTGCGTGCCTTTCTGGCCAAAGTTTTAGGTTGTATGGAAGAAATGCTTCTCATTTGCTGTGTGTAGCTAGGACTGTTTTAAGAAACGTTTAAGTGATTGTGTTTTTAGGATATATATTTTGTCATTTCCATAGGGCTCAGTGGCACTCCTCAAGTTGAGAGTCCAACTTTTTAGGGTGGCCTTGGATGACCCCTTTGGCTTCTTTTTTTTTTTTTTTTTTTTTTTTTTTTTTTTTTTTTTTTTTTTTTTTTTTTTTTTTTTTTTTTTTTTTTTTTTACAACAGGCAGTTTCCAGATAACAGGGTCAAAAACAGGGCAGAAGGTGGGGTGGTGGAATGAGAGTATTCCCCCATGTGCTTGTTTATCTGCAGGCTTATTCATCAGATGGTGAACTGTTCAAGAAGGATTAGAAGGATTAGGAGGTGTGGCCTGATTGGAGGAAGTGCTTCACTGGGGGTGGGCTTTGAGGTTTCTAAAGCCCATGCCAGGCCCAGTGTCTTCCTCTCTCTGCCTGATGTCTGTAGATCAGTATGTAGCTCTCAGCTACTTCTCCAACACCATGCCTGCCTGCCAATTACTATCTCCCTACTGAGATAATAATAGGATAACATCTAAATTGGAAGCAAGCCCCCAATTAAATGTTTTCTTTTATAAGAGTTGTCTTGACCATGGTGTCTCTTCACAGCAATAGAAGTGTGACAATGTGTAATTTCTGATTAGGGAGACTTGTATTTGGACACTTCCACTTGAAACTGTTAAAAATGCAAATTCTTTTTCCTTCTAAAATAGTTTAGACATAGAGACAGCCTAGTTGTAATATATAAGGCCTCACAAATGACTACAAGGAACCAAGAAAGAAAAAATAATATAAGCATAGATAACTAATGAAATAATACACCTGAATCAGCAACAATAGCCATTTTAAAAATAATATTTTAACATGTATACAATGTATCTTGATCATATTCATTCCACTCTTCACCATTCAACTTCCTTCAGCTTCCCTTGACATCATATCCTTATTGTTGTTTCAGTAACCTACTGAGTCTAATTAGCATTGCTTGTATGTACCTGAGTGTGCGGCCATGTTATGGAATATTAGTTTAGGATGTGTTGCATTCATTTATGCTGTGGATTATTTGGGAGCTGGGTGCCAGGCCCCCAAAGAGAAAAAAAAAAAAAAAACAACTACCAGGCTAACAACTCAAGATGTAGGCAATCTACCAGTGATTATACACCTCCAAGTAAAAACGATTCTTTCTTCCCCAGCAGCCATCAACTATCAATGGCTCCTGAGTTAGGGGTGGAGCTTCAGAGGTCCCTCCACCACCCATGCTGGAATTTTAACCGGCTTGACCTTGTCCAGGTAACCGCAGCAGCTGTGAGTGTGTGCACACACAAGCTCTATGGCATGTTCAGAAGACCACACTTAACTCCTTCCCATCCTTTAGCTCCCCTTCTGTCTATGCGCCTCTCCAGAGCCTTTTGGGGTTGAGGTAGTGGGTTGGGAAGAGGCTGAGCCCTCACGGCCATTTAGTCCCTGCGCTGAGATTAATCATGAATCACTGAGTCACCTCTGTTCATGGCAATAAAGAGTTTCTCTCACCAAGCTGAGAGTAGCTCATGTCTGTGGGCAAAATCTTAAGCATTCAGCAGGCAATTTGACAAGCTGACTGTGCAGCAAAGCAACAGTAGGTTTTCCAGTAGGGCCTATGACTTCCCCAGCCATGGGCTTCAGCCAGCTTTACAGTAACAGTCATGAATTCCTTTCTGTGAAGCCTTTCAGAAAGCAGTTCATTCTCCCCACAATAGCCATGCCTTTTAGTGCACTAGCGGACACATATGCCCTGGCAGGTCAGTGTTACAGCATGCAAGACTCAGTACACGGGAAGGCCACTGATGTCTTTTCTTTCTCAGTGGCCTGTCCTGCACCATTCAGTTAGCCATCAAGAAGGAAATTTCCTAGTCAGTTTGGATTGATTTCCCTGTATCTTGAAGCCAAAACCTGTGGTGTCTGTTTTTCAAGATCTATTTGTTTTTATGTACATTTGGCTTTTGCCTGCATCTACATCTGTGTGAGGATGCCAGATCCCCTGGAACTGGAGTTATAGACAGTTTTGAACTCCTATGTGAATGTTGGGAGTTGAACCCAGGTCCTTCGGAAGAGCAGCCCTGCTCTTAACCACTGAACCATCTCCCTAGTACTGTGTGTGGCTTCTTAAACAATAGAGGCTTATCATGTATGTGGGTAACCAAGGGTAACGGCAACAGTATGTGTTGTTTTGGAGGCTTCTGGGCTTTCTTAACCAATATCTTATAGAGTGGTAACCCATGTCTGGCACTGAAGTGTCATTTAAAAATTCGGACCTATTGGTTTTGTGGGAGCCTAGGCAGTTTGGATGCTCACCTTACTAGACCTGGATGGAGGTGGGTGGTCCTTGGACTTCCCACAGGGCAGGGAGCCCTGATTGCTCTTTGGGCTGATGAGGGAGGGGGACTTGATTGGGGGTGGGGGAGGGAAAGGGGAGGCGGCGGTGGGGAAGAGACAGAAATCTTTAATTAATTAATAAAGAAATAAATAAATTAAAAAAATTCATATCTTCTGGGGGAAGCGTTGTCTATCTATGCAAGGCACCTCTTTAGACCATCTCCCTTCCCTGACCCCTGCTTAAAGTTTTAATCCCAATTGAAGATATCTGGGCACCCCTATTTCTTCATAAAATACATGTTCTGTGATTCCCTCCATATTTTTCACTTGAGTTGAAAGATTGTAGGCTTCCATAGAGCTTTTTCATACGTCCCTTACCTTGCTGACCACAGCTTCTATGGGGATTTCAGCAAGGGACCCTCACTGTGGTACACATAGGAGGATCTTGCGATACATACAGAAGTATCTCATCTGTGGTTGCCACATCACCCATACATAGCTGTAATAGTTAAAACGAAAACATTACCATTCCAGAGTATAACTCTTGGATTCACCTCTCCCAAAGGCTTCCCATATGAAATAAAGCTTTGAAGTCCCACGTGAGAAAGCCAGGGCATCTTTCGCGTCCATCAGTATCGATGTCTCTGTCTTTGGCTTTATCTCTTAGCAGAAGATTGCTTTATTACACTTCTTTTGAGCTCTCCCTTTTGGGGAAAAGAACTCACTCATTAAAACTAGCAGCTTCCATTTATTGACTTCTGGCAGCATGCATAGTTGGGTCATATTATTTCTGCAAATATTTATTCATGAAATAATATAACTAGTTATTGACAGTTGGGGTGTAAGATCAATGTGGTTTCTGCCACAGGTTCCAGAGGGAGCAACAGATGCTGAACAAGAAATCACTTGAACATTGGTGTTGAAATCATAACCCTAAAAACACAGAATTCAACGTTACAATTCTTCTAAAGCAGTGGTTCTCCATCTGTGGGTTGTGACCATGGGATGAGGTGATGGGGGACATTTTCGAGGGTCTTAGGAATTGAGACATTGTTTCTAGCTGTTTCTCTGTAAAGTTACAGTTGTGAAGTAGCAAAGCAAGTGATTTTATGGTTGGGAGTCACCACAACATGAGGAACTGTATTAGGAAGCAAGCAGAACATCTCATAGTTTACCCCAAGACCTGCCATTGTTGGGGTTTCAACTGTTTGCAGGCTGCTGTGTTCTGACTGAAGCATCCTCTCTCTCTTTGGGGCTGAGAACAGGGTCCTGAGGCTGAAGTACCAGGGAGCCAGAGGCCCCCTGCTGGACATGTGCCCTTGTCATCATTATTGCTCACGGTGTTCAGTGTTACTGAAAAGCCATGGCTATCCACCATGTGGTGCTGGGAATCCCATGGACAGAGCAGAGACTGAAGGCCTGTCTGACACCATTAGTGTGGGAAGGACAACACCCAAGCCCTGCCTCAGGAGCTCACTGTGTCGTGAGAATCTACGTGCATTTTCGTGCTGGTAAAAGAACTCAAAGCTCTTTGCAGCCTAGGCAAGCCCCTAGAGCTGAGTGACGGCACTTGTCCTCTTTCCTATGGTTCGAATTTTTAAATAAGCAGGTTTCAGAAAGATCTGGCTGGCTTGACCCTGAGACATAGGGAGAGAATGGTTTCTGATCCTCTTGCCTTTCCCTTCTGAGTGCTGGAATTATAGACATGTTTCACCATGTTTATAGATGCTGGCGACAAACCTAAGGCTCAGCGTGTGCTAGGCAAACGCTCTACCAGCTGAGTGACATCCCCATCTCCAATCTACTACACAGCTTTTGAAGGATATACTTTATGCACTCTTGAAACATGCCCTTCCATCTCTGTATTTTAAACATACTTTAATTGACATATTGTTATGTATATGCATAGGTTACAATGTAGTATTTGGTGCATGGGACATATCTAATGCTTCAAACATTTATCACTTATTTGCGACAAAGCCTTACAAATATTATCTCCTACCCATTTTGAAACATAGAAGGGTTATTGTTGAGGACAGTCATCCTGCACCCGCTCCTATTCCTGTTCACTAACAGCGCCTCTGTAGCAGCTATTCAGTTCCGCCCCACTTCCACAACTTTCCCAGACAGCGCCACCAGCTGGTGACCAGTTATTCAAACATGTGAGCCTATGGGGGGCATTTCACATGGAAACCAGAGCAGTGCTCCGTTATTTGATTTAGTATAAAATGTCTTGCAGGCTCATCCACATTGTTGCAACTGGGAAGATTCTGTCGTTTTTGACAGGCGCACCATGTCGTGCCTACCTCTTTCCTTGCCCCCTCTGCCTTCATTGCTCACTAACACTCATTATCTTGTTTACCGTGTCTCTCTCTCCTCACTGTGATGTAAGCTGCGTGAGCATTCCCTATTTGTCTGCTGATAGAATACAATCAGTTTATAACAGCCACTCAAGTGTCTGAACAGAATCATCCAGACACAAAGGGCACAGGCAAGACGCTGCATCTGTGTCCCCACCAGCTTGAGTGTTACGAGACAAGCGAGTGGCTCTGCCTCGTCCCTGTATGGAGCCTGTGATCTAGCCAGCCTGCGGTTGAAACCGAGTCTGACTGAAGATGATGCAGCCGGGCATCTTGCCAGCCCTGCCAGAAGTCTGAGTTGGACTTCTGAGCTCTGTGCCCTATAATGGGCTGTGAGGTCAGTCTTGCAGCAGGGTACTAATTGCCGCTTGTTCTTTGGAGAACGGCCATTTGCATCTATTAGCTTCTTTCCCCCAGTGATTTTAAAGTGGTTTATTTTACACTACTATTCCAGGGGGCTACGTATTGCTGTGGCTTGCTTTGTGGTTCCTATAGGCTCCGGGCTGGCCTGATGCTGTCTGTCTTCCTCCTGCAAAGCTTCTTTAATACAGCAGTGGCATCCACTGGCGTTGTCACTGTGGGCGAAGGGGTGAAAGCCTCTTTCATATTCATGTCAGGTGAGTGAGAAGCCTTTCAAAGATGCACTGCACATGCACAGAGGGTGGTGAGAGGCATTCCGAGGTAAAACAACCTGAGTGGCTGACAATGCTGTGGCTTGAATCTAAGGAGAGCGTCCCTTGGGCTGTGTTTTCTTGGTCTGGGGAGAATGAGGCTTCATCTAGCACAGTGGCAACTGTTTTCTTCTTAAGGGGGCATTGGGGGGGGTCAGATACCCATAGTATCCCAGCCCCCTCTCCCAGACGGAGGGGGTGTACTCTGGGCACACGTGGAAAGAATATAACCTGAGAGGCTGAGGGAAGTGGCATCCTTATTCCTCTGGTTGTAGGAGTGGCATTTCTTGCCATGGAGTTTGAGAAGTGGCTGAGGTCCCCATCCAAGGGCCACCTTGGACCTGAAACACTGAGCCTAGGGGTTGATTGGAAACAGCTGAGACCTGCTCCTCTCTTTTGTTCCTTCCTTTACTATCCCTGGGCCTGTTTCCTTCTCTGAAAGGTGAAAATTAAACTCTTGCATTGTTAACAGGTGTGGATGAGGCAAGCGTAAATGACCTCAGAGAGTTCCTTAGAAACAAGCCCCAGTGGCATCCTGATAAGGAGGGAAAGAGTCAAGGAGTCAGCTAGGAGCTGGAGTAGATCCTGCGCACAGCCTGACAGACAGACATATAGACAGACAGACAGACAGACAGACAGACAGACAGACACACACACACACACACACTCTTACATTCACTCCTAAGAGACAGACTGGGGTATGTGGAATATTCCTTCCCACCCTGTGAATATATGTCACTGTGATTAGCTTAATAAAGAATCTGACTTTCCAGTGACTGAACAGGATAAGGTTAGGCAGGAGCGCCAAACTGAGAATGCTGGGAGAAAGAAGGGTGGAGCTGGGCAGTTGCCAGCAGACACAGAGAAAGAAGATGGACATGCCATACTGAGAAAAGTTACCAAGCCAAGTGGCAAAGCACAGATAAGAAATATGGGTTAATTTAAATGTAAGTGTTAGTTAGTAATAAGCCTGAGCTATTTGCAGAACATTTATTTATTTAAAGTTTTATTTATTGATTATATACAGTGTTCTGCCTGCATGTATGCCTGCTTGCCAGAAGAAGGCACCAGATCTTATTATAGATGGCTGTGAGCTACTATGTGGCTGCTGGGAATTGAATTAAGAGCCTCTGGAAGAAAAGTCAGTGCTCTGAACCTCTGAGCCATCCCTCCAGCTCTGGTGGAACATTTATAATTCATATCGAATCTATGTGTTGGTTATTTGGAAACTGGTGAACTGGAAAGAAAAGTCCGGCCACAGGGGGAGTCTGCCTGTTTTAAGACAATGGTCAAGTGTTGACATTGTTAAAATCTATTAAAATTGCTAATGCTAATGAACATTTATTTAATTATAAGCACTTCTAATGCTCATTTTCCTGTAAATAAGTGAAAATATTGGAGTGTGTGTGTGTGTGGGGGGGGGATTGCGTTCCTTAATAAGCAACTGTTAGATTTTCCTTGTTGTTTTGGAGCCTTGAGCCAAAGAATGAACATTAGCCATCAGACTGCCATTGTGCCAGCACAACCATCATTCAAGCTCATGAGCCTGTGGGGGACATTTCTCATACAAACCACTACAGTGTGTGTGTGTGTGTGTGTGTGTGTGTGTGTGTGTGTGTGTGTATACACATGCATGCACAGTGTCCAAGGAGTCCAGAATAGGGTATCAGATTCTCTAGAGCTGGAGTTACAGGTGGTCATGAGCTGCCCAATGCAGGTGCTGGAAACCAAACTCAGGTTTACTGCAAGAGTACCAAGCACTCTTAGTTACTGTTGCAAGGGTGAGCCCGCTTGTTCATCCCAGCCACCTTACACTTAAAATAACCACACAGAAACTGTGTTAATTTAAACAATGCCTGGTCCATTAGCTCTAACTTCTTATTGGCTAACACTTACATCTTGATTTAGCCCATTTCTATTAATCCATGTATCGCTACATGGCTGTGGCTTACTGGCAAGATTCTAACTGGCATCTGTCTGAGGTGGAGGATCTATGGCTTCTCCTCACTCTGCTTCTTTCCTCCCAGAATTCAGTTCTGTCTTCTCTGCCTACCTAAGTTCCGTCCTGTCAACTAGGCCAAGGCCGTTTCTTTATTCATTAACCAATGAAAGCAACACTCAAACAGAAGGAACTCCTACACCACTTAACCACTGAGGCATTCTCTCCTGCCCTAGTACAGGCATCTTGAATACTTCTCCAGTACCCTGAGACTATCATGCAAAGACTGAATGAAGCTTATTGTCCTGGCTCCTGAAGACACAGTCTCAATGTCTTAGTTTAGGTTTTTATTACTGTGAAAAGACACCATGACCATGGCAACTCTTATAAAGAAAACATTTAATTGTGGCTGGCTTATAGTTTCAGAAGTTTAGACCATTTTTGTCATGGTGGGAAGTGTGTCAGTGTGCAGGCAGACATGGTGCTGGAGAAGGAGCTGAGAGATCTCAACTCAGATCCACAGGCATCAGGTAGAGATGAAGACACACTTCCTACAATGATGCCACACCTACTCCAACAAGGCCACACTTTTTAATAGCATTACTCCCCGTGAGCCTATATAGGGGCCATTTTCTCTCAAACCACCACACCCAGCCAGGACTGTTTGAACAGCCCCTACCAGAGTTTTTAGTGTTTCAGGACTTGGTGAACTCTAGATGACTGCACAACCATTTTAATCTAAACCAGGGAGGCAGTACTTTTTCTGGCAGACAGACTACTATGACTAAGTACTAAAAGGCAAGTCTCAGATCGGTCAAAATCACAACAAGCTTTAATAGCTACAATTGGTTAAAGAGACAAGGCCCTGATTGGTGAAAAACCACAACCTTTAATGGTTATAATTGGTGTTAAAAGGGAAGGCTGTGTGTGATTGACCCAAACAAAGAGCTGTTATTGGTCTAAGAACCCTGCTTGGGCTATGTCTTAGTTTGTTTCTCCACTGCTGTAATAAAACACTGATTACAACTCAACTCCTAGGTCACTGAGAGTCCTAATCCATCACCAAGAGAAGTCAGGGCAGGAGCTCAAGACAGCAACTGAAACAGGGGAACGCTGCTTACTGGCTCAATTACTCCTCTTATATAACCCAGCCCTACCCACTCAGGGATGGTGCAGTCCATACTGTGTTGGGTTCTCCTACAATTATCGATGAGGAAATGCCTCACAGACATGCCTACAGATAAATGGGTAGAAGCAATTCCACAACTGAGGTTCCCTCTCCACACATCTGTCATAGGGTGGCATGGGCGGGGGAAATGTCCAACTCCATCAGTGCCTGAGGCAGGTGGGAGAGCTGGTCGTAAGGCCATAAGAATGGGAAATCTATCCCTGTCCCTCATCAGCTGCAGTTCTTGGGAGAGTGGTCCCTTTGTCACACCTGGGCAACACAGTAGAGCAGACCCTGAAGGTGTAGGTGAAGGAGAACTGGCCTTGCCTCTTGCTCATGGCTGCAAGGGGTGAACTAGCCAGGGCAAAGGCAGGAGAGCTCACCCTCGTGCTGAGAACATGGAAGAGCTGGTGCGCTGAGTAACCCTGCAACCTTCCAGACCTAGAACCAAGGTTACGTGTTGGTCCACTCCAACATCCACCCCATCTGTGATCCCCTGGAGCACGCGAAGGGACTGGTCCTGCAGACCCAAAGCTGCAGGATCTCCACAACACAGGGCAATAGCAGGATAACCAAGAGGAATTCCAGTGAGGACCCAGCATCAATGATTTAGCAGAACAAGAGAGGCCTCAAGCCAGATCAATGACTCTTTGCAGGGAACGCTTGCAAGTAAAGATGTATGGTTTACTGCGTGACTCACTGTGTGACATTACAGCTTCCAGGATGGGGTTGATTTTTCTTTTTCTCTTAAATCTTTTTTTAAAATATTTATTTATTTATTTATTATGTATATATTCTTCTGTTTGTGTGTATGTCTGCAGGCCAGAAGAGGGCACCAGACCTCATTACAGATGGTTGTAAGCCACCATGTGGTTGCTGGGAATTGAACTCAGGACCTTTGGAAGAGCAGGCAATTCTCTTAACCGCTGAGCCATCTCTCCAGCCCCCTTCTCTTAAATCTTATTTTATTTTATTTTGTGAGGGAGGTTGCAAGGGTGGAGGGCAGATATGAAGGGAAATGAATGGGATGGAGATGCTTGATGTGAAAGACACAAAGAATAAATAAATAAAAAAAGAAAGTTAAAAAAAAAAACAAAAAAAAAAGAGCGGCTAGGCAGGGAGAAGTTCAGCAGCTAAACTAGATGAGAGCTGAGAGATGAGAAGCGCCTGGAAGAAGCCAGAGAGGAGAATATGGTTGGTCCTGGTTGCCAGAAGAGTAGAGAGCTGTCAGCTCTCTCTTTGAGGGCCAACATTCTGAGATCCCTGGCTGAGAGCTCTAATACAAGCCTCTTGCAAGGGTCCCGATAATCCAAGTCTGCAGAGGGCCTGCGACACTAGAGGGCGCCACTTACGGCTGCTTCCATCTGCTTAGGGTAACACGGAAGGAAACTGACCGCCAGCACTTGGAGAGGGGCCCCTTGACTATCCATGATTTCCATCGGGCATTTACACCCACACATGTACTCTCCAGACGTGAAACACAATCTCGTATGCCTCCTGTATGCACTCATTTTCACATACACATAATTGGTTCATACCTTAAACATGTTTCAATACCTACTCCCACATGAGACAGCCCCGTCTCTGTCTGTCTGTCTGTCTGTCTGTCTGCCTGCCTGCCTGCCTGCCTGTCTCTTCCTCCCCTCTCCCCCATCTTTCATCTCCAATGTGAGGTCCTTTTTCTCCTGAGCCCCACAGGCTCCGCCTGGTCTCCCCTCCTGTGTCGTCAGACATTTGCTCTTCTCGGCTGGCTTTTGTCAAGCTTTGTCAGCAAGTCTCTGCACCATTGTTGTGAGGGCGCTGGTCTAGGTGGGAGGTACTTCCACCCAAGGAGGCTGCTTTTTGCTCTCTCTCTCTCTTTCCTTAAGCTCAGTTCTAATGTTGTGTTCTCTGGGAAATGTCCTTTGTGTGGTCAGTGACAGATTCTTGATATCCCCCCTATCCCTGAGTGCGGAGTCTGGCACTAGATTCGTTGTTCTCCATGATGGTGAACACAGGACCAACAGCCTGTGATGGTGCGGGTCCGCCAGCAGGGGGAGCGCTAAGACGCAAAACCTTGGCTCAAGGGTTGATGGTGCCGTGGGGCTCCAATCGCTGTGAAGCACTGTTTACTCCAGAATGTATACCAAATCTGTGTGTTGATGTGGTGGTATCACTTCTCAAAGCCCCTAACAAGCTCCTGATTGATACTATCAAAATATACTGAACTATGTTTATAGCTCATTCTTCTGGAAACAATAGGAAGAAGCATGTTTGTCTACTTCCTGGAACATGTTAACTCTCACTCCCCAGCTTCAGGGAAACTATACCAAGACCCTGGGCTACAATGGTTGATTCTGCAACTCTAGCAGATAAGCAGATTTCATTACTAAGTTTCTTCTTGCGAAAGTTTCCAATTGAAACAGAAGCAGCAGACCCTGGAGAGAGAGGAACCTCTTCTGGGGTAGGATTCTAACCGCTGGTAAGTCTGGCACAATGGGAGTCTGGGGTGTTTTCTGGACTCTGCGCACATGCTGGGCAATTTCTGATAGATTCGCTCCATTCCGAAGTACTTTCCCCTCCCTGGAAATGAAAATAGAAATCCATTAATAGAAACTGTATTCAGGCTACTTCAAGGCAGACATTATCCATCCTAGGTGAACTGTGGTCGACATTCAAGAACACTGTGCACCATCAGGACAGAAAGAACAACTGATTCGTCATCAGGGATAAGTCAGAGCTTTGTGCTGATGCCCCAAATCCCACTCAATGGCAAAAGGCTTTCATTTCTTGGAAGTTGCTTAACAGGGAAAATTGATTTCCCAGGATAGAAGCCAGGAATGACCATTTTGAGGATAATTATCCCTCCCATTTCCTTAGGATGTCTTCAAGTAAATTGACCTTCCTGAGGGGTGCGCTTCTGGCCAAGTGATTGACAGGCACAGGTGAATTAGCTATGAAGGGAGGAGACAATATCATGTAATATCTTATATAGCTTTTCCTGTCCCCACCTAGGGCCTTAGGTCGAACCCAAATCCTATTCTTCTGATGAGGAGGCAGGCTATAGTTTCCTCTTGACCTCAACAAAGCCCTGATGCTGCCATCTTTTCTGGTAAGTTACATTGTTCTAAATGAGGTCACTGGGATCTGCTTGCTAAAACCTGTGTTGACAAGATGCACATAAGCCTCAGGGTCAGTGTGGTAGAGGGAGTGAAAAGATTGTAGTAACCAAAGGAGCAGGAAGTTCACTATGAGGTTGTGTTTTCTAGACAACTCAGAGAAGCTGCACCCCTGAAGTCTCACCAACATGGCTGCCTCAACAAGACTTGAAGAAGAATGACACCAATAGGCATGCTGACACGGAAGGGGTAAAGCTCATGAGACCTCAACTCTAGGCAACTAAGGAGAGTTGATGATGGAAGAAAGTCTTCCCCAGGGAAGGGCAAACCAACTGGTTATTCAATACCAAATGAGCATCCCTGAGATCATATAAATAGCATTTTTATGGATTTAGTAGGCTGCAAAGGATGGATATATGGCAGGTAGGGGAAGAGGATGAGAAAATGATGCAATTATAATTTCACTCTCCCAAATTATTATAAAATTATTATTATATTAAAATTATTATTATTATTATTATTGTGGGAGATCAAATTTATTGTTTCAGTAAGTAGTGTCTGCTGTCCTCACAGGTGACTTGACCACGCACCAGGATGTTCATTTACTCTAAGTGTGGAGCAGGGTTTGGAACTCTACCTCAATTTTTCTCCAGTCTGCAAAGTTTTTCATAGGTGATGTCAGAACAAATAAAAGCTAAGCATATAAAGTTCACTAAATAGTGGTTTTATTGTGTGTGTGTAGGGGGGGAATGCAGAGGTCACCTTTAGACATTGTTCCTATGGTACAATTCACTGTTTGTTTTGAGATAGGGTCTCTTGCTGGGGCCTAGGTTTCATCAAGGAGAAGGTTAGACTGTCCATCCATCCATCCACCCATCCATCCATCCATCCATCCATCCATCCATCCATCCATCCATTTATCCATCCATCCAGCTGCAAGGATGCACCTATGTCTGTCTCCCAGTGCTGAGATTACAACCATGTGCCTGTACTGGGATTTTTATGTGGGTGCTGGGGATCAAACTTAGGTCCTCATGCTTCTACAGCAAACACTTTGCTACTGAGTCATCGCCTCTGCTCCTAGCATATACTAAATAATGTAATAAAAATGGGAGCTTTTCTGAAGAGCCAACCTGTTCTTCAGGCACACCTGCTCTAGGACGTCATATAAGACAGAAAGCAAGATAAAACACAATGAAAAAAATCACAAATTTTGATACCATAGCACAATAACCATCTTATCTATGGATCTAATTCTCCCAGGTGGTACCCATTCCCCACATCCTCTCCTCTCCTCTTCCAGCCCTTATGACCTGGAAGACACATACGGGACTCAAGGCTCTTCTGCAATTGTCATGCATCCGAAAAGTTCCACTCTGAAGGAGAAACTTAGGTTTTGCTCCCCTTTATGTGATATCTACCTCAGTGCCAGACATGGGGCAGTGGGGTGATGGACAGACCTCATAGATAGAACTAAGTTAATCTGGGTTAGATTCTGTGTAATCTTCAGAAAACTGTACCATCAGTTGTTGAAATAGGAGCGGCAGGGCTGCGTCCCGGGCACCCGGCCGCCCGCATGGCTAGTTTATACCCAGCTTATGCCCAGAAATAATTACACGGAAACTGTATTCTTTCAAACACTGCCTGGCCCGGCTAGGTCCAGTTTCTTATTGGCTAGCTCTTACATATTGTTCTAACCCATTTCTAATATTCTGTGTAGCCCACGAGCTGCCTTATCTGGAGTGGGAGCATCATGGCGACTCACTCACTCAGCTTCTTTTTCCCAGCATTCTCCTCTGTCTACTCTGCCTACCTAATTTTCTGTCCTATGAGGGCCGAGGCAGTTTCTTTATTATTAACCAATGAAATCAACAGATAAGATACAAGACCCACCTCCATCAATCAGTTACATCTAGGCATCTTGCTGGTGCAGTGGTAAGCTAACGACGAGCCCCCGGCACAGGTGATCTCAGTAGATTCAGATAATCATTAGTTTTAGAGGAGAAAGGGACAAAAATATCATGCTTTCAAAAAGATGTGGGCTCATCTAGAGGGCCATGGCTCTGATGTACTTGGATTAATGGGTGCCTCCCATACAGGCCTGCAGATCGTGTGTGGAAAAGCTTGACTTCAAAGGAGACCAGGTAGAGGAGGACAGCATTGTAGAGTTGGCAGAGTTTTCTTTGCATTCTATTTTTGGAGGTATGGAGTTTTTTTTTTTTTATCTTAGTTTAATTATAATGGAATTAGTTAGCTCTCGGGGATAAAATATTTCTATCCCTGGAAGAAATTGTGTGCACCCAGGGTCATCTTCTTGGCTTTCACGTGCTAACATGCTAATACCTTAATGACGTCACCAATGAAGCTGTCAACTGGGATCAGACCTCAGGATCAGACTGTGGGGAGACAGCTGCAGGAAGCATCGTCATCCCCTGCAGCCTTAGCCATTAAAACTCGAGACCACAGTTTAAAACAAGCTAAGGGTTGGTGAGATGAAATGAACTGAGCCCAAGAGCCAGGACCCACATAGTGGGAGGGGTCTACTGACTCCCATAAGTTGTCTTCTGACCTTCACACATAGGCATACATACAAATAAATAGAATAAAATTAGAAAACCAAATAAACAAGCTATGAGCCTTCCTAAGAGTCTGGAGACACTCTCTAAGACAGTAGCTAGCATCTGGGTGCAAACTTCATGATCTCATGGCCAGTTGCCCACTGAGAGAAGGCATACATTTATCCAGAAAGGTCAAGGGAATCATGACTCCAGAAAGCAGGCTTTCAGGTACTCAAATGTGACTCATTCCCCCTAGAGCTCTCTGTCTTGTGTGAGGCTACAGTTGTTCGAACCCCAACAGTCGGCAACAACTCAGTGATGTATCTACAAGGAGCTTGGAAATTCAGCCAACAGAGCTTTCAGAGAGCAGTTGTTTTAAAAGATGGTTCTTGGAAAAGATTTTCACTCAGGGAGACTGTAGAGGTCTCCAAAGCAAGACGACCTATTGCCATTACCGTTAGCTATCCAATATAGCTACACCGTAAGACCCCATTCCTGAAGATACCACTCATTTTAGCTTCAAGACATGGAGAGGTGAAACTCAAACTGATCAGAAATGTCCCCTGGGCACAGGAATGTCCAAAGTGCTAGAAGGTGCTGTGCAGGCTTCTGAGGGGGGAAAGGCATCAATGCTGTATGCGGCCTTATCACATGTATCTTCGTCACATTCCCGACACACAGCCATCCCAACACAAGACTTGGTTATGCTTTCTGACCATCAAACCCTAACTACCGTCTACTACTATTTTGGCAATTTTGTTGTTTTAAGAGTAACCTATACATGGAAGCGAGCAATGTGTGACCAATTGAGAGTGTCCTTTTCACTTGGTAAAGTTGCCTCTATAGCAGTGGTTCTCAGCCTGTGGGTCATGACTCCTTTGGCTGAATGACCCTTTTACAGCGGTCACGTATCAGACATCCTGCAGATCAGATATTTACATTATGATGCATAACAGTAGCAAAATGACAGTTCTGAAATAGCAACAAAGTGATTTTATGGTTGGGGGGGGTCATCACAACTTGAAGAATTATGTTAAAGGGTTGCAGCGCTATGAAGGTGGAGAAACACTGCTCTATATTATTGCATGTGTTCACATGTTGCATGTATACATGTATTTCATGGGTTGCAAGTGTGCGTGTGTTGGGTGTGTTCTAGAGTGGAAGTGTTGCAGGTGTGGCTAGTTTGTCCACTCCCATTACAGTTCTAAGTTTGTGCTATGGATGTTGGGTGTTAACCATTCATCCATAGAAGGAAGTGTGGGCTCTTAGTTTTTGGTTATATTGATGAGTGCTATCAGAATTGTTCCTTGAACATAAGTCTCCATTTCTATGGGATAAATGCCCCAAAGTGAACTTTCTGAGTCCTATGTAACTACACATTTAGCCTTAAAAGACGCTGCTAAACTATTTTTAAAGTTTCATAGAAGGAATGTCCCAGTTTCTCAGCATCTTCACCAGTATGTGGCTTTGTCATCATCCCTGGGTCGATCATCTCAACAGGCACGTGGTGCTAACTTGTTAGTATTTTTGTGTTTATGTGTGTGTGCTCACATGCATCTTTGTGCGCATGCCTGTGTATCTGTGTATGTGGAGGCCAGAGGTATTGCTCCTCAGGTACGACCCACTTCGTTTTCTGAGCTGGACTGGCCAGTGAGCCTCAGAGATCCACTTGTCTGTGCTCCGCAGGGTAGGATTTCAATGGAACACCATGTTGCAGGTTGTACTCAGGTCACCATGCTTGCGAGGCAAGCACTACACCAGCTGAGCCCTCTCCCTGGTGCAGCATGGTCTGTTGGTTTAAATGTATGTTTATGGGTGCACAATGGTGTTGAGCAGGTGGTATGTGCCACTGGGCATCCAAATGCCCTTTCCAAAGAAATTGCATTCATTTTTATTGTCACTTTCTAACTGCCTTGTTTGTATTTTTATCATTAATTAATTAATGAATTTTATTTATTTATTATGTATACACAATTCTATCTGCGTGTATGCCTGAAGGCCAGAAAATGGCACCAGACAGACCTCATTACAAATGGTTGTGAGCCACCATGTGGTTGCTAGGAATTGAACTCAGGACCTTTGGTAGAGTAGGCAATGGTCTTAACCTCTGAGCCATCTCTCTAGCCCCCTTATCATTACGTTTTGAGAGTTTTCTATATATTATAAATATAAGCCATTCACCTCCTTCTGAGATCGGGTCTCTTGTTTGCCTGGAGCTCACCAGTAGAGCTAGACAGGATGGCCAATGGGCTGTAGAGACTCACCTGCCTCTGTCTGCCCAGTGCTGGGATTGCGAGGGGGTTCTGCCGTTCCTGGGATTTGTCTGTGCCGACTGGGAACTAAACACATGCTCTCCTGCTTTTGAGACCAGCATTTCACTCACGGAGTTCTCTCCCAGCTCCCTTTGCTCTGCTTTTATAGTGGACAAAGCGTCACCCCTCTGCCAGCCCCACAGTGTCTTGACTCCTAACTGTCTGAAGGGAGCTTCTGTCTCACTTCTTTTCTAGGTTTCTTCCTTAATGCATTTCAACTACAATGATGTGTTTGACAAAAAAGAAAATCTTACTAGGATTTTGGAAATCTTACTAGGAATAGCATTAGCATCTAGAAAAATCCATTAAATATTGACATCTTTTTTATTAATCCTTCTAATTCATGAAGATGTTACATTTCTCAAAATTAGAAGCCAGGGTTTTTCCAAAAGCATTTTGTAATTTTTCACTGTGTAATCCACTCATTAATCCACTCATGTTTTATTAGGATTATAATTAAGAATCAATTATTATTATTCTTGAGGCAGAGTCTCACTGTGTGGGCTTGGCTATCCAGGAACTCACTGTATATACAAGGATGTCCTCAAAATCACAGAGATCCTCCTGCCTCTGTCTTCTGAGAGCTGGGATTAAAGGCATTCATCACCATACCTGGCTTATTTTACTCTTGATAATGTCAGAGGAACTGTTATTTTTCTCTCCAAACATATTCAATATCATAATTTCACACCTACTCTTGTTTGCTGTATGTTACTTTTTAAGTGAGGAAGAAGAGAGCAAGAACACCGATTTCATCCTCATAACACCTTCAGTTTAGCAGGGATGGTTCTCTAGCTGACTTGAATGCATTCCACCTGTGCATCCATGTGACAATGTGTGTGCTGATCTCTCGGTGTATGTGTGCACATCTCTGTGTAAGCATAACTGTGTCCATGTATATCTGTGTGTATCTTTGGGTTGGTATACTTATGTATGTGTTCATATCTGTGTACACACGATTCTGTGTATGGGTATATCTACGTGTGGATCTGCATGTCTGTGTCCACATCTCTGTTTGGGGATGTGCCTGTGTGTGTACCTATAGTATACATGTCACCAAGACAGACCAGTGTGGAGGAGAGCCTCCACTACGTCTTCTTGTTATAATCCCCCTTACATAGAAGCTCATTCTGGGTGGACGGCTGTCTTCTTATCTTCTTACCTTTAGTCAAGGCCACATTGCAGAAGCCACTGTTTATAGACCTGTCCCATATACACTTTCAGGAACTGCAATATATCCTTTAGTCATCTGTGAGGCTTTTCCATACCTGAAGCAGACCCTGCTCATGAGGGAGACGGTCCACTTCACACCATCTACAGGAAGACAAGCCACCCCAGTTAGTTCCATTAGGGACACTGCACTCTGAAATGGCTCTGCCTTTGTGTCAGGTCTTATCTCCCACAGCAGAGGTCAAACAATGGCTACTGTAGCAAGGGGGCATGGCATCCCACATCACATGGAAACAGATGGTGTTAGGATTTAAATAGGAAATGTTCTCCATAGACTCATGTGTTGGAACACTCGGACCCTAGCTGGTGGTACTGTTTTTGAAGGCTGTGGCACTGTCAGGGTGTAGAGGCTCACTGAAGGAAGTAGATCACTGGGAGCAGGCTGTGTAGCCCAGCTCAGTGTTCACACTCTATTTCCTAGTTGTGGGTACGATTGACCAATGGCTCGCATTCCTGCTGCCACGCCTCTCCCACAGTGATGGACTGTGCCCCGGGGCTGTGAGACCCTTCCCTGCTTAAGCTACTGTGCAATAGGGGAAAACTAGGACAGATGTTTATATTGAGATCATCCACTAGCAATTTCTTCCACCTCAAGCGACTCGAACTTAGTTGCATGATTTATTACCCATTGCATGGGCCATGCAACTGCTTTTCCCTAAGTCATCTTGACTCTGTTGATTCTTGTTTGGTCTCTAGTGGCTTGCACTATCTTTTTTTTTTTTTTTTTTTGTGAAGAGAAAAATGTGAACAATTCTTTTCTTTTCCCTCTTTTCTTCCTTCTTTCCTTTCTTTCTTTTTTTATAAATTTATTATTTATTTTATATCCCTACCACAGTTTCCCCTCCCTCCTCCTATTCCCTCACCCTACCTCCCCCAATCCATTCCTTCTCTGTTTCTGTCAGAAAGGGGCAGGCCTTGTATGGGTGTCAACAAAGCATGGCATATCAAGTTGTGTAGTGAGGTTGATTCCTGTGGTGACGGAGTGTCTGCAGGGGAAACCTTGATATGACCATGCTTCCTCATGTGCTATAAGATGGCGGATCTTCCTGCTGGTGCTCTGGCTAGAAATATGTAACTAAGGGTTGATGGGAAACCTTCTTCAGCCAATGGCCTTTGGGAGGCTGAACCAGGTTGGGGCGTGACTTTTGGGTACCCGGAGAAAGCCGACGGATTGCACAGCTCAGCCTCTTCCTCCTGTGCCCCCCCCTTGAGATTGGACCCCCGTTCCTGTTCTGTGAGTTTTCCCCTTTAATGAAGAAAAACTTTAAAATACTCTTCTTGGAGTCATCTTGGGATTATTTGACTCATGTTTCCCCCACCTTTGATGTGTTCAACTTCAAAGGGTAAGCTATTAGGAGACGGAGGGTCCATGGGGGATCCCAGGATGGCTGTTATTGTCTATTGGTATGGAGTAGTGGTAGTGTGTCTCCATCTTGATGAGTGGGATCTGCTGTGTGTGTTTGGAGACACTCTGACAATGGCTGAAAGACTAGAGGCAGCATAACTGTTCCTGAAGACTGCATGCATGGGACAGAAGCACCAGCAAGTTGTTGTAGCAGTTGCATGGTAACTGTTCTGTGTAATGAATGAGTCATGCGACTTAGGCCCAGGTGGCTGCTCATAGGGAACCTTCCTGTGTAAGGGAGGAACCACAAGGGGAAGAGGGTTGTAGCTAGCTCACTCTCCTTATATAAATAAAATGTCTCTAATAATTATTATTTTATTATTGAAATAAAGTTAGTTTAATTACTTGTTTGATGGGCAAAATGAGTTAATGGGAGGATGAGCTGAAAGTGTTGGCTTGCCTTGGGGACTGCAAGGAAAAGAGTGTGCACATTAGATCTATGCTAAAGAGCACAGAACCCAGATATTCATGGGAAGAACTGGGGAGTGAGGAAGAGGAGAACACAGTAGAAGTGATAGAAGACACCCTTCAGGCCCCACCTTTAGTAGAGAAGGGGAACATCCGTGATATGACATGCAAATGAGACGTTAGATGTGAACAACAACATTGTTAAAGATTTATTTTTATTATTTTATTTGTCTACATCTGTGCACTATACATGCATTTTATTTTATTTTATTTTTGTCCGAGGAGGTGGTGAGCCTCCATGTGGTTGCTGGGAATCAAACCCCGGGTCTTTAACAACAATAAGAAGTACCCTTAATTACTGAGCCAATTCTCCAGTCCTAAGTAATCAGGGAATACTCAGCACCTGAGGGGCTTGACTTTGGAAAGACTTTTAAACATGCAATGAAGAGCCTGTCGCAGTCTGCAGTCTGTAGGCATGGAAACACTTGGGATTAGTCTAAGGGTTGTGGAGGTAGAAAAACTGAGACACATGGCTACCTGTTCCTCCTTAATACAAAGGCTGCATAAACTGAGACAACGTGAGAAAAGTCAGTCCCTGATGGACTGGCATATGTCAGTCATTAAGGGTACCTGATCATCCCTCAGGTCCCCATGAATACCAGGGACTGGGAGGCAACAGAGGAAAGACAGGGGTTCCTGGAAGATAGGGGTAGTGTTTGATGCTCAGATCTCTGGGCCAGAGAGAACTACACTTAAAAAATTGATGACAAAAGAGCTTGGTTCTGCAGGGACTTTGGGACTAGTATGGAGTTCTAGTGTCTTCGCTGAACCCCAGGGTGGGACACGTTCTTTATGAGTCAGGAAAAGCCCTGGCGATTCTAAATAACTGACTGGTGGGTAAATTAGATGGAGTACAGAAGCACGCAAGAGGGGAAGACAGAATGACCAAGGAGACCGAGGCATTTATTTGGGTGACTCAAGGCCAACGTGACAAGATCTGTGTTGAGTTGGGTCTTTAGGAGAAAACAATAACAGAAAACCAAATGCTGTGCTGGTGAGGTTTTGGGAGTCTTTGGAGATTTAGCAGTTGTTCGCAGAAACCATAAACGGGAGAAGAATGAAAGTAAATGAAGAAGTCAGTTCTGGGGGTGGGCAACTATTCCCTAGAGCATGCACGGTGTGTCTCGTCCTTTTAGGAAGTCCAGAGGGTTGAAGATCGCTTCCCTAGTTAGGTTTGACTGATGGAATCATAAGAGCCATAGTGTTGGCCCAGAGCCTGTGAGATCCGAGGAACTGACTCCGGTGGCAACCCTGGCAGCCACCCTGGCAGCCTGAGCTGGACTGAGAAGCATAAGCCAGCCTGGGGGGCTGTGACCTTCGATCAACCAGAGCTCACTTGGAATGAATGTCAGTGGACCTTTAAGGACCATGCACTTTCTGTGAAAAGATCTTGTTCTACCATAATAAACCTTGGGGTTTTTACAGTTCCATGAAAGAACCCGTGAGAACAGTAAAAGCAACAGTCAGGTAGTTGAAATGAAGGCACATGGCTAACTAGAAATGGTCACTTCTCAAAGGCACACAGTTCTAGGACTAGGCTATCTCCTGAGGTGAGCCTCACACAAGGGTTTGCACCACACAGGGGACCACAAATCCTCCTCAGTGGGCACCCAAGGCTACAGGGGTTCTAAGATGAATCACTACGATTGGATGCTTCCTCAGGCCGCCAGGCCAGCAAATGTGTGTCAGCTTGACCAGCACTACCTGGTCATAAACCATCTTTCAGAGGAGCAAAGTTAATCATGCTGCCATTCTTTCTTGTGTGTGTGTGTGTGTGTGTGTGTGTGTGTATGCTTGTGTGTGTACAGATGTGCTGGCGTGTGCAGGTTCATAGGCATGGTGTATACAGGTGGAGGTCAGAGAAAAGCCTTGGATGTTGTTCCTCAAATGCTGTCTCTCTTGCTGTTTTTGAGAAAAAGTCAAGACCTTTTCATTGTCTTGGAACTCACCAAGAATTCTAGGCTGGCTGACCAGTGGTTCTCATGGATCTCCCTGTCAGAGCGTACTAGCACCTTCCCAGGTGCGCTCCCCTTAGTCCCCATCCCACCTCCCCCTTGCTTATTTTACATGGGTAGTGAGGATGCTTCACACTCTACTCAGCTGTAGGCAAAAGTTGACTTAGGGATTTACTGCACCTGACAAAGACATTCTCACTAGTCAGACACGGGGGCCCTTGATTACCCTTTAGCATTAATTTCACTCCACAATTATTTTGACTCCTATGCCTGGCCATACTAGGCAGAGGAAGTCATTAGCAAATAAACGGAGAAACACACAAGCTTGTCAGCAGATGGATTACAAAGGAATACAATTTTACGCAAAATGCTTTTGCTTTTAAAAAGCGTCTGTGCATAAATTAGTCTGTCAGCAAATGCATACAGCTAATTGCATGGGGAAAAAAATGGGCCCTGCCATAATATCATCCACCCAGAGTCACTTCTTGCAAAGCAGAAGTGATTGGACACATTATTAACGGAGCAGAAGAGTCAACCGCTTTCATTAAATTGCTTTTTTTTTTTTTTTTTTGGAAAGAAGCCTATTAGAATGCATTTTATAACGTATTTATTCCCTTTTACAATTTGAGTATTTAACTCTTGTTTGCAGACCAGCTCAAGGACTGTTCTGCCCTTTTTGGTGTAAAACTAAAAATAAAAAATAAACGATAATAACATGTGTCATGATGAGACCCGGCAGGGTGGAAAGCAACCAGAGAGCTGCTCAGTATCTTTGCCTCAGCGGGAGTTCTGACCCGGGGCTGGGGAGCTGCTGCTGGGCTGCAGCCTGATGCAACCTGTGAGGGGCGCTGTGGGCATTTGGATGCTGTGATTGTACGTTCTTGGGTGGATGAGGGACATCCACCTGGACTAGGATGAGCACGCTGAGCTGCGTTGTTGCTGCTTTTGCGAATCTGGTTGGTGTCACAGGTGGACCTCTTGAAGCCCAATGAATCTTCTACTTTCTGGGTCAGGGAGATAGTAAGAGAAACGTCGATGTGTATTCCAGGTGCCATTGCTGGCACAGCTGATGCCTCTGCGTTGGGTGCCTCTTAGGGATATCTTTATTATTGATGACAGTTGGATGCAGCCAGGAGCGATCCCATACTGAGCTTCATGACAGGATCTCGTGTGAGACCTGGGCAGGCACTGGGTGTGGTTGATGGTGTCCTGAGGCTCAGGGTACTCAGATGGCTTCATAGAAAGCCATGCAGCCAATTATACCTAGGGTTATATATATTCTAAACACTATGTGTCTTTGCACAATGACCCATCTACAAAAACACCTTCCTTGAGGATGTTTTCCTTAGAGTGAGGCTGACACTTACGGCTTCTAAGCATCCTCTACCCATTCCTTGAGCTGAAATACGGTGCTTATCAAGATAAGACTATACTCTGCCCTGAGTTACTCTATATTGTATGAAACTGGCTTTTCTCAGATTATACCTTTCCATGAGAGATTCCATTTTACGAGAACCTTTGGACTCCATTCTGAGGATGAAAGATAACTATGCATCTTAGTGGACAGGTGATTGGCACCATCTGTTCGGTGCCACCATTCAACACGCACTGGAGAATGACGTATTTCTGGAAGTAGAAAGGTTACCTCTATAAACCCACCAGGGTGACTTGGAATAGAGGAGGCAAATGGGTGTATTAAAACCATATCTGGGAAACCAGGCTGGAGAACTTACTGGGCACCCCAGGGATCTTCACCTGAACTCTATAATGAGGTAGACATCCAGCACCAAGATGGTGAGGGATCCCTCACCTGTCAAGTGCTACCTTGCATCAAGGACCAACAGGAGAAGTCCTGTCTATACCAACTCTTCAGTTTGGCTCAGTCTCTACCACTGAGGTGACTTCCTCTAGTACTATCTGCCCTCTGCCATGTGCCCACCGGAGCTTGCCATCCTTCTATCGGTCTGGACATAGTCCTGCTCTTTCTCCTTACAGCTGGCCTCAACTCTACGGCTAAGATCTGAGGTTGTAGCCTACCGCAGCAGCCACAGTGCAGGGATTCGCCAGCGACTTTTCTCTGGTTGGTTATGTTGCGTCCCACCTGCTGCTCAGGCTTCTGAGACCTCTTAGACTCGGCTGAAGCTTCTTCACTCCCAGTAGTCACTCTGTAACCTTCATCTATAATGTACTGTATGACGTGTGTGACCCGAGAGCTAATAGTACTAATTAGAAGTGGATTCATAGCATCTGTGTTCACCTTGGCTTAGCCTATCAACGGAAGTGAGAGTGTCTGGCTAGTTGCTGCCATCAGAACAACCTTACCATGTGGATTTATTGTTCTTCCATAAATTCTGATGCTGTGGGAAAACACAAATGATTTTGTCTGTTTCTGACATAGCATACCTATGGTAGTGGGACTTTCCTTTTGTTTCTACTCTTCTCTGCAATCTCAGAACTCAAGTAGGGACAGCAGTGGAGTGATGGATGGCAGCCTGGGTGAATACCACATGGATGATGGCACAGAGGTTAGACAGCTGTGTAATCAGGATACAGCAAGCCTGGGTCCAGAGCACAAGAATTTATAGAGTTGAGGATGTGAATTCTACAAGAAAGAAACCACACGCACGTAAGCCTAAAGCCCCTCACAGATTAGCCAGTTAAATGCACTGCCTCTATCAAAGGATTGGCAGTCAGGAAGAGAGGCCACAGGGAGCTGAGACAGCAAGGCCAGCAGAATCTGGAAGCTGAGCCTGCTCTGTGCAGGTGGAGGTGTCTGCAGAGTGGGGACAGTGAGCATGCCCAGCCTGCATCTTCAGGACTCTGCCTTGGGCAAGATCTTCCCTGTGGTTCTGTGGTGTTCAAAAGTTCATTAAAAATGAGTTTATAAAATAAATGAGATTACTTGCCAGATCTTGGGCCAGGGCAGCATTGCTCTTGATGTTTTATTATGTCTTCATAAAGCACAGCTCATGATGTCGTCATGGAGACTTGCTGAGCTGGCAGAAGAGCCTCTATGTGGAAGGAAGATCAGCTGACATTAAAGTGAACCTGTTAACTGCGATGCCTCGTGTTAGAGGCCAGATGCGCTTTGCTTGATCCTCTAAGAAGATGAACAGTTTTTGAGTTGCCCTTTGTGAAATTTGGGGAAAGACAAATAACCTAAGGTTAAGCAAAAGCAGCCCGTCCTGTCCTGTAATTTCTTTTTCTTAATTTGAGTCCGCAGTCAGGTGCAAGGAACTCACAGCTACACTTGGCTTGTTGGCCTTGCCTCACCAGATGGTGGGCTGTACTTCTTGTGGTTGCCTGGTGGATAGATGGGTTGATTGGTTAATTCACTCGGTTGTTCATTGAAAAATATTGACTATGACTATTAAAGGCCAAGTACAAAATTGAGGGCAGGTAAAGGACATCAGAAGTGTAGGACATGTTTTACAGATTGCAGACCGATAGTGTTAAGACACCCATGTTTCCTAGATACAGTCTAGAGATTCAATTCAATCATACCAAAAATAACGCTCCCGTCCCTCCCCCCCCAGATGATATCTACCACATTCAGGGCAGAATAGTCATAGACTGTTGACTTTTTTTGTTTTGTTTTGTTTTTTGGGTTTTTTTTTTTTTTGCTTCCAAAGAAATAAAAAAAATCTCAAAATTCATACAGAACTACAAAAGATCCTTGAATAGTCAAAGCATTCCTGGACAAAACCAATAAAACTAGATGAATCACAATGTCTCATTCAAAAACTGTAGTAACTGAAGCAGCTTAGTAGTTGAGGATGTGGTCCAGTAGGCAAGGTGCTCACCTAGCGTGAATGAAGCCTTGGATTCCATCCCAGAACCACAAAGAACTGGATGTGATGATTCATGCCTATGATCTCAGCAATGAAGAGGTGGAGGCAGGGGTACTGTTTGTTCAACATCATTCTTGGCTACATAGAAAGTTCAAAGCCAACCTGGGCTATATGGCACCCTGATTCAAAAAAAAACAGAAAAATAAAAGCAAACTCCCAAGCCCAACCTTCTTCTGGCATGAAAAAAAGCTATACGAACCAATGAAACAAGGTAGAATTTGGTCATAAATCATTTATAGTGAATCGGTTTGACATTGCATCTGCCAAATTAGCCGGCCTGGGAGCTCCAGGATCTAATGTTCTGGCTCCCATCTCATTGCAGGAGTGCTGAGATGTCTTACGTGTGCCACTCTGTCTGATTCTGCACAGGCTCAGGCAAGTGCTCTCCCCACTGGGTCATCTCCCCAGTCTTTAAAAGCTTTCCTTACAGTACATGTCTACAATTGTTCCGTCCCGTTTTCAGACATTGTTTTAAATCTCTTTCTATGGCTAGCTAATACATTGTTCTCATAGTTATTTACATACAGGAAAATGCACGATAGAGTCACGTGCTAGTCATCACTACAAGCATCCACTTGTCTCAGAATCTGTCTCCTGAGAATAAAGAAAGACTGTAGGGAATTCATACAACGCATGGCAACCAATCTAATTAAAAAGTGGGCAGAGGACATAAAGAGAGTCCTCAAAGAAGATATGTCAGCAGATTTATAAAAATGCTCACCCTCACTAATGGAAAAGTGCATTAGATTAAATTAAATTAAAATAAATTAAAACCACGATTATACTATATATATAATAAGTACATATTTGATAATTACATATCATATATGATACAGTTATATACTACTATTATTAAAAAGATGGAAGATAAGTTGGTGAAGAGGTAGGAGAAAGGAAAACCTTGTGGATTCTTGGTGGTAATGTAGAATAGAACAACCATTTTGGAAAATAGTATGGAGTCTCTCCATGAAAGCTAAAATAGCTATCATGTGGTCTGGTAACCCCACTTCTGGTTCTATATTTGAAGGAGCTGGAATCACTCTGTGAGGCACTTATGCCTCAATGTTTATTGCAGCATATGTCGTCTAAGAATTAAGATATGAAAGCAGTTGATCCTGGTGGCATTTTTTTGCAATCCCAATACATGGGGCTGGGGGATGGAGAGTTTTAGATTAGCCTGTCTGCATAGTGAGATCTCGTCTCAGCACAACAGCAAGAAAACATGAAAATAGTTTGCGTCCATTGGTACATGGATGAATAATAGAATACTACACAGCATTCATAGAGGACCCAGATATAAACACACACTCATGGACATCTAATTGTGGACCAAAGCACCCAAAAATTACACCAGATAAAAGAATCTCTTTATACAGTAGGACTAAGATAACTGGCTATCCACAGGTAGAGACTAAAACTCAGACCCTATCTTTTAGTATGTACAAAAGCAAACAAACAAAAAAGCAAACAAAAAACCCACTTAAAATGCATTGAAGACCTTAATGGAAAAATCCAAGATTTTGAAACTGATAGGAAAACTAATTCAAGAAAATTAATTCAAGATAGAGGCATAGACAAGGGCTTTCTGCAAAGGATTTCAATAGGAAAAAGTCTCAACAGTTGACAGAATTGTATGAAATTAAAAATCTTGTATATAACAAGAAATAGTGATTAGAATAGAGAGTTAGCCTAGAGAGTGGGAGAACATCACTGTCTGCTACTGTGTAGGATGGGGTGTTAAAACCTGGAATCTGTGGAGAACCCAAGGTCTGGTGGAGTTGGTCTAGAGAATCAATCCCAACTACTCAGGAGGCTGATGTAGGAGAGTTACACAAGGTCAGAGTGGCAACTTAGTGGGACCATGTTTCAAGATAAAAAGCAAAAAAAGAGGGGATGGGGCAGCAGGTAGTAAGAGCTGAGGCCCAGCCACTGGAACAAAACAAATAACTCTTTAAAAAAATTCACCAAGAACCAAATAGTCCAATCAACAAATGGATGAGTGAGTTGAATGGACACTTTTCAAATGAAGGCGAACAAGTGACCAATAAACGCAAGAAGGATGCTGAAAATCCCCCATCATCTGGGAGAGGCAAACCCAACCATGCTAACATTCCTTCTCACGGGGTCAGAATGGCTACCATGAAGACAACACCTGACAGCAAATGTTACGGAGACTGGAGTGTTGCAGCTCTGCTCAGCTGAGGGGAAATTTCCCCAGCCAGAAGGTTCCAGTTCTGCTCCACTCAGGAGAAAGTTGTTACAGCTGACCTCCATTCTGGCAGAAGTGTCCTACCACACAACAATCTTCACTTAGGAGGTTTATTGGGAAGGTAAAATCCAGGAGGGTGGCTGCCACGAGGGTGAGAAGCATCAGCAACTGAACAGAGTACAGAATTTATATAGGGTCTCTTGGTGTGTGTGTGTATGTGTATGTGTGTGTGTGTGTGTGTGTGTGTGTGTGTGTGTGTAGCTTCTCCAGGGTAGCTTGGGATCTGTGGGTTTTTGTACCCTGATTCTGGGCAAGCTCAGGGATTAGTGGGATTTTGAGCTCAGGGATTGGTGGGATTTTGAGCTCAGGGATTGGTGGGATTCTGCAGGCTGACTGTAGGGCAAGCTCAGAGATTGGCAGGATTTCAGGACCTAGTCCTGGGGTCAAGTCAGGGCCAGGTGTTTTTCCTTGGCCCAGGTCTTGGGTCAAGCCAGGGGCAGGGTGTTCTTTCCTTGGCCCTTTTTATCCCATATTCCCCCGTTTTTTGGTTTATTAACTTTCCCCTAGGGGAGCAGAATTGTTACACCTCAGGAGACCTGAGCAGATTTGTAATTCTTCACTGGAGGGGACCAGAGCAGAGCTGTGACAACTTCACTGGGAAAACCCTCCCTTGACAGAGCAGAATTTTCACACTTGCCTTGGGCCAGTCCACTCACAACAGACTTACCTTCCAGTTTACCAACCACTTAGCACCCCATCCAACAGAAGCAATTGGGTAAGTTTCCTCTTTGATCAGTGTAAATGTTTCCCTAAGTCCAAGGAAGTGACCATTATGTGTCCAGTACCCCTCTGGGTACTCTTGGAGTCAGAGGTACCCCACCCATGGTCTTTAAGGTTACCGCTGACCCTCTTCACCTGACCCTCATCTCACAACCCTTGGAGTGGCAATGCTTAAATTCTCTCTCTCTCTCTCTTTCTCTCTCTCTCTCTCATCTATCTATCTATCTATCTATCTATCTATCTATCTATCTATAATTTACCTATGTTGATGACCATGGCCATATCCATATCTGTATATATATATTTCCAAAAGAGATTTTGGGGTAAGAATAAGGATAAGCCTTAAAGCTATTTTAATATCTTATGCTGACAGTAGACTTAGGATCCACACATACATTCATCTTGATCATGGCACCTGCCATGGAACTTCTCTATGAAGAATTCGTGGATTTTATAGTGAGAGGGAACCACTGCATTGTGAGGAAGGCCGCAGACACAGGCTCAGGGAGTCTGAGGTCATGATTGAATTGCAACCCAACACTCCAGGTCTCACAGCCCAGGGCAGGTACTTCCTGACACCCACCTCCATCCTCTTGAGAACTGTATATTTGGTAGCTGAGCAGACTCTCTGCATTAGATCCTACAAGGACCACCCAGCCCTGCCAGCTCAACGGGGACTGTGAGGTTACATGTGCTCAGAGATGGAGCAAGAACTTGACTGGTCTGACTCCAGCCTCTGCTTTCCTGGCAGGGCAGGAGCCTGCAGGCAGCGTCCTCAGAACGTGACAAACAAGCTGGGGATAGCAGGTGCCAAGTAGGTTATTATGCACAGGATGCCTGCCTTGAAAACCATGCCAGGGTTGCTGGTACCTGGAAGAGACCCTTGGAGACTCATTAACCAACTCCGAGTGTTGGGGTGAGTGTTCCAAAAGGCACATGTCCAGTGTGAAAGCAGCAGCTGGATCTCCCAGAGAGAGGCCAGGCGGATCTGTGCTTAGTGTGTGTGTGGGTTATTAGATTAAGGAGGTTGCTTTTTGTTTCTGCTTTGCTGAATTTGATTTCCCTTTAAAGACACTGAATTTTATACAACGCCCTTTCTCTAAATTTGTTACGACGAGTGTTACGACGAGAATATGATTCTCTCTTTAATCTGCTAATGAATTGGATTACACTAGTGAAGTTTTAATTGTAAAACTGTTTGATTTTTCAGCTATGTTATGGAATTTTAATTCACCATATTTTGCAGTTTTTTTTCCTTTTCTCCTCCTCCTGCTCCTCCTTCTGCCTCTCCTCCTCCATTTGGGGCAGTATCTTGTTCTGTAGTCCAGCTTGGCTTTAAACTCCCCACCCTCCTGCCTCGGTCCCTCAGTGCTCTGATTCCACACCAGCACCACTGCCCTGCTCTGTTTCCCCCGCTGAGATAAACACTCCTCTGAAAGCCCCTGGGGACGAGAGGGTCTGCTGCAGCTTTCCGCTTTCAGTCAGGGTTCTTACAAGTGCTGCTTTGCCGCTTGCTCACTCGCAGCAAGGAGTTCTCTAACACACATACTGCACGGTAGTGAGTAGCTGTCTCCAAGAGAAACCACAGTCAGTGGTGGCCAGCACAGATCAACCAGAGAACCCAGGGGAAAGGGGGACAGACGTGGGAGGTGTCTATTATAAAAGAAAAGTAATGGTGTAGGAACCCAAATAGAGAGAGATGAATGTTGTGCTGGGAGAAAAGATACTAGCCTTCTCTCCAGCCCCCACCTTGCTCCAATAGCCAGCTTCTTACTTCCTAACAGTGAAGTCTGGCTAGGAACCAAACAGCGCTGATGCTGCTGGTCTTCTGTATCACACACTTGCTTCCTTTTAGAAGAGATTTTGCTAATGTTCTCATTTCGGCTACATTCCACTGTGTTTTCTTCACCTTCTGGTATCTTAGGGAAGGATATCTGGGTGATTAGTTTCAGCTTCTTACACTTGTGGCTGTGGAATTCTCTCTGAGACGACCTGGCTACATCTCACAAGCTTTACTGTGTCATTTGTTTTTATCAAATGTTCAAAACATTTAAATGTCTGCACCGTGGTTTTTTTCCGACTCATGGATTGATCATTAAGTGTTGCTTACTCTCCAAATGCATAGGAGTTTTTCTTGGATTTTTAAGGCAGCTGAGCCACTGCCCTCTCATCCCAACTCGCTCCCACTGCCTCCCACAGCGGCTCTACGGTGCTGAATTTGCGAGTTCACATCCTACTGAGTGCTGGAGTTTGGACACTCAGATAAATAAGTATGTACTGTTTACACAGCACTCCTAGGGAGGTAGGCACACCTGTCACATGACTGCTCACTACACAACAGATTGGGGATCACCTCTCTGTTTGGTACCCTCACCTGTCATGGGGATCATGGGGATCACCTCTCAGTTTGATACCCACACCTGTCATTGGGATCATGTTCTGAGCAGTTGGTTATTCACCTCGGTTGCTCATATATATGTTTCACATCAGTCATTTTCTTTTTTTTTCTTTTTCTAGGCCCCCCCTTTCCAAGCTTTAAACCCACCCCACTTTCCCCCACTTCTTCACAGACTGGGTGTGTGTGATAACCGTCCCACGAAAGGAGAGGGACTATGCCTGCAGGTACAGTTAGGAGCTCTAAGTTCAGTGAGTTAAGTTTATGTTTAGAGTTTTCTGAGAAGAGCTGGCCCTTAGACACCAATCCTTTTCTTATTTTTTTTCCCAGCTTCTGTGATATTGTCCTGCATGTTGTCATTTTTAATATTTAACAATGTTATTAAATGACAAGAATCCAGATTTATTTAGAATTTCTTGCATAGTTACCTTTCTCATTTATTCCTTTAGTTTTTCAGTTTTGCCAGAGTAATTGAGCATTCGTCTGGGACGGGCTTCCTGAAGACAATTCTCTCTCTCTCTCTCTCTCTCTCTCTCTCTCTCTCTCTCTCTCTCTCTCTCTCTCTGTCTCCCCGAACATAGTCAGTATTGCCTTTGTTTTTCAGGGGTTTTCCTGAGTACAGGCCAGTGGGCTGCCATTTCCTTCTGCACTCTGAAGGTTCTCTTCCTGTCCTTTTGGCTTTCATTGCTTCCAAAAGAAGCTTCCTGACATCTCTACCACAGCTCTGCTGAAAAGCAATTATTTTTTTCCTATCAGCTTCCCGACAGTTTCTCTTTGACTTTCAGCATCTTTACATTCATGTCCTTAGGCGTTGCTGTCTTGAGTTGGTGGTTTGAAATTTGTCATCGTAGTTTGAAAATTTTCACTTTCCCTGTCCCTCCACCCCCTCTCTTCTGGGACTCCAGTCACACAGGCTGAGTTTTTCTGTCTCTCTGTGTCTTAGCCATTTCAGGCTTCCTCACTTCCGGTTCTTCAGTCTAGATGTGTTCTTCTGGTCTACAGTTCACAGCTTATATGTTTATTTTTTGTCTATTTACTTACGTGTGTGGTGTCTGTGTGAGTCTATATGTTAATGTGTTTGCAGGTGAGAGGGTCAGAGGTCAACCTCACCTTTCTTCCTCTACCACTTTCCCTATTATGTTTGAGAAAGGGTCTTTCACTGAACCCCAAACTTGCCATTTTGGACAGACTAGCTGGCCAACAAGCCACATGGATCCTCCTGTCTTTGCCCATTTCCTAGCTGTGGGGTTACAGGTGTGTGCCACCATGCCCAGTTTTGATGTTGGTGCTCGGTATTCTAGCTCAGGTCCTCATGGATGAACAGGAAGCATGTTACCCCCGAGCCATTCCTCCGCTCTTCATCCTTCGGTTGAACAGCCACTCATTGAGTTCCTAGTGCTGAGCTTAGTGTGGGGCTTGTCCTCCAAGGATGCTGGGAGCTTGGAACCCAGTGATATGGTTTTGAGATGGGTGGACCTCTAAGAGACTCAATGGAAGGGATTCAGGTAGCTCCTGTGGGACCCCAGTTAGTTCTCATGAGTTACAAAAGAGCGAAACTCACCCTGAATCCTCTTCTGGCTTCCTTTCTAGCTACCTCTTTCCTTACATACCCACCCCAATTATGATGCCCCACAAGGCCTTCGATAAAAGCTAAATAAACGGGGCTGCCCAATACTGGAATGCCAACTTCCTAAGCTCTGAGTTAAATAGTAACATTTCTTTACTTATTATTCATCCTCAAATACTTTGTTACAGCAGTAAAAATCAGACTATTCTGCTAGTTTTAATGTAAACTTTTTTTGTAATTTGGTAATTAATTTTTAATGTAAATTTTATATCATTTTGTCTATCGCTTTCTGATAACTCTAATATTTAGAACTTTACTAGTTTGTTTCACTTTCCCTTTTTTTATTTGGCTCAGTTTCCTCTTTTTCCCAACTTTTCATGGAATCTGTGGGTGCTACTCTCCTTCAGAAAGGATAAGCCAAAAAGAAAAAAAAAAGGAAAAAAAGAAAAAAAAAAGAAAGGATAAGCCTTTGCGTGTGGCCTACTTCCCAGGCTCAGGGAGACCACTTTGTCTATGTATGCTTGGTGCTGGGTGCAGGTATTTGGAAGGGGGAGCCCTTCCTTGGTCACTGTACCTGTGGCATTCATGGGGCCCTACACACAATTTTTTCCTTGTCCTGGAAAGTTTGCCAAAGGCTTGCTCTTCTTGTCACTTGTCTGAGGTTGGGGAAGGTGACTCTGAACTGGCACTGGGGGGAGATGGACCATCTGTACACTGTGGGGGAAGCTAGGCTGGTTTATTAATGCCCAGCAGCATCTCAGGATGGGCCTTCTTGCTAGAAAGCCATAGACATGGCTCTTAGCTGTTCTTGTAGCAGCTATATTGGTTAGTTTTTATTGTCAACTGGATACAACCTAGAAACACCAGAAAGACGGAACCTCAACTGAGAAATTACCTTGGTCAGATTGGCTTGTGGGCAGCCCGAGAAGCATTTTCTTAGTTGATAATCAATATGGGAGAGCCTGGCCCACTGTGTGGGGTACCATCCCTAGGTTGTTGGCTTGGTAAGAAAGCTATCTGAGTCAGTCGGTAGAGGAAGCCAGCAAGCAGTGGTCCTCCATGGTTCTGGCTTCAAGTTCCTGCCTGGAGTTCTGTCCATGGCTTCCTTCAGCAATGACCTATCACCCATAAGATGACATGAACCCCTTCCTCCTCAAGTTGCTTTATCACAGTGACAAAAAAAAAAAAAAAGCAGGACAGAAGTTTGGCCATAGAGATCAATCCCATTTTTGGGGCGCTGTGGCCCGTGAAAGCTGGGCTGATGACAGCCACAGGGAGAGCCGTGGACATCTACAATTCTGAATTATCCCCAGGAACTGATCCTAGACAGAGAAAAACAACCAAGGTTGCGCCATACGACAGCCCTGCCCTGCTCAGCCTCTGAGCTGGGAGAGGAGGAAAGCCATTCTTCAACAGTTCCTTGGTGGGTTGTTATTTATTTATTTATTTTTGCCTGGGTTAAAACTAAACTGAGATTTAAATCACACTGGGAAGTCAAGACTGTGTTCTGGCCTTTCTTTTGTAAAGAGCATAGATCATTATGTTTGGAGAGGGGAGTTGAAAATTCTCCCCGCTGAGGCTAATTTTATGGCTCCAGCAAAGCAATCCATTTTGGGGGGCATGAATTTCCTGCTGTGTGCTGAGTTTGGACCCTGTGAAATAGATGCTGTGCCCGACTGAAACTGAGCCCAAGTTTACCTGCAGACGTGGTAAAGGCTGTGGGCTCTCTGCTCCCTTGGCCCTAGAAGATGGTGCAATCAATGGCCACCGCTGCCCAAAGCAGGGACGTCCGGAGGCAAGGGTCCTTTACCATGGCACACCTGTTCACTGAGAGATGGACGGAATAGAGGTCACACATGTGGAAATGTGGCTAATCCTACAGAGCAGTATAGGATCTAATAGTAAAGTTAGGGGCAGGGAGAGGGCTCAGTGGGTAAGAATCATTGCTGGGAAAGCATGAGGACCTTAGTTCAAATCCCCAATACCCACTGGAAAGCTATGAGTACACCTACCTGCCTCCCCAGCATCGCAGGTAAAGAAACAAGAGGGAGGGCTGGTCCACTGTGGTTTAACACATGGTTATTGGCTGAGGCGGGCTGGATTCCCAAGAACCACACACAGGTCAGCTCTTCTGTGGAGTGGCTGGGATTTTGTTGTGGTTGGTGTTTTGAGGCGGTTGCTTGCAGGAGACTTGAGTCTGAGCTGGGGAGCCGAGGATGGGAGCCAGCTATGGACAGCTCATTGTTAGGATGGAGTGAGATTCTGAGGAAAAGGAGATCCAGGAAACTGTGAATGGGCTTTCCCTGTTAGCACAGAAAGGTAAACCCCTCCTCTTCCCTCAGGTGAACTTGATACAACCTAGAGTTGCCTGGGGAGAGTTTCAAGGAGGGAGTGTGCGCAATCAGGAGTCAGTCCATCATTCATCTCCCTTACCTGCATCCTAATGCCTGGGTTTGTGGCAGTTTGTAAAATGTTGGGAGGGAGCAAGATTTGGGAAGATTTCTGGTTAGAACAGAGTTTTATAATACTGTGTGTCAGCCCTAGATTGACTCACTGTCCAGAGCCTGTGCAGTTCCCCAGGAGTCCCTGGGTGTGCACACAGCAAGAAGACAGCACCCACGCAGTACAGATAGGAGACAGCACCCACAGAGCACAGCAAGGAGACAGCACCCACGCAAGTGTGAGGGGCTGGAGGGAGTCAAAGGCTTCTGAATGTACAGAAGGGTAAACCCCTCCTCTTCCCTCAGGTGAACTTGATACAACCTAGAGATACCTGGGGACAGTTTCTAGGAGGGAGTGTATAATTCTCATTGGCTTGTGGGCGTGTCTGCGAGGGATTGTCTAGGTTGCCTTAAATGACATGGGAAGATGCAGCTTGAGGTAGTTGGCATCATTCTATGACTTTGGGTTCTGGACTGTATAAGAGTAGAGGGAGCTTGCTGTTCTGAGCAGGCATGCATTTATCCTCTCTGATCTTGACTGTTGATGTGACTTGCTGCTTCAGGCAGGATGCACTGTAACCTGGAAATAAACCTTTTCTTCTATAAGTTGCTTTCTCCAGGTGTTTTTTTTTTAAAATCACAGTAGGGCACTTGTGGATGAGTGACCAGGTGATAAATAGCAGATGACCATGATGTGTGCCAACACTGCCAGATCCCTTCACAGTGAGGTTGCATATGATGGTGGCAAGCCTTGTCTAAACAAGTGAAATCAGTGGTGGCAGGATTACTAGACTCTGAGACAGCCCCTTTGTCATCTTCCCCAGCTCTGTGCACCTCAGTCTGTCCTCTGCTTGTGATGGCCTCAGTTTAGCATCTCTTTTGTTTTTTTTTAAAAACCCACAAGGGAAATAGGGGAACTCAGTCTCAAGAGCCAGACACCATCACCAGTTTACATGTAAACTCCTCTACCTACAAAGCTTATATTAGCCAGGGTTCCAGCATGGGGATCAGAATACAGACATCTGTTTGTCATCAGCATCTATTATCTATCTGAAATCTTCTATCTATCTATCTATCTATCTATCTATCTATCTATCTATCTATCTTTATCATCATCTAACTATCATTTATCTACATATTTAATCTTTCTGTAATCTATCTATGCATCTATTATCTGTCAATGCCTTTGTTAAGGCTCACATGTCTTCAGCATTGTAGGCAGGCTGGAGGGACAAGAACTCAGGAAGGTTTGGCTCTCTAGTTGGAAAGTCATCTGCTAGATGCATGTTCTGTTTATGAAACTGCAGTCTTTAAGGGTGTCCAAGTCATTGGATGTGACCCACCCTCAGTGGGAAGTAATCTGTTTTACTCACTCTGTTGCCTCCATGTTAACTTCTTTAACATATCTCTTTACAGATGCTGCTCATTGGCAATGATCTTATGTTGACAGAGGTTTCTGTCCCACCTGGTCCCACAGCTGTTCAGTCCCAAAGAAACACACAGAGGCTTACATTAATTATAAACTGGTTGGACAATTAGCTCAGACTTCTTATTAACTAACTCTTACATCTTAAATTAATCCATAATTCTTGTCTCTGTTAGCCACATGACTTGGTACCTTTTATTAGTGAGGCATTCTCATCTTGTATCCTCTGCATCTGGGTGATGGCAGACTGAACCTTTCCTCTTCCCAGCATTCTCCTATTCTGGTTGCCCTGCCTATACTTCCTGCCTGGCCAATCAGTGTTTTATTAAAACAATACAAGTGACAAATCTTTACAGGGTACAAGATCATTGTCCCATAGTAATCTTATGAGACAACTTTGGGTAGAGTGAAGAGCTGAGAAGAGAAAGACCCTGTTCTTACTGAAATCAGAAAAAGCAAAGAGTCAAATACAAGCTCTGTCTCCCCACGAGGTTTGGTGGGCTGTGAACTGTTCTAGTACACTCTATCAGATGACACCTTCATCGAGGCAAGCCAAGCATGAACACTGCGTCTGGGTTCCACTCGAAGGACACACATGTGGGCCAACACCACACACAAGCTTCTGCACTAGTGCAACCTGGGAGAACACTTATATGGATTTCAGGAGGCTTGGCATCTCCTTTTGGCAGGGAGTGATGGAATAAGCATCTCTGACAGGACAACTCAGAAAGGCCCAAGCCTGCAGCTACCAGGGGAAATGACACTCATGCAAATATAGAATCAAAAAGGTTATCTGGTCTACCTGGCATTCACTTCCAAATTCATTTAAAAGCCTGTGCTTCCTCTTGCCCACTGTGACGGGGTTGAAAGCCAGAAGCGTATCCTGACCGGTAGACATCAGACAATTGTAGAAGATACTAGAAGAAAACAGCCAATGTTGACTTCTGACATTCATGCACAGACTCCTGCATGTACCTGCGCACTTTTGCACACATGCACATGACCACAGCCTGCCTCACTAAAACATCCTACCCTCATTGACACATAAAGATAGTCACCACAGAGCACATCAGTTGTGGATTCCTAGAATGAGAGCACAGATATCTGGGCTGTTGCTCTGCTGTCTTCTAGCCCCTGAGCCCAGTGTCCCAGCCTAGGCTTTGTCCTTGGCTCACCCAGCCTTATCCATCACTGAGAAGCTTAGATTGCAAGGGAATTTTCATACTATGGTGTAGGAGGAGGGGTTCGGAGCCGAATTTCCCTGCATACATTCTGTTTCTATCCCCGGATTGTGGGTATGCCTGGGGCCAGTCACCTGGTCCCTTTGGGTCACAGGTTTCTCATCTAGAAAGCAGGGACAAATCACCATGTCAGTGCTCGTGACAGTTAACACAGAGTAAGGTCAGGACCTTTCCCTCCTGTCTTCTCCAAGATGTACCCCGAGGCATTGGGTAGGCCAGAGAACTCTTGTTGATTGATTGACTCTACCTGGCTGGCCGGCATTTCATTCTGGTTGAGCTGACCTGGGGTTTCTATTATTCCCATTTTCCTCAGCCCAAGAGGCAGCAAATTTATTTTAAGGTAATGATCTTGCTCTCTTTGTCTTACTCCCATAAATTATGACCCAATAGGTTGTACGCAAACAGTTTGGTTTGATATTTCCCATTAATCTTTGCTTTATTTTTTAAGGCAAACTTCAGTTCAATAGGCTGGTTTTAATTAAAACTCCCCGCATTTCATGGCTCGCTCCTGTTGTACTATGGAAAGGGCAGTCCACACAATTTCAGGGGAGCAATTCCCTTAACTACAAATATGCAAAGTAGGGCTCGCTTCCTCAGTCTCGCTGGGCTGTTTTCTGCTTGCTGAGATGCATCAGGGCACTCAAGTTTTCCCGGTAGAGGGGGAGTAAAGCATGCTGAGAAATGGTCTACCCCTTTAAGACAATGGCTGCTCTACCACGGTCTAAATAAATCTGCCGCCTCCTCCCAGTTCTCTCTCTGAGAGAGCTAAGATGCTCTGCTAAGCTGTCCTTCCCCATTTATGGTTTAGCTTTGTACCTGGCTCTTCCATGCTCCTTGTCACATGGGCTAACCCAGACTAAATAATGTGGTATCAGACTTCCTGCTATCTCCTGCAAGGACATAAAAGCCTGATATTTTCCTTTGTTTGGAAGATTTCTCTTCTGGGCCTCCTCTGATAGTTATCTTGTCCAGGATGGCAATCTCTCTTTCACTTTAAGCTATCCTTCTCAACGAAGCTCCTCTCCAGGGCTTAAAAGGCAGCTAGTCTTATCCTTTAAGGTCCGTCTGTGTTGTCTATGGTATGACTGCTGCCCCTTTTTAATGCTTTCCACCTCAAGGAAGCTCATGGCTCCCATGGCCACAGCCCTCTCAATGTCTGCTCATGGCTCCCATGGTCACAGCCCTCTCTCTCCTAATAAACTCACCTCTGAGGGGTTATTTTGTATTCGCTCCTTTCCCAAACCAACTGCTGCTGAACTCTCTTTTCTAGCAGAGGGCAACATTGTGTATTTTTAGATCTACTCACCCCTGAACCCATCATCCTCCCACCCAGACCATGCTCTGGGCCAGTGGTCTCAGACCTTTCAGTGAAGTGCTGAGCTGAATCACAGTGTCATGGGGAAGAGGGCTGCTAGCTGCTGCTGGCTGCTCCTGTGCATTGTGTGGAGGAACACGTTTTGTTTTCAGACTGTAAGATGTGTTTTCCTTTCTGGATCATCTTCAGGCTCTCCAGCACCCCTGCCAATTATTAGTGTTGGAGATGCACTTTCAACAGAATTATACTGAATCATGCTACCTGTGGCCTCAAGGGAAGGTCCAGGAGGCACGGAGGCTGCCTGTGAGATTCAAGTAATTAAAGAGCCTGCATTTTCCATAAAGAAAAAGTGTAAAAAAAGGCTGAGCACCACGAAGTTTGAAAGTAAAGCAAGATTAAAACTCTTCCCACATAAAGAATTAATATTTAATCCTCCTTCTTCCCAGAGTTGACAGTTGAGACGACTTCTCTTCTAGTCCTGGGCTAAATGTCAAATTTACATTTAAATAGGCCTGTTTGTAGGGAGCCTGTACCTGCTAGGGTCCTAATGAGAGGGTTAGTGTATCTAGTTTTAGATGTTCTGTCTTGCATTGAGCTAGGCCTTGAGACAGGTAATGAGGCCTGGTTTCAAGGATGCTCCTTCTGTTACTGTGAGGGCAGCCTTATTCTCCAAAGAACAGCCTCTTCTGGCGGAACTTTCTGGGAGTGCTTGGGAAGGCCTCCTTTCCGCTCACAGAGGAAGGGATCAGAGGAGGGTATAAAATCTGGATTTCCAGCCCCAAGGAGGAGCTCTTAATCAACATGAAGACTTAAGATTACTTATAAAATCTTAGATCGATAGCTCAGGCATATTACTAGCTAACTCTTACATTTAATTTAACCCATACTTCTTATCTATGCTTTGCCATGTGGCTCATGCTTGTTACCTCGTCTTCTACACATCCTGCTTCCTTGGAGACTGGCTGGCATCTTCTCTGAATCTACCCTTCTTCCCATCATCATTTGTACACCCCACCTATACTTCCTGCCTGGCTACTGGCCAATCAGCATTTTATTAATGTGACAAATATTTTCAGTGTACAAGAGGATTATTCCACAGTACTCTTCCTCAGCCCAAGCCCCATAACAGTGAGCACCTGTTCAGATGCCAGCTTCCAGAACACGGAACCTCTTCAAGGATGGTTCATTTGGCTGACTCAGACAATCCCGAAGGTGTCTCACTAGAGTGTTTGGTTGGCAGCAGTGATTCACCCTCAGACCGGAACAGGAAGAAGTTTGGAGAATATAGTTCAAGAGGGCAACAGGCTAGACAGTAACTAGAGTGTCACCTGGAGTACAGGAAACAGGCTGTGGTGGACTTAGTTTGGGAGATGTACTTGTCTTGTCATAGTGTCCTTGTATATAGTTTATCATATGCTAATTCCTCCATGGACAAATGGGCAGGTATACAGTTCAGGGAGGTTGGCACGAGCCAGTGTATATGGAACTCCCAGTTGCTCAGTCTCTACTGTACAAATCAGGGTAGATCCTGTGTATTAAAGTCCAACCCTGGTCCCAGGTTGTCGCATTGTTGCTACTGTGTGGTTAGGTCATAACACTGGGAAGTTAACATTTCAGAGTGCTTAGATCAAGTGAAGTTGCTTCCCCTCCACAAGTGGTCATTCAAGTCTGGAGTAACAAGCATTGTTGATTTCACAGTCAAGCTACTTTGATTTGGGGCAAGAAAAGTGCAAGTGAGGTGGGGCCCTGCATAGCATCCAGGTGAGAAAGGCAAACACAGGGAATAGTTTAGTATAAGAGCTCTGCCTGCTTTGACTTATGCACCCCCTCCTCTTCTAATATTGTACTTGGTGGGCCAGTTCCTCTACCTGCACACACACACACACACACACACACACACACACACACACACACATGCCCAGGGACTGTTAAGGAAATCCATCATGAGAAAAGACATTGGGATACCTTTCTCTTCCTCCACCAACTGTCAAATTTAGATTCTTTCTGCTCACACATATTCCCAGCATCTCCAGTACAAAGGGTAGAAAGGCTGATCTGGCGTGACCTGGCTTGGGGTACATATGCAAAACTGGGTCCTCAAGTGAGCTTTTAGGGAGATCTCCCTGTTTACCATTTTTTGCCTACGTATAGTTGGGCAGGCATGTAATTAAAATCAGATGCATTATGGGAAGGACATGTGCAGTGGAAAAAAAATGAGTATATACCTTAATCTATCAACTCAAACAGAATCATCGTCACCATCCTGTTAGTAAGAAAACCCTTTCTCTTGAACGCCGTGAAAGGAAGCCCCAAATAATCAGAACCCTTGAGCATCCTCACTCATGTGGCCTGCTGTCAGTCTTGAGAGTGTATCTATCTTGACAATCCTTTTTTCTCCAAACAAAATTATCTGACTCCTCTTGCGAATTGATATGGTTTATTTTCAGTTCATTGATTAGGAGACCAAGAACCGAGAAATACGTGTGTGTGTGTCTCTCTGTGTGTGTTACATGTGTTTGTGTATATATATATATATATGTGTGGTGGTTTGAAAGAAAATGGCCCCCAAAGAGAGTGGCACTAGTAGGAGGTGTCGCCTTATTGGAGTAGGTGTGATCTTGTTGTCAGAAGTGTGTCTCTGTGGAGGTGTGCTTTGAGATCTCATATATGCTCAAGATACCACCCTGTTTCTCAGTTCACTTCTGCAAGATGTAGAACTCTCAGCTCCTCCTCCAGCAACACATCTGCCTACATGCTACCACTTCACACCATGAAGATAATGGACTAAACCTCTGAAAATGTAAGCCACCCCAATGAAATGTTTTTCCTTGATAAGTATTGCTGTGATCATGGCGTCTCTTTACAACAATAGAAACCATAATTAAGACAGCATGTTTGAAAGTGAATATATGTGGGGGCAACTATACATATGACACATGCATGTGAAGGTTCAGAATTGATATCAGAAATTACCTACCTTATTCATTGAGGCAGGGTCATTCAATCAAACCCAGAGTTCACAGATACTTCTAGTTTCCATAGCCAGATCTGGGTAGTTTTAATAGCCAGCTTTCCTCTAAGAACCAATCTCCTTATCTATGTGCTGAAGACTGCTGCCCTAGTCTGCTGTGGTAATGGCCTTCTTTTGTATCACTTGTTGATAGTCTTTAGGTGTCTAGGTTTTTATTAACAGAAGATGCCGTGTCTATGTCCCACAAAGCCCTAAATTGCATAAGCCTTTTGTTTGCCTGTAATTCATTCCTTGGACACATACCAGGTAGGTGCAGTGTTTTACATGCAGAGATGCCCTGATGCTTCCTTCAACACTTTGTATTACTTCAGCAGATTTGAGCCATGAAAAAATTCCAATAGTAACTCATTGTTCTGTTAATTAAAGCGTTTGTCTTTAGAATATAGAAATCTATAGTTATTGGGTTTGTGCATAGTCTTTGGGACACAAAGAAGGCCCTAATGGAGAAGGTGGTGTCAGGAAAGTTTTAAAAGAGAGGAAAGGAGTGAGAAAGGGAGGGAGGGAGGACAGGATCTCATCTCATGATGGGTGTCTCTCTAACGGAGCAACAGAATCTATATTAGTTACTTTCCCCATTGCAAAGTACTCGACAAAAGCAACTTAAGGAGGGAAGGGTTGATTCTGGCTCAGAGTTTGAGGTACTGACCGTCATTGTGGAGAGGCTATGGTGGCAAGAATGGTGGCCACAGAGCATCTGTAGTGAGGAAGGAGAAACAGAGAGAGAGAGAGAGAGAGAGAGAGAGAGAGAGAGAGAGAGAGAGAGAGCTCAGATTACTTTCTACTTTCCATTCAGTCTAGGATCCTAACCCATAGAATGGTACCACCTATATTTAGGATGTTTCTTCCCACATCAATTAATGTGATCTAGAAAACTCTTCACTGACATGATGGAGGCTTATCTCTTAGTGCTTCTGGATCCTGTCAACCTGACAATCAGTGTTACCATTACAACATTCAACATTGTCACGGGAATCATGCATATTCCTGATCCCTTTGTCATCCAGCTGTTCACAGAATGAGTTCTCCATAGAGATTAGGCTGGCTCTGCCACACCGCTAAATTCAATTCCAATCTTCATTTTATTAAAGTTATTCTTTCCTTTCAGGGTGTGGGTGAGGATACCCAAGATGTTCATTTTTTAAGTTCTACAAGAGAGAGAGGGAGGGAGGACAGGGTCTCTACCTATCTCATGATGATATTTCTCTAATGGAGTTCTTCATCCAAGTGTTTGTGACCCACAGGTGCTCTGTATGCAGGTAGATATGCCAAACACGTCCTGCAGTTTCTCACGTTTTGTCTTGGTACCCACAGGCTGGATGTGTGCTGATCTTTCTCCATCTAGACACAGTTATAATGTCAGGGGGACAGAAAGGAAGAGTGTCCCTATGTTGAAAGCTGGGGCAGCCCTGCCCTGCCCTGGTCATGCCCAGAGTAGGGTGTTCTTAAGGAATGTGATAAGGGGTTAGGAGGTTCCCCATGGCATTAGACTAGACATGACATCATACTTGGGCATATAGGAAGTGAGCATCCTAGATAGAACTGGTCAGATATTCACAGAGATGATGTCACTTATTATCTGGCTTCAGATCTTGAGGTTGTGCTCTGAAAAAAAAAAGTGGTAGGATATCCTCGAATAATGTCTTAGAGAAGTTGCTAGCCCTGGCTGATAGAGCAAAGAGCGGCAGGATAAATTAACATTTCCTGGGGAGATGCTGACACCCCAGAAAATGCACCAATGACAGAACAAAATCACCATTCCACCAGAACCCAATGTGGTGAACCAATGCGTTTATTGGGTTAATGTACAGGAGCATCGGGATTTATTGGGTCTACTTACAGGAGGGTGTGCAACCCTCAAGCAGCTGCATCATTTCAAAGACCTACCCCATCATAGACGATGACCTCCGATGACCTCTTGGAAGGCGCATCATGCGATCCCCCCTTCCATTAATTTTATTCTTATCTACTCTAGCATCTCCTAAGATAACCTGTACTTGGAGGAGAGCAAGAGAAAGTAATGTTTGGATTCCCAGGTGAGCTTCCTGATGTATCCCACATTCCGTTTACTATGTATGGGCTTTCACTAGCTCCGTCATAAATACTACCATTGCATTGCTCTGCTCAATTGGTTGCTATAGTTCTTTTTTCATTTTAATTTGTACTCCAAAATGGCGATAGTATGATAATGTTATGATCCCCAAAGCTATGTGGGACCAGTGTGCCCATACACATGCCCTAGTTTGGGACAGCGCCACCAGGGCAGAAGCAAACACTGAGCAGGCTTTCTTTCATCTTCCTGGTACTCCCTCCTGCTGCACATAAAAGAGAAGACGACAGCAGCGGTCGGCTGGGAAAGCAAGCTGACGTATAATTCACAATTCCCTTCGGGGATGAGATTTATGAGAGTGAAATGGCCTCAAGGGCACGACTGGGCTTCAAAGGCGAGGGGCAACATTAGACAGAAGTAGTGCAGTGTATGGAGAGCTAAACATGATGGGGCTTAAGGGCAGGAAGAAGAGATGTTTCCCTTTAAAGCCTGGAGTGGAGCCTTGTTCAGAATGACAATGAGAGAGAGAGAGAGACAGACAGAGAGAGAGACAGAGAGAGAGACAGAGATAGAGACAGACACACACACAGAGACAGAGATAGAGACAGAGATAGAGACAGACAGAGACACAGAGACAGACAGAGACACAGAGACAGACAGAGAGACAAAGACAGACAGAGAGACAGAGCACTTCTGTGATGATTAATTTGATGTCAACTCGACACAGGCTAGAGTCATCTGAAAGGAAGGAACCACAATTGAGAAAACTCCGCCATAAGATTTGGCTGTAAGGGATTTTCTTGATTAGTGATTGATGGGGCAGCTCATTGTGGGTGGTGCCAGCCCCATGCTGGTCCTGGGTTCTATAAGAAAGCAGGCTGAGCAAGCCACCAGGCACAAACCAGTAAGCAGTACCTCTCCATGGCTTCTGTTATCAGCTCTTGTCTCCAGGTTCCTGTTTGAGTTCCTAGTCTGACTTCCATCAGTGATGAACTATGATATGGAAGTGTAAGCCGAAGAAACCCTTTCCTCCCAAGTTACTTTGGTAATGGGGCTTCATCTCAACAATAGCAACTCTACGTAGGACACCCCCCACAAGAGAGGAGGGCTGGGGAAGCCAGAGGAGAATCTCCAGAGCAGTTGTCTTCCTAATGGAGTGCAAAGACCAAAGCACCTGAACAAGACAAAGTCTGAGATTTTTATACTACCTTTTATGGCAATCAGGAAGTTTATGTCATGTGATTTAGTTTCACAGAACATGAAAGAGCCAGGTATTATAAACTGAGCGCTATCAAGCCACAGGGAGTTGCAGGGAGGTGTGGCCTGACTCAGGCTGTAGGAACTGTTCTAAAGGTGTCTGCTGTGTTCTCACACTTCCCTAAGTGCCCAAGATAGCCAATAGCAAAGTCACCAACCAGGGAAGCAGGACAGGGGTGGCAGGTAGAACCACGGCAAGCAGTGCTGGATGGTTGTAGGCTAAGCAGACAGGCAAGAAGCCCATGCCCCTAGGTGTGTTTATCTGGATGGAGAAGCCAGCTGCTGGGGATGGTCTTGCTCAGGTGGGCAGGCTGTTATAAAATCAAGATGGAGGATAAAGGTGTTTTCTGTATCCTGTGCTTTGGCATGTAATCCTGCTGCCAGTCCTGTCCCTCAGAAATGACATTTCTTCTAGGGTTAATCCTTTTCTAGAGAGAGTGGGAATTCACTGAAAGCATGCCTTTCATCTCCCTGACCCCACCTTAGGTGCCCTCCCCCCCATCTTCTCTACCAGACACTCTCAGTGGGACTTCTGCCCTTACTGCTTAAGACCAGGTTACATAGCTAGAGACAGCTCTAGGTCAAGACTCTGTATACCTGTGTGGGAGGAAGCTGGCACTGTTCTTGCTGCCTGCCCCTGCTCCCTGGTGCGTCTCTAAGAGTATCACCTCTCGCCTATGCTGCTGATGCATGCGTAGCCCCAGGTCTGGTGAAAGTTCATGAGCGAGAAGGAGGTGGGGCTGTGGAGAGACCAATCCGCCCAGAGTGGGATTTCTGCCACTGCCTCTTATCCTTGTCTTATTTCTGCTCCTGTGATAAATTAGTCTAATAAAAAGCACTTTAGTGGGGGAAAATCTTTTGATCATGGCTCTTGATGTTTTTTTCCAATCACTTGACCACACCTGAAGGGTCTGTCTTCTGCCAGGATGACGGCCATAGTCAGTCTCTTTTCCAGTCACTGATGCCCAGCATGCAAAACACAGTCCTGTCATGACAACGTACAAACCTCCCAGGGGTTCTCAGGACGGGCTGGGAGTGAGCATGACCTCCTTCGTGGGTGCTCAGGACCTCTGTCAATCCACATGTGCCTTCTTCTTCCTGTGAACATGCTAAGCGCCTTCCTCATCTGCCTCAGTGTTTGCTGCTGTCCCGTCACCCCATGGGTTCGCTTGCGTCTGCGCACAGCTGCAGTTACTCATTACTCAAGCCACCTTCTCAGGGAGGCTGTCCTTGGCCAGCCCTAACTGAAGCTACTTTTCAGCCGCCTGTGATGTCACCATTTGCATCTTCTCTATACGGACATTGCTCCCTTATCTATTTATTTATTGGCTTTCTTTTTTTTAAATGTGTGGTTGTGTATGAATACATGTGCACATGCATGTGTCTGCATGTATGCAGAGGCCAGAGGTCAACCTCGGTGTTGTTGCTCAGGAACCATCCTCCTGGTTGCGACAGGGTCTCTCACTGGGTTCTGGGGCTTGAGGATCCTTTTAGACTGGATGGCTAGTGAGCTCCAGGGATCTGCTTGTCTCCACTAGCCCAGCTCTGGGATGACTAGCACACACCTCCACACTTGTCCTTTTTTGTGGGTGCTTCAGATTGAACCCTGGTCCTCATGACTGCACAATCACTTCGCTGGTAGTCGGATCCATCTTCCCGGCTCTGCTGTCTTTTGCAGGTGCACTAAAAACCCTACGAGAGCAGCCCCCCCCACCTTATACATACTGCGTTTGTACCCAACATATAGTTTATTCATAAATAAACTATTTGCAAGGTATAGTGCTACATACCTGTTGATTCAGTACCTGGGAGACCTAGGCAGATAGATCTGGAGTTTTTGAGACCCGGACTCAAAACCTCAGATCGACATTCCTGTGGGTGGGACCGTGCAGTTCTTTGGAATGAAGAAGAATGCCCCTTTCCATGTTCAATTTCTGCTTTTTAAAAGGACATCAAATGACATCATATGAGTCCGTGTTTCCAAAGACACAGGTCTGTTTCCTCCCACTCCTCTCTGGAAGAGGTTGGACACATGCTACCCTTGAACCATGCAGGGGTATGTGGGGTGTGGGGGTGGACAGAAGGCATGCCCAGAGCCCTGCACCTCACAGCGGTGGCACCAAATTCCATGAGACACGGACCCACACTGAAGGCTCTATCCATCCCGGGCATGCCAATTAAGGTAGAGAGGCTTCTGCCAAAGAAAGACTGATCAAGCGCCATGTCTCAGAAACAGACTGACACCTGGTTGTCGGAGCTACAAAACAAGGTGAGGTCTTAATAAAGGACAGGGAAACAGGTCAAGTTCTAAGATGAATGGAGTGTTCTTCCAGTGAGCTCGTTCCTCTTCTCTGCTCTCTGAGATCCGGAAAGCGTTTGTAATGTTAAAAAAAAAAGTCAATATATGTGGGATTTTGAATAATTGATTGATGCTTAACACCCTGTCAGCAAGGTGTCAGGTGATATTTAATTTCCTGTCCAAGGCATCATGCAAATAGCCCTGTTGACTGTTAATGTACACTCGGTCCCTGGATAAACAGTGTGGTTCTTTTTAATTAGTAAATAATTACAGAGACTGTAAACAGCAAGCTGATTACCGACCTCCACAACTGTGTTAACCTCCTCTCTGCTGCGGGGCTGAGATGGGCTAGGCCTGTGGAGGGGCAGCTTTGTCTGTCACAGCTGGTTCTGTGGACATCGGGGTTCTGGGACAGCGGGACTCCGTCCCAACACAGGGAACATGTCTCTGAAGGGATAACGGTTGGTATAAGGGAATAGGAGGTAGAGAACCCTGCAGGATAGGCTCTCGGTCTGCTGCTGGGGACCATGGCGCACATGTGGCTGTTGGAAAGGGTTGCTCTCAGGCCACATTTTAACAAAATTGTTAACCTGAAACTTTTCCTCTAGGGTCTGCGTATTTGACAGTGAAGATTGGGTCATGAGAGAGTTGTTTCCCACCCTCCCCCAAACCCGGGGAGACATGAGCAAATGTCTGTTTATTCTAGACAGTACATGAAGAAGCTGGAGTTTAATATCAGTCAAAGATGGCGACAGCAACGAGAGGAGAAATATGCTCACCAGCAAATGAGACAGGCAGGCACGAAGCACTGCTTTCCTCTTGGGCCTCCTTGTTTCTGGACACGTGACCAGAAGGTGCTGCCCATTCTGGGAGTGGGTCTTCTTCTTCTCAGTATCTAGGAATGCCTTTGTAAACTCACCAGAGGGATGCCACTTAGTTGCTTCCAGATGCCATCAAGTTGACAATCTTTGTTCCCCATCTCAACTTGCTGGTTTGTCTTTTATGAAAAACCCCAGAACCTATCCCTTTTTTTTTTTTTGCTGATGGATGATGCCGTGGAGAGGGAGAGCTCGAAAAAGCACAGAAGAAGTGACTTCAAAGGACAACGTTCTGAGACAGACAGTGACTGGGTATGAACCCAACCGGGACCGGATGGTCATACACTAGAAGAGTAACTTTCTCAGCTGAGACCGCGGGAGAAGATACCGAGTACACACATGAGATGCTGAGTCTCAGGCCTCCCTCTCTCCCTCTCCTCTCCATCTCCACATCTCCATGACAACACGGAATCTCTCGCTGCTTCACCCCAAAAGTCATTCCCTCTGATGCTCATTTATCTAATAACTGTAAAGAGCAGTTACGTGTGTATTTCCCTACGGGGACTAGAGGAATAGGAAAAGCAGACATCTAAACTTAGCTTGATAGAGAAGGACAGAGGCTCGGAGAAGTGGGGGTGTGCTGAGCTGTAGAATTCTCCTCCGTGCATAATGCCCATCTTCTACTACCGTTCTGCATTGACCTGTTGTCTACACATTTATCTGTATTCTGGAAATAAAACCACCATACCATACTGAGCGCATATGCTGTTTCTTTACAGAGGCAAGCTTCATGAAGAAGCAAGGATGAACAAAGACAGAAAGCAAATCCAGACCCGGGAATTATTAACCCCAAGAATATGGAGATAAGAAATATAAATATATTCTGAAAATTACCAAATTTCATGGGTGTGTATATATATATATTGTGCACATGTGCACACGTGCTTGCACACACGCAGAGGTGTATGAAGGACATGAGGTCTCCTGCTCCTTCAATCTCTGCCTTATTCACCCGAGACAGGGTCTCTCATCGAACCTGGAGCTCACTGGTTTTTGGCTAGACTGGTTGGCCAGCAAGTCCTAGTGACCCTCTTGTTTCAATCAGGGGCCATTGGTGCAGTAGCCATAACCCAACAATTCTGTGGATGCTGGGGATCCCAAGAAGACCCTCAGGCATATGCAACAAGTACTCTTACCCACTGAGCCCTTCTCTAGGCCGGACTGTAAACATATCCTGACTAGTACTCAGTATGAGCCATGTCCACTGCTAGTAAAGAACTGACTTCTTATTGCTAGTGGTTGCATTTGTCTCTTTTCTTGCTGCTGGGATAAAATACCTTTTATAAAAGCTTGATTGGGCACACTGGCATAATAACCCTGAGTTCTCCAACTCTTCTAGTGGTGTTTGGTTTCTCAACAGCCTATATGCAGCAAGATCTCTTCCTAATAGGTTAGTCCAGCTTCTGGGTCAAAAAAGAGAGTTGTACCACTGTCTTCTTTTGGGTTTTATCCAATAGGGGATCTGAAAATCCATCTTCTTTAGGGGATTTGAAAATCCATCTTTTACCCTGGATATTAAAAGTTGTTCCGGGGAACACATAGCCCTGGGAATTGTACACAAAGGCTGCACCCAATTCTACAAGAGAACGCAATTTCCTCCTCCTCTGGATCCCCCTTTCCTGATAGTAAAGGCTTTTGGTGGATCCCAGTGGTAAAATGGAGCTGATGATCGCTATTCTTTATCAAAATTCATGAGTATGATTCTTTCTTCCCTACTCCATTCGGGGCTCTCCCTTTCAAAGTGTTCCCCACCTTTCCACATTTGAGACATTAATTTTTTTCCATTTCCTTCCATTACACACACTTGGAGTGGGACTCGTGAGTTCTTTCTCTTGGGGGAGATCAAGCTGTTGGAGCGAGAGTCCTAGCCTCATACCTGGGGAAATTTCTCCAAGGTGGAGAGCACGATTTTAGCTTTCCATGTCTTCCTCTCTTCACACTTTTGGAGATTATTTGATCAATTTTAACCTTCTATATTTCTATCTTTTGCAGTTTAGAAATATTTGTATGACTGTTGATCACGAAATGTAGTTTAAACATTCCATGGGAGAGGGGATCCTCCGGGCTTAATCTAGAACATTTTCTCTTCTGGTATCTTAGTCTAAGAATTCAGCCAGAGCTGAGCGATGATGGCACAGGCCTTTAATCCCAGCACTCCGGAGGAAGAGCAGGCGGATTTCTGTGACTTTGAGACCAGGGTGGTCTACACAAGCTGCTAGTTCCAGAACAGGCTCCAAAGCTGCAGAGAAATCCTTTCTTCAAAAACAAACAAACAAAAAATGGAATTCAGCCAGAACTTCATTACTTTTTTGTTGGATAATAAAAGCCTTATTGATATTTTAAAATTAAGGAACCAATACTTCTGTCTTATAGTTAAATTTCCCAGGTTCTTTATATGTTCTTAGTGGGTTTCTTTGTTCCATCATGGGTCCCAGTTGGAGAATTTAACCACTGGCACCAGGACCACCTGACCCACTGGGTGTTCTGTTTCCCAAATACGATTGTGGATTTCCTGATTATCATCCCTCCTTTCCCAGAGAACATACATTAATCCCCCAGGTATAAAGCCAAGGCCCCAAGAACTGGTCTAACTGGTCTACCACTCCAGAGGGGTTCCCTAAGAGAGTTTAAATCTCCTTTGAAGGGTTCTTTGTCAGAACTAGTAAGAGGAACATCCAAAAATTCAACTCCTTTTAGGGTCACATTTCCTTGGAAACCTGGAATGGGAGATTTTTGGTGTTCCTGGAACCGAGTGAGTGATGCATGCTCAACCTGAGAGCCAGTGTTTGTTGAGCTTAACCCAGGTTCTGGCTGAACGAAAAAGGGTTTGGACAGTAGAGGTAAAGAAGGCCGTGAGGGAACAGGGAAAATTTTGTCAAGTAGATCTAAAGGGTCGGGACTTGGGTCTGGATTATAAAGTGGTTGTTAAAAACAAGGGGGTCCTATTCACTCTTTCACTGTTCATCCTTGTGGTTGACCCGATCTAAGGAGAGCAGAGTTATGAGACCTTTCGTCCAGGAGAGGGCATACTCAGGCTCCTCTTGGGAGATAGGGCTTTTTGAATTTGCACGTTCAATTAAGAGCTGGCAGACCCAGTTCTGAGCTGAACAGGACCCCAGATACTAAGGGGTTGAAGACTGGCTTTGGGTCCAAACAAAGCGCCAGTACTTTATCATCTGTTGTCCCTTCTTGATGATAAGATGACCCAGTACAAACGGAGATGAAGCACGGATGGGTGGTCCAGTCAAAGGCTCGTTTAGCATTTTTAGTCTTGGGTGGCAAACACAGTTTGTGTAATTCGCTAGAGGGGCTGTGATGGAAGAAACACAAGGAAATTGGCTTTCTTTTAGGAAATGCAAAACCAGCTTTTGGGGGAAGCGGCTAAATGTGAAGCCACAGCCGTTTTTATATCAAAGCTTAAAAGGAATTCAGAGAAGCAAACTTAAGTTCATCTTCTCTGTTCCACAGTGGGGAAACTAAGGTCAGCTAGTTTCCTTGAAATCCTACTCACGGGTTGTTCTTTGAAGACATATTCTATGTTTGCAGTTTTAATTATTCATTATATTGTTTCATATATATTATACTATATTTTGTTCAATTTAACTAATACATAGTCATGTCGATTGCGTTGGGTGGGTTACTCAGTCTAGGGGTTTGTAACCCACCCTGCAATCAGTTATTCCAGGGTCACGGAGGGGCGCTACCTGGAAGGGAATAAGCTAGGACAGAAGAAGGAGGCCAAACAGATTTGTCAAAGCCTCCGTTTATTAAGGACGGGTTACAGTTTATATATGGTAAGGAATGGGGGGCAGGGCAAGGGATCTCGCCGCATGGTCCCGGTCACGTAGGCCAGGTTACATTCAGACAGACAGGTAGGCCAGGAAGTCACAAGTTGCCACACCTGGTTCCCTGGATAGCTGGAATGTGAGGTGGGTTCCGCTAACAGATTAACAGTTAATTGGATGTGAGGCAGGTTCTCAATAGAACATAATTATGGGTGTGGGGTTCTCTGCAGACTCCCCAGGGTGATGGTTTCTGTAATGATTTTTAGAGGGGAAATGGCTCCTGACATAGTCATTTCGTTATTCAGTAATTACTCATTCTGTCTTTTTCTCCATTTTGAACCCCCATTAAGTTCTTACCTGTTGCTTTATCTGAACTTTGAGCCACACTCAGGCTTCATGGAGCACATCCCTCATGCCTCTGTTCTCATAGTATAAATCAATATGGTGGAGCTACCTGGAGGGACAGGAATCTCATTACATTGTCTTCTCTTTTCCCTCTCAGGGCAGGGGAGACAGACAACAATGGTCAGGAAATTAATGGCTCTTCCTAATAGCGTGATAGTTAGTTTGCCAAAACCAATTAACTAACAACACCGATCTGAAAAGATAAATTAGAAAACTCTCTTGACTGTTTCTTGCCTACGCTATATATTATACCATACATATACTGTATATATTAGCCAAGGACACTCTAGATAAGGGCTGGGAGGAAGTGTCCACAAAATCTGAGGACAATTCTCCCAGGCTCTGGAGAATCTCAGGGACAAGGTTTCCCTGCCTTTCTTGGGCAATTCTCTCACTGCTCTTAAAGTGACTATGTTAATTTGTTAATAAGTTTGCAAAGAGTAATATAAGCAGTTGCCTGCCCCTTTGCAGCCCTAAGGGGAGATGGCTCAGCCAGTGAAGTGGTTGCCAGGCGAGCATAGAAGGATTGGAGCTGGAATCCCAGAACCCATATAAAAGCTGGGCGGCTGAGTTGGCCTGCCTGTAACCTTAGCGTATAGGATGAAGTGATGAGAGACCTCGGAGCAAGCTGGAATTGTGAGTTCTAGGTTCAGCAAGAAGTTGTACATAAGTAAAGTGTGGGGGATTGAGGAAGACATCCATTGTAGATCTATAGCTGACACACGTGCATCCATACATATGTATATCCGTGTGCACTCAGAAAATACACGCATACAAACACAAAAAGCCAACTGAATTGCTATACAGCATCAATGAACAGTCCAACTACATAGTACCAAAAATAATACTCTGAAATAAAGTTTACCCTAAGGGTGAGACACTTATACTCTGACAAGTGTGAAATTGTTGAGTAAGGTTTAAGATGGGGTGGGGGAGCAAGATGTCTTCATCTCCGCACTTGGAGGCAGAGAAGGAAGATCTGAGCATCTGAGGCCAGCTTGGGCTTTGTAGCAAGACCCATCTCAAACCACAATAAAAAAATAACGTTCTGCTTTTGGCTTAAAAAATTTAGCATTGTTAATCTTAATCAAAGAATTCCTAGAATCAGTGCAATATCTATCAAAATTATAAAACACTTTTATGCAGATAAAAATATGAGAAGTCATTTTTAAATTTATAGGGAGTCTCATATACGTGTGATGGTTAGTCTTGATTGTCACCATAGCTTTTGATGTCAGCCCACAAGAAAGGACATTTCCTTCACAAGGGCAAGATTATGTGAGTAGGGTCTCACCCTGAGGATATGACTCCCTTTATTTGATTTTCACTTACATCTTTCAGCACAAACCTCAGCTCTGACATTAAATTTCCTGGTGCTCTTTTTCTACTAAAACTATACATTTTTTATTTCTATTTTCGGAACTATTATTTTTTTTTTCATTGTAGACCTGCATAAGAGTGATCATTAATTATCATGACATAGTTAATATTAGGCTGCTTTGAAATCTTCTCTGTTAATGATATTAGTCTAAAACTCTTTAATTTAGCTACGGTAGTTTGAATGTAATTGGTTCCCATAAGCTCATTGGAAGTGGACTATTAGGAGGTGTGGCTTTGTTAGAGTAGGTATGGCCTTGTTGGAAGAAATATGTCACTGCAGGGGTGGGCTTTGAGATCTCATATATGTCCAAGCCATGCCCAGTGCTTCATTCCACTCCCTGTGATCTTCTGATCAAGATGTAGTGTGTATCATGTCTGCCTACATGATGCCATGCTCCCTGCCATGATGATGTGGGGTGTTTGTGGGCTGCGGTGTGAATTATCCCCCATAGGGTCACACGTTTGAACACTTGGTGTTCAACTGGTGGTGCTGCGTGGGAAGGTTGTGGGATCCAGAAGGTGAAGCCTGGGTGGAGAAAGAGGATCACCGTGGCAGCGGATTTTGTGTATGTGTGTGTGTGTGTGTGTGCATATGTATATGTGTATATGTGCATGTGTGTATTTGTGTGTGTATGTGCACGTATGTGTGTCTGTATTGTGTATATGTGTATACATGCATGTTTATGTGTATGTATGTGTGTATATATGTGTATGTGCATGTACATGTATATATGTATATGTGTATATGTATGAGTGGATATGTCTGTATGTATATGTATGTGTGTGTATGTGTGTGTGTTGTTGAGGCTTTCTATCTCCCCCAGCTTCCTGCTCTACTTCTCCAGTGTGGATGTAACAGCCTAGTTACTTCCTACTCTTGCCCCCATGTCTGTTCTGCCTGCTTCATGTCTTCTCTGCCATGACAGACTATATCCCGCTGGAATCATAAACCAAAATAAGTCCCTTCTCCTTAAGTTTGCTTTCTTAAAGTTTTTTCAATTTATTTTTATCTTTGTGTGGGTGTGTGAATGCCACATTCTTTTGGGTCTTTATCGAGGCCAGACCCCTTAGGAGTACTCCCTTGTGAGCTGTCAGTATGGGTGCTGGGAATTGTACTGGGGCCTCTGGGAGAATAAGTACTAAATCTGAGCCATTTTTCCAGCCCTAAGTTTTTTTTTTTTTGTGTGAAGACACACACACACACACACACACACACACACACATACCATAGCAACAAGAAAGTAACCAGATTAAAACTGGGCTACCTCCTTATCAGGTCATAAACAAAAGGAGAGAACTTTAGGGTGGTCTGGATGGATTCCTGAGAGACCATGGTGAGGAGCCAACCCCCCAAATATTATGTACTGTGTTTCCACGCACAGGGTGTTGTTGAAATGACACATTTAGAAATGCAGATAGATAAATTGCTACTCATTGTGTCCCCAACTGGAGAGGATGGGATGCTTGTTCTGAAGTGATGGAGAGGAGGAGGGTGTCAGTGTATGCCCCAGGGTGAGGGAATGGGGTGCATTTATGTCTGGTTGTGGCAGGAGAACAGGGGCTGCAGAGATTTACCAAAGAAAGAAGCCAGATGATAGCAAAAGATGTGGCTTCCCCATGTGGCTACACGTGTAGCAAACAGAAAATCTCAGCATACACAAAGGATGCTAAGCCTCATATCTCAGAATACATGCTTTCCCCCTTGGCTTACTGGCTGACTCCTATTCTTTGGAATGTTTTCCCTTCTTAATAAACTGTTTTTCTCTTTGCAACAATGTGTCTCTGGGACACAAGACTCTGGAAGCTTAAGTGCATGGCTCTGCTGTCTGTTTATCTCTGCCAGAGGCCTCTGGATCCTTCTGTAAGATTGCTCTGTGAGAAGAGTAAAGAGAGGGTGTGTTGAAATAAGAGCAGCGGGGCTGCATCCCCAGCACCCCGGTCGCCTGCTAGCTTATGCCCCAAAATAACAACACACAAACTGTATTCATTTAAATACTGCTTGGCCCATTTCTATCTAGCCTCTTCTAGGCTAATTCTCACATATTAATTTAGCCCATTTCTAATAATGTGTGTAAGCACCCCAAGGTGCACTTACCGGGAAGATTCTAGCCTATGTCCATCCTGGGTCTGAGCTTCATGTGTCTGCCTCAGAGCACAGAGCTATCTCGTCTACCTGGGAGAGCTGAGCATGGCATCTCTGCTCCAGAGAGCAGAGCTATTGGGTCTGAGCTCACTTCCTCTTCCTCCCAGCATTCCATTCTGTTTACTCCTCCCATCTTCCTCCTGTTTACTCCTCCCACCTATGTTTTAACCTATCAGGGCAAGCAGTTTCTTTATTTAATTAACCAATGAAATCAACAGATTGATATATGACACTCCCACAACAAGGGTGGGTGGGAGAGAACCAGTCAGAATAGAACAAGTTCAGATAATGTTGAGTGTGGACGAAACAAGAAGACTCTTGTGTGCTTTTTGGCTGTGGATTTACTTTATTTTTAATTGTCACGAGCCATTTCCCCCCTAAAATTACAGGAACCATCACCCTGGGGAGTCTGCAGAGAACCCCACACCCATAATTATGTTCTATTGACAAAATCTGCCCCACACCCAATTAACTGTTAATCTGTTAGCAGAACCCGCCTCACATTCCAGCTATCCAGGGAACCAGGTGTGGCAACTTGTGACTTCCTGGCCTACCTCCTGGCCTACATGGCCTGGAACACGCGGCGAGATCCAGTTACCCTGCCCCCCATTCCTTACCATATATAAACTGTAACCCGTCCCTAATAAACCGGAGGCTTTGACAAATCTGCTTGGCCTCCTTCTTCTGTCCTAGCTCATTCCCTTCCAGGTAGCGCCCCTCCATGACCCTGGAATAACTGATTGCAGGGTGGGTTACAAACCCCTAGACTGAGTAACCCACCCAACGCAATCAACATTTAATTACCTCCATTGTGGGAGGAGGACCTTCATGCCATGACCTAAGAGAAAACTTCCTGCTAATTTCTCAAGGACTCGTGAGCCAGACTTTCTTAGACCAACAGGCTGTCTCCCTGTGCTGGCACCTTCCTGAATGAGTGAGGTGGAGGGCTTGCTCTCCTGTCTTTGTCTCCAGGTGTAGACAGGTGTCTGAAAGGGTGATAGCACCTTTTCCTCCTTGTCTCAGAAAATGACAGCCTCAGAGCAGGCTGTTGCTAGAATCACAAGGAACCAACATTCTAATCCATGTTGCAGTCCCAGCAAATGGCCAGGGTTAATTTGTCAGTGACATTGCAACTCAGGGGTACTGGAGGCAGCAGAAGAGGGAAGAGCATTTGCCTTACCTTCTGCTGGCTTTGACACGTTTCCTCCAGATTTGTGTTTTATAATATGACATATATTGGAACTAGAAAATGGCCCTTGGCAAGTGCATGTTGAGGGGAGGGAGAGAGGTCTGGCGAGTCCAATCATACCCCTGTCTCTCAGGATGACGAGCTTCTCCCTGTGTTTAGTAGGAAAATGTAAAACCTTTTCCTTCTGAATAGACAGCATGTGTGTTTGTCGGCAAGTTGACGTAACAATGTGCTCACTACTCAACGTTGAATAAAGAGTGTCAGGCGCTTTTCAGGTTTGTGATTTACTTACTAAATAGTTGTATATCAGGAAAATTTCTTACATTTTGAAATAGTTTTATAATGCTGTCATGCAAAATATAAGACATTCTAAGACTGGGAGTGAGGCTCGGTCATAGAATATTTATCTGACTCACTCTAGGTCTGGGTTTGATTCCTGAAAAATGAAAGTTAAGGAGAGAGATGGGGATACAGGGAGGATGGTAGATGGGGAGAGATGAGGAGTAAAGAATAAGAAAAAGGAAGCAAGTAATTCAAGCCATAAAAGCCAACTGTGAGCAATGGTAAATGAGACCACCACACACTATTTCTGCCCCGAAGTGAGAAAGTCACCCCCAGAACCAAATGGCCTTTTTGTGACACTGACACTTTAAAGACGTCCCCAGGGTGGTCGATTTCATCCTCTTCTTCCATCTGCAATTTCTTGGAACTTACGCATCATTGGGGCATTGGCATCCTTTTACTAAACAAGCTCCTTAGATTCATCATGCTGGCTTTTCCTCTTCTTGTCTTTTAAAAAATCCACTCACCTACTGCTTATATACAAAATATCCCTAAATTTGTGTGTATGTGTGTGTGTGTGTGTCTGTCTGTGCACATGCACACATAAGCACGCACATGTTCCCATGTCTCTGTGTGTGTGTTTGTGTGCATGTTAAGGTTGATATTGGATATTGTTTCTCCAGTGCCATTGACCCTATTTTATCAAGACAGGGTCTCTTGCTGGCCTGGAACTCACCAAGTAATCTAGATTGGATGGTAAGCGAAATCCAAGGTCTATCTGTCTTTACTCCCCACACCTGAGAGGAGAGGGGTGTGCTACATGCCTGACATCTTATGTGTGTCCTGGCAGTCAAATTTATGTTTCTATTCTCGTGAAGCAAGCGTTTCATTGACTGAGCCACCTTATGCCTTCATTGACTCTTTCGCTTTCATCTCTGCTATCTCGTATTATTGTCACAGTTGTTTCTGCATGCGCATGTCTTCTATTTTCTTTATCTCGGTTCTCCCTGTGTCACCAGTGAGCTTAGGGATTCACTAAGGACTAGCGACATGAGGAAACACTAGCAGAAGGCAGTATTCCTCAGGGACTTACCAGTGGGGATCAGTATGTCCGAAGTCTCTGGGTCCAGTTATTGTCATGTGGCTCTTAGAGAACAGTTAGGCCTTGGGGTGCATGTCACTGATGTTGGGGTTCAGTGAAGTCAGGTTGATCTTCAGTGCCCTCGCCTCTTAAGGTGGTCACAGAACCGTGTATCTGAGTTGGGATTTTATTATCCTCACCAGGCTGTCAGCTCCACCAGGCTGAGGACATATGCACTGTAGTGTCTTGGACCGGCCTCAACAAAATCACCTCTTATCAGGGTAGGGACATGGGAATTTAGAAATGCAAGTAAAGAACACAGAGGTGTGTGAAGAATAACAGAATAATACCGGGAGGGCGTTCCAGTGATAACTGAAATAGCTCTCGTTTATTTTTCCATAGCTTCTATAAGGCTTTATTAACATGATACAAAGGACAAGTCAAACAGTCAATGGCTTTTACACTCTGAGACATCGAATCATTAGCATTTTGTTGTCTAGGTAGTGAAGCTGCTCTAGATCAGGTTTGCTGAAGGCAGTCCCTCCCCAGGTGACTTCATAGTTATAAAAGAAGGAGCAGAAGTACATTTGCATATCCTGACCACCTGTCAGGAAGGCAGGGAACCTACTTGAATGAGCTATTTTAGTGTTAAAAGAATCAAGCAATTATTTCTGAGCTGGGATGAGCAACTATGCTTGTCAGTCACTTTGAGTGACCTCCAAACTCTCTGACTGTCAGACTAAGTGGAAATGGGTCCACATTTTTGGGCCTCCACACTGTAGCTTAAGAACGTTACTAGCTACAGAAAGTATCCACCAGAAGCCCTTAAAGCAGCATTCTCAACAGTTTCTGCTAAGTGTTGTCAATAAAGGAAGCACCTCCAAGAAAGCCCCCAGAGGCAAAGCGGGGCTAATCAGGTATAACAGAAAGTACTCACCACTTTGGGGTCAGAAGAATGAAGTGTTATGCTCTGGGTCTCTGACGTCAGGTACCCAGACTCTCTCCCGGACCCAGATTTCCTTCTTGGTTCCCATTTCCAGTGACTGAGAGGGAGAACAGCAGGCAGCTCTGGTGCTCCTGGTGCTGCTCTTCCACATCCCATGCCACTTGTCAACCTGTTCCCGGCCTGGTCTCTGTGGCAAGGGCATCATGGGAGGACAGAGGATACTGTTCTCTTAGTGAGCACAAGTGTTCTTGCAAATATCCACTGCATGTTCCATAGACTGTGGCACCAGTGCAGCCTGGATGCCGAGACTGGCGGCAGGGGAGGGAGTGTGCCGGGATTGAGACACCATGGAGGCTTCTTTTCAGGAGGAAGAACAGCAACCTTTATTTTTCCCTGAGCTAAAGCCTTTTATACCTTTACACAGTTGGCCTGAAACCTGCTGAGCACCCAGAGGTCAAGATCAGGGCATCTTGTACTGGGAACACTTCTGCAGAAAACCACTGGCCAGAAAGAACACAACCGTCCTTGTCAATTACAAGGAAGTTTAGCTGTTGGTCAGGGGGAGTGAGGGCAGCCAGATCACAATAGATACCCCTCTGCCCAATCAGGGATTGTTTTAGGCCTCTCTCCATTGCAGATACACCCTGTTACTGCTTACTATGTTATAGGTATTATCTGTTATAACATTGAACCCTTAGCCTCAATATCAATGGCTGCAACATTTTTGTCTGAGTCTAAAAGGTTCCCTGTGCTGTAACATGTTTCAGTTGGGTGACATTAGATGTAAGGCCATATCACAGGTGTGAATCTTTGCATATCCAACAGTTGTCTCCCACAAAGGCCTCCAGCCTGTTCATCTTGGGAACCAGGTACAAATGTGATGGGTACCACAGGCAAACCTGTGAGAAGTCTGTTAGATATGGCTGCTGATGGGCTGGCTGGCCTGGCTTGTGAAGCCTCAGAGGGAAGTGAAGGCTCTATCGGGACTGTTTGTGCAGTTGGTGGCTCTGGTCACCTGGGACGGAAGGATCAGCTGTGATGAACAAGATATCACCATCATGACACTGAAATCCTTGCTTGACTGAGACAATTAATACTGATGAGCTGGGCCTGAGAAGTTAGCTGTTATTAAGAAGAAGCCACTGCCACTGAGGTGAACTCTTGTGGGATGTATTTCCACAGGGTCAGCACACAGAGGCTGTGGTTCAGAGGAAGTTCAGATTGGTTGCTATAAGGCGTGAGATGGATCTTGGCAGGTGTGTTGATTCCAAGGAGCTCCACGGTGGGTGAGAGACAAACACACCATGCAGGCTGGACATACATGGGGAGTTTTATTGGAAGAGGAGAGGGAAGAGTCAGAGACGGGGACAGAAAGGGGGCAGAGACCAGTTCCTGGGGATGATTGGTGAAAGAGAGGGAAAGAGAGTAGGAGGAAGAAAGAGAGAAAGATGCAAAGAAAGGCAGGGAAAGAGAGAGAGAGAGAGAGAGAGAGAGAGAGAGAGAGAGAGAGAGAGAGAGAGAGAGGG
>NW_026067903.1:7487945-7528833 GCF_014885135.2 Alexandromys fortis | reverse complement strand
TTTTTTTTTAAAGGGATGGGGTATTACCTATCATGCATGCAGTGGTGAAGCACTTTGCCAGCCCCCTGCAAGGGGCAGGACCATCACTGAGGTCAACATCAGCTGCGGAGTGCAGCTGTTTTGTGCTTAGGAAACAAGCTACACTTGCTCTGGAAGGCAGGGGATGCCTAGGCTTTTTGGAGTTTAGATCATCAGTGGGTCTCAGACAGCGGACATTGCTGACTGTAACTGTGCCCTGGTTCTTCCCTCTTGAAATTAGGAAGTATGCAATTATAATTTCTCTGGGATTTCTGCAAATGACTCTGGCAGGTAGGCTGATGGGTTTCAGAATGAGGCAGATAAATCTTTGCTTCTGGTACTTCTTTAGTATTCTCCTGGCTATCTGTGCAATGAGCTGAGGACCTGGAGCCTCATCTCTGCCTCCGTCTCTGTCTCCCTCTTTGTGACTAGATCACAAGGGGCTGAAGAAGCAGTACCCATCACATGGCATATGATCGGTGTTCTTAGTAAATGGTGTTTCTGGTGCCTTAGAGCTTGCGTGGTTATCAAATACTAAAGGAAGAAATCAGGAGATGTCAGGGGACGGAGTCATAGGTTGTTAAGAAATTTTACTATTCCGTCCTTTGCCTGTAACAGACTAGACCACACTAGTTGTTCCCTGATGACAGACAGGATATACCCACACAATGGACTAGGGAATGAGAACGGAGAAAAAGACAACCCTAACCCAAGATTTCACTATCTTTTCTCTTTCATTTCATACATATGGAACAAATTGATTCCAAGATTCCTCCAAAATCACCCAACTCAGCTGCTTTCTCAAGTACTGGACTGAATTAGACAAAAACAAAATCACCAAAAGCTGAAGAATGGTCCCAATATCACATTGGATGTTTTTCTTGCAAGAGTTTTGGCCCACTTATTTTCACAGAGACTTCTCACTAGCAGAATCTAAAAATAACAGGGTATTACAGGTTTCTGAGCAGTTGGCCACCTCAAGTTTAGCCAGGGTCTCAGGTCAGACACTGATAAAGTGGACATTTCTGTCAGCTTGATAGTCCTTGACTGTGGTTGTTTACTGTCAATCACCCATGACCTTATAAAGTTTAAAGACTCTAAAATAAAAGCTTGTCAATCCTTATTCTCAATTAATGACCGAATGATCATAAGACTCATCTGGACATCTGTACTGTCTGTATGGAGGACAGGTGTCTTGGGTCCAGGCGGTTATCACTGGACTCAACAGTGAGTCTCCTGCTCAGTGTAAACCTTTGGGTTCAGTTTTATGGAGAATTAAAAATGCCTTTTGTGTATTTATTAAATTGTCATGTGCTGCTTGAGCACACTGAGAAGCTGCCTCTGGAGATGGGATTTGGCCTTCCGCTTGAGATCTAAGCATGTTTTGTTTCTAAATATTCTTCAAGGGCTGATTTCTTGGGTTGATCCATCCCCCACCCCCGCTGCCAACTCTGTGTCAGGGAAAAAGGAGAACAAAACAGCAAAAGATCAGAGGCGTCGTGACTATTTTTTATCAACTGAAACAAAGCTCCTTGTCTATCAACTGCTTGCATAGTTGGGATAGATTCCTCTGTGTGGTATAACGGCTGACTTGTGCTCTCTGTAGGGGTTACCTGGAGACTTAGCAAGCCCCAATAGTGTAACTGTAGGTAATATTAATTTATTATGTTTGAAGTTTACTCGACTTTCTTTTAATAAGGTGATGTTAGTAAAAGCACTATTTTCCAAGCCAAACACCTGTCTTGACATTGGTTGTACTAACTTGCAAAAGATTGTCACAGTAAGTCCTGCTGATTTCTTGTTAGTTAATGTCATTAAGTCACAAAAGGTGGCTGGATGTTTTTCCAGAGTAGAAAACAAAGCTTGAAATCTTGGCTGCTTCTTGTTCCCAGAAGACATTTTGAGGAGAAACAATGACAAGGGAAGGGGATGGTATCCAAACAGGACCAATATGGAAAATGGGAGGTCCCAGGGGCCCAATAAAATACCCAGATCAACTTTTATTTGGCTGACATCTGACCTTAGGCTCCTCCCATCCCAATGGATAAAAGCTGTTGTTTTCCCTTTCTTGGCAGCTTGACATTGTCTTTACCCATCATTCAGTTCTTTGTGACAGGGAAGGAACTTCACAATCCCCTAGATGCCTACCCAGCACCCCTGTTACACCCACTCTGGGTTTTCCCAAGCTCAGCATCCCTCCTGACTAGATGCTGCCTAGACAGTGTGATGCCCTGGGTTGCCAGGTTTTCATGAGCAGTTCCCACTGATGCATACCCACAGTATCAAGCTGCTGCTGAATCTAGGGCTGGGTCTGTTCCATTGGGAAGCCATCTCCATCATCACTGTCATTTCTGCAGTCCTTGCCATACCTCTGCATCCATACTGGGGTTACTACTCTCTCCTGTCTGTTTTTCTCTGCCTCCCTTTCCAGGAGTCATCTGGATTTTATCCTGATTCTAGACAACTCAACAGCTATCAAAGTACCCACAAACAGGTCCTGGGTTCCTTTTTTTTTTTTTTTTTTTTTTTTTGGTTTTTCGAGACAGGGTTTCTCTGTGGCTTTGGAGCCTGTCCTGGAACTAGCTCTTGTAGACCAGGCTGGTCTCCAACTCACAGAGATCCGCCTGCCTCTGCCTCCCGAGTGCTAAGATTAAAGGCGTGCACCACCATCGCCTGGCTGGGTTCCTTATTCTTAAGACCAGCCTTGGATATGGGGTTAACTGACAACTTTCTTTGACAAGTTTCACCAGGAAGAGTTGAGAAGTGGAAGTCTGAAAGACAAACCCACTCTAACAGACATGCAAAACAGACAAAGGATGAGATACCACCACTACCCTCCTAGCTGAGAAAGCAATCCAGCTTCCAAATAGTAAAGGTTCAAGCAAACTTAGAGTAGACAAAGATCTACTCTAAAAATGTTTTTATTGGACCCGAGCTTGCTACATAGTGCAGACAGTAGAGAGTCATAAGCCATGGGCTGAATGAGCCTGAGTACCCTGTTTGTAGACTAAGAGAAAGAGGACTTGGACTATTAACAGTCTAATCCAGTCACAGCCTTGCCACCAGTTACAGTGGTTCCCTCATTAAACCTTTTCTGACCAAGGGGGAAATGTTTTTTTTTTTTTTTCAAGCTTGTGATTACAAAATGTCTGGTTCAAACTGTTCAAAGAACCTGGGCTGGAGGGGGTGGGGGTGCATTCAGGAGCCAGGACAATCAGGTATAATCTTTTAAGAATTAATATCATGTGTATATCTGTGCAATTCTCTGGCAGAGGAGAATATCCTTTGAGATAGGGTCGCTCTGAACATGAGCCTTCTATTTTGGCTAGCCTGCCCAGTGAACTCCTGGCAGATGCCTGCCTCTGCCTCTGCCTCTCAATGCTGGGATTACAGGCGTGTGTGGACATTTCTGGTTTTTATGCCTCTGCTGGAGATTTGAACACAGGTCCTCATGCTTACACAGGACATATTCTTATCAATTGAGCCATCTCCTCATTCCCTAGGTGGAATCTTTAGCAGAGTTGTCTAACACTGCTAAAGTCAGAGTGTTTGACACTCTGGTTCTGTAAGAGCCTAACAGCTACTAGTTAGGGAATCAAGTTCTCTCATCCAGAGTTCTTGCTTATGCTGATGGCTGGTTGCTTCTGTGTGCTGTGGCCAGTAGACCTACCCCCCAGGAAAGCTGATTCTCCTGCAGACCTAATAAGGAATAATCCCTTTAATAAGAGAATGTACTTATGCTTCCTAAATGACCATCCCTAGATACTGTAGCTTCCAGACTTCACTGCTAAGTGGACCTACACTTCTGAGTTCTAAGTTAAAACATTAACTGTGCCTTCCCCCCTTTCCAGCTCTTCTTTGAATGCTGATGAAATCCTAAGAAGGGCAAGCATGCTCAGGTGCCTAGACAGACATCAACAACCCAGAGGACCACTGGGATGGGCCCCTCTTGATAATCGTCAGCTTTCCATATCACTGTCAATATCCTGAGTAACACAGAAAATGAAGCAAGGCAATTGCCCCATCCCTGAGATGAAAGGCTGAAGTATTATGATTCCTTATTACACAATAATTTATTATTTATTTGTCCTTTAAAGGAAGTTGGAAGCAGTGAGTCTTCTATGTTCCCATCTGAATATAGTGTAGACAAAATTCCCATCAGAAGCTGTGGGTGGGAGCACACACCCTTAACCGTAGTACTCGGGAGGCAGCGACAAGCCGATCTCTGTGAGATCCAGGCCCGTTTGCTCTACAGAGAGCATTCCTGGTCATCCAGGGCTAATACGGAGACTCTGTACACATCATCAATGGTTGATTATTCCCATGTGAAGTTTTAATCTACATGTCACTCAGACAGCTCAGCATGGCTACACCTCAGAGCAGGCAGACAGCCTCATGGTGCAGATGGATGAGAAAACTTGCCTAGAGGCCCTGCACCATCTCAAACAGCTTCCAGATGGTTCCTTTGCTGTGGGTCAGAGTCTGGAAGCTTGCCCAGGAGGACCAGGACCTTGCCCAGATGAATACCATCCTGTCTCTGGTGTGGTGTCTCAGCTTGGTTGCTCTGCCCGGCCAGCCCCGTGATGTACTGGAGGCATCTGCCCCATGTCTGCTTGCCTTTTTCTGACTTCAGGTACCTGACTTGGCTTCTGTTTTAGTCATTATTTTTTAGTCAGTTGTTTTCAGTGGGTCAACAAGCTGGGCTCCAGGTGTAGCATGACAGTTAAAGGGGCAGAATAATAACAAATATAAATACTGTTAAATCAATGTGAACACTTAGGTCAACTAAAAAGAGATAACTAATGGCTAAGATATTCCTTTGGGACAATTAATATGATTTCTTTGGGGGTGTGTGTTTTTCAGCTTTAAAAAGATTTTTTTTTGTTTACTGTCTTGGCTGTATGAACTTAGATTTAAAATATAGGCACCCACAAGTGGAATTTCTTTAGGAAGATTTAAAATCTTGTTTTTTTTTTTAATCAATTTCAGTACTAGATTTTTAAATCCACATTATCCTGAATAATGAGATAATTATTCTTATAAAGACAGTGAAAATACTTGAATCTTTTAACTATGAAAATTAGTTTTGAGTAAAGTAAGGGTTCTTGCATAAACCATTAAGATGAAAAACATGTTTAATAAAAGAACATTATGTCCTCATTTGTATCCTCATTAAAACCAAGGTTAGCTTCATTTTACCACTTTAGAAATACAAGTAAAATATTAAGTATCAGATAATTTTAAAATATTTATGAAAGGGTTTGGGAAACAAAGCAGGAGAAGTGCTTTGTTCCTCAGGGCATTCAGCTGTCAGCGCGGCTGACAGTGAGTGTCATCCGGTATTTCTTAAGTCCACACAGACCTGTCCTCACACAGAGCTGACATACGCTTGATGTGGGGAGTGGGAATCGGGAGGCTCCATTCCAGTTGGCACAGAGGCTTTCTGTGTTCATTAGGCTTCACGAGGCTTTAAAGCAGAATGCAGTTTGGGATCTTTGAGCTGCTTTGCTTTTGAGCCCGTGACAGTTTGGAAGAGAACGGTACCCATATGTTTTAATATTTGGTACCCAATTGGTGGGACTATTTGGAAAGGACTAGGAGGTGTGGCCTTCGTGGAGGAGTGGTGTCACGGGGGGGGGGGGGACTTTGATGTTTCAATCCCACACAATTTTCAACTAGTTCTCTCTACCTAGTGTTTGAGGATCAAGAGACAAGCTCTCCGCTCCTGTTCTAGAGCCATGCTTGTCAGCTTGCTGCCCTGCTCCTACCATGACGGGCATGGATTCTAATCTTCAAGAATGATGAGTCCCAAATTAAGCGCTTTATCATTTTATTTTTATTTATTTTATTATTTCCTTGGTCATGGTGTCTTATAGCAATGGAAAGTAACTAAGACAGAGCCCCCATCCCCTTTGTAGTGAATCTTAATCATTTAACAAGTGTTTTTACCTATTTTGTCTTTATACATAAGTAAAAACAGATGAATAACCATCCCAAATATACTATGATGTAACATAGCAAGATGATAGCCTTGAAGCTGGTATTTTAAATAGCCATTTATTAAAGATGTTCAGAGTTGACTCTTGCATAGGTATGGGTTAAGATTTGGACCTTGAAAAGCCTGTTTAGTTTTTCTAAAGAGGCAGTAGTGGTAAAAATTTTTCTTAAAATATTACATTTATATATGTACTCATAAATATACAAAACATGTAAAAACACATGCATAAAACTTCTTAATCCTTATAATGAAGAATTTAGTTTCTCAAAGGAGGGCAATTATCCAATAGGAAAAATTGTACCATGAAGCGGGAGCAATCATCTCTCTAATTTATACCCTCAAGCAATAGGAATCATGTCGTAGGACCAGAATTGAGACAAGGATCAAGGCGATAATGTCTTGGCCACAACTGTTAAAATCATGTATATTCTTGTCTTTAATTTTTTAATTTAAAATTGAAAACTCACATTAATTATCCCAAAGAAAGACTTAGAACCATTAGCCATCCTCCCTCGTTCCACTTAAGTGGTTAGATTGATTTAATATACTTACTTTGGGCTTTGTCATTTCTCGCTTCCTTCCTTTCAATTGTCTGACTGGACATGGGGCTAAGCTTGGAAACCATTTATTAAAAATTAACCATTAGAATAATTTAAATGAGGAATGGAGGCAGCTGTAAAGGGTCAGAGAAAGGTGATCACATAGGCGGAAATAGGAGTGGGGAAGCCTCCAGTGCGTCTCAAGATGGGGCAGGGAGCACCTGCCAAGGGCTCAATAATTCCCCAAGATAGCCACCGTGATGCACCCCGCTACAGTAAGAAGGATGACATTTATGCAGCTTTAGCCCACAGCAGAGGAACCCTCTGGCAGCTGGTTAATCTGGTCCAGGACTTGGGGCAGTCTTCTTTGGTAATCTGCACCATGGGGCTGTCTACCTGTTCCTGATTCTCCACCATAGAAATGAGAGTGTCCAGATACTGCCATGCAGCTAAGTGTGGATACATTATGGGGATTCATGACACCCAAGACCTGGTCTAGAACTTGGGTCACCTATGCCGTATTCTAGGTCACCCTAGAATCCATCATCAGAGCTGTATGCACCTTGGAGGATACTTCAGTCTCAGGAGATGCCATGTGGAAGCCAGTTCATACCTTCATTCCTCTTGTGGATGGCATTTACAGCATATCCGGGACACACTCCAAATTTTTCTGCTGAAGGGTCTTTTCCTTTGCCTTGCTTAGCCTTGGAGTCCTTCTGTGCCTTCTCAGGCACAGAACCTGGTATCTTGATCCTTACTGTTAAATTCAACTCAGATAGGGTATCGTCATCCATGGCCAGCTAGTCAGTGCATCCCTTGGGTGGTGCAGAGTAGGAGGTGGCATGGATCAACCGTGCCCATCATGGTTATTTGACCAAACTCATGGTTATTTGATCAAATTAACTTGGCATAAATTCATGATGCAAAACAAGAAACCCTCTTGGCAAAGCATTCTAGTTCCCATGATCCTCTGCCCTGCCCTTCCAGCTTTGATTCTTCCCCTCTCTTTGAATTCTACAATTCTTCTGTAAAAGGCTCCTGCCCTACTTTGCTGTTTACATGGGTCTAGTGAAGACAAAGGGCAGAGCTCTTTAACCAGTTCAGGTGATATCACTGGTAAAGAGTGAGTGAATCTGTGTGTCATCCCATTGAGGAGGTGGGGATGAGGGACCGCTAAAAGTAAGTACCTAGCCAGTCTATTTTCCATTATCTTTTTTTTTTCAACTTCCACCAAAGATTTGACTTCATAGCCTCACTGCAAGAGAAAAAAAAAAAAAAAAAAAGAGAAGAGCTAAGATCATGAATCAAACAAATCATCCCTGGGTGAATTATTTTCCGAAGAACATTAGCACCAAGAAAATGTTAATGATTCTAGGAAATGTTAATATACCCACAAAATATTTAGGAAATGTCATAATAAATGCAACCAAATAAATCTCTTTATTCCTGACATATTTGGGTTCTTGGAGTTTTAGTAGAGTGTCTTCCTCAGGGATTTTTTTTTTTAAAAAATGTATGTGTCCATGAAGGAGTGTGTGTGTGTGTGTGTGTGTGTGTGTGTGCGAGTGTGCATGCATTCATTCAAGAATGTGTGCATGTGTGCACGTGGAGGTCAGAGTACAATCTCAGATGTCATTTCTCAGGATACCTTGTTTTTAAAAATAAAAGCTTGGAGCTGGAGAGATGGCTCAGCAGTTAAGAGCACTGGCTGTTTTTCCAGAGGTCCTGAGTTCAATTCCCAACAATCACATGGTGGCTCACAACCATGTATAATAGGATCTAATACTCTCTCCTGGCATGTAGCTGTACAAGCAGAACACTCACATATAAGATATAAATAAATAAAATATAAATAATAAAACAGGATCTCTCATTAGCTTGTGGTTAATTAGTCTGACTACCGTTAGATCTGTCTGCCCTGGCTTGTCTGTGAGTCCCTGACTCCATCTGTCTTCACCTTCCCAGCACTGGGGTCATGAGCACGTACCACCATGCTGGGACTTTTCCTGTGGGCAGTGGCCACACTCAGGCTCTAACACTTACACAGCAAGTATTTTCCCGACTAAGACATCTCCCATCACTTCTCCATTTTCTTTCTTTAAAGCTTTAGCTTGACCACTTAAAATGAAGGGCTAATAATAAATAACTTGTTTCTAAACTTAAAATTTGGAGCAAGACTAGCTGGTGTTTCTTGAATCCTTGCTTTCACCAGAGCCCATGGATTTGGCTATTTACACTCGATGATAATTCAGGAAGAAACCTCTACTGTTATCTCTCTTTGATCAGATGAAGGAACTACACTTCTTTAAATATGGAGACAATTTACATTTCTCATTTGAAATAAACATGTCAGTTAAGGAAGTAGAATTTTTCTGTATGAGATCTTTCTCCAATGGGCCCTGAATTCCTATGAATTACTGTCAGTTTTAAGGATTTGATTTTATGGCAGTGTGAAAGCCACACCACTCAGTAGGAACCAGACTTTGTGTTCTCATCTTTAGAGCTGGTGATACACTGTGCCACTCTCTGGGATGCTGGGCAGTGGTGGAGAGCTTGGGTACAGCCCCATGATCACAGTCGGGAGGTGAAGACTGACATCTCATTGTGTGCTGCAGACTGAGTTGTGCTATATAGTAAGCCAAAGGTAGGCGTGCTTTTGAATTATTTCAACATACAGCATGTTGGGAGAGAGCTCTGTCATGATTCAAGGCACCTGGTTGGGAAACAGTGATGTGGAAAGGCTCTGGCTCCTGAGCTAATAGTGAGTCTGGATTTCACTAGGAAGCAAGGACCCTTCAGAGGCGGTAGTGAAGAGAGTCCATGAGGGTCCATTTCCAGACTATCGGACAGGCAATTGGACCAATACAGGACAAGTCCCAGTAACTCCAAGAGCCACTATTATCCTTTGCTCTTTAGTTAAGGGATAAAAATGTACAGAACTCTGCTGATGGCAGAAGGACACACTCTGTGGGGTCTAGGAAAAGAACCACATCCTTTCTCTAACTTACATGTCTGTCCTACTCATGGCTATGTTCCTGGCCTCCAAAATGGTGTCCCACACAATGAAGTAAATGTAGCAATGATCCATCTATCTAGACATGTTCCTTCACCAGCTATGACTTGGAATTGCCTTGATAAAAGGCAAGAACTCTCCCGTGTAGTCAACAGGATATGATCTTTGTTTGTAAATGGTGGTCAAGTTAGGAAATGGCTCTTGAAACTTCCTGGGGTACAGGGGAACTCGGGGTAAGGAGCTGTGAGCCTTGACTCCAGCATCCCCTGAAGCCATGAATTAGTTATTTTTAACCTTTCTATCCTCTCTTGGTGATGATGATGGATGATGATAATGGTAATGACAGCAACATGAACATCACAGAGTTAATGGGAAATTAAGTGACATAAAGTAAGATAAAGAAATCTAAACCAGGGAGGAAGTGCTAGGGCAGCCTCGGAGAGAATTCCCCAGACACTGTCTCTCTTCCTTTTATGAGATGTGTCTCTCATTTACGTTGGGCTCACCAGGTAGACTAGGCTAGCCATCAAGACAGCCCCAAGGATCTACCTGTTTCCAGCTCCCTCTGTTTCCCCAGTGCTAGGATTCCAAGCATGTAGTAGCCCAGCTTTCATCCCTGGGTTCTGGGGGTTGAGCTCAGGTCCTCATGTGTGTGAGATAAGAACATGACCGGAAGAGCATCTTTACAGCTCCTGGTTTTGAACACCACTGATGCTGGGCCCAGAGTGAGTCAGAACATCACTGTGGCGGGAGAAGTGTGGGAGCCCACGTGTGACTCGGTTTCCATCTGGAGTCATTGCTGACTTAAAGAAGCCGTTTGAGTTCAAGATTGCCTGTCTTGCTTGCTCCAAATAGCCTTGAAGGCTGTGAGAAAGTTCTGATTAAGCCGTTGAGAAAGAATTTTTTTCCCAGATGAAAGAATACATTATCTATTAAGATTTAGGTTGGTATATACCAGCCGGAGGCACTCTTCCTTAGAGATTAGAAGCTGCTTAGCTGAATGAGGTAATGCACCTGTTTGAGCTTCCTCCCAAGGACAGGCAGAAAAGTGGCAAGTTGACTGTACAGCCCTTTGTTCTGTCTTTTGCCTGTAATTAGTATATATGCTGGCTGAGACATAAACTCGGGACTGTTCGGTATTTACCTTCAGTTCTCCCGGTCTATCCTATGTTTCTGTCTTCATTTCTCTTAATCTGCCATTTCCTATACCCTCGTGCCCCCTCCCAGGTACCACTTGCTGATTCCTGCTGGAGTGGACTTCAACAGAGAAGGAGGCTACCCATCTCATAGTAGATGTAAGGCAGAGGGCAAAGATGGACCTCCTAATGACCTACTTCCTCCTTCAAGCTATGCCCCATTCCCTAACATACCCACAATCTCTGTTTGTCACCTAAGATCCAAATATCAACACCCCTGACTGTAGGGGACACTTCATATGCACACTATAGCATTTACACAGTGTCTTCATTTACTGCTTGTTTTAAACCTTCAGATCATTCGAAAGAACTGGTAGCCAGTGTGAAGGAAGAGTTGCCCCTGGAATGGCCCCTCTGGGATCCCATTGTGCATGGTAGTGAAACACAGCAGGGTATCTTCCTGACTGAGCCAGGATCCCAAGAAGATAGACTACTTGACTCCATATCTATATATTTTGAGGCAGGGTCTCTCACTGAACTTGGAACTCACCAGTTTGGCTTGGCTGTCAGGCTAGTGAGTTCCAGGGATGCTTCTGTCTGTCTCTCCAGTGATGGGATTACAGATATACACCACCACATCTGGCTTTTCACATGGGTGCTGGGGATGATTCTACTCACACAGCAAACACTTTACTAACTGAGCCATTTCCTGTACATAGGGCCCACAGGTCTACCCCTTCTCCCAGAGTTCATATTGAGGATAGCTTGCAGTTTCTGGCAAAACATCTTGTTTGTTCCTGTCCTCACTGTGTTCACCCTGGTGGTTAGTTATAGGGGAGTTTGTTCCGTCTTGAGCCTGGTAATTACCCACCTGCCTGGGGGATTTCCACTGTGCAGTAGTTAGGTATATAAGGCTTTCTCTAAGCTGGAATAAATGACATTCTGGATTCTCTCTTCACGAATGACCCACATCTCTTGTGTTCTTTAATCTCCAGCCCCTTGCCCGACTCAAGAACTGTCCTGTAGCACAGGCGCTTCACCACACCTCATATTTTTTTTTAAATCAACAAAGAGTGACAGATATTATTGGTACACAGTTTCATCACTATAAACTATTTTAATTGTAACTGCCTCTCTAGATTTTTAGTTTCTTCTTCTCTATGGTCTATTTGCTTCTACAATGGAAAAAGACTCTCATCACTGAATGTCACATCAAGCAAGAAGGACAGGTGGGCACATGTATTGGGACAAGGATGGGTGAACGAACACAGGCAAGTACATTGATAATTTCATCTCCTGGTGAAACATCTGGATAAAGTGTGCCAGTTTCCCAGCTAATTCATTCTGGTTGAGGTCCAGAGACACCAAACTCAAGAAAGCGAATGTCATCTGGGGCTTCAAGGAATGTCAACACACCAAAGCTGAGACGCTGCGCTCGAGAAGGAAGCATGCTGCTGTCACAGGATTTGTTCATCTTTGTGAGGAATGTGTAAGAATGGAAACCATAAGTGGACTGTTTCCATCATCACAGTGATTGATCGATACATATTGATTGTCAACTTGACAGGTGCTAGATCCCTAAGAAAAATACCCCTGTGTCTGTCTGTGATGGAGTTTCTAGATTAGGTTAATTGAGGTGGGAAGACCCACCCTAGCTGTGGGCGGCACCATCCCATAGGCTGGGGGCCTACACTGAGTAAAAAGGAGCAAGTGGTCTGAGCATCCCCCTCCTTTTTCCCCTTGCTCTCTGTGGAGGCAAATGTGACCAGCTGCCTCCCTCACATTCCTGCTGCCATGACTTCTGCACCACGATGCACTGACTACAGCCTCAAAGCGGGAGCCAGAATAAACCCTCCCTTCCTCTTTAAGTTGGTCCCTGCAAGTATTTCTCCACAATAACAACAATCAAATATTAAGTAACAAGTCATGAACATCATAATCGGTGTTGGCTTTTTTCAAGTCATTGAGTGTTGAGAAATGCATGGGATGAGCTGTGCAGAGCAGCTTGGAGACAACCGTCACCGAGAAGGAAGGCCGCGTGCATTGCAGTACAAAGCCCGGCTGGACTGGCAGCCTCTGTCTTCATCACATTGCTATAATAAATGTAGAAAGAGAAAATAAAGGTGTGTATTCCCATCGTCCCAAGAGCATGCTCACTGAGGAACCAGAGGATAGAAAGAACTGACAGATTACCCAAGCTGGTTTAAAAACCAGCACACACAAAATGACTACAGAGAAAAGGAAAAACTAAAGATCCATTCGCTTAAGTATGTCTATCAATCAGAAGCAGGCTACTATTTCTCAAACTTAAGGAGATCTGAGTAATCATTAAAAAGACAAACGGCCCAATAGAGAAACTGTGAAAAGAATATGTATGGGTAACTTAGAGAAAAACAAACACAGCGAGGGAGTGAGCGGATCAAATGCATCCTTACAAAGATTCAAATGTAAATGAGATGCCATTATTTTGCCTATAAAATCTCCACAGATTTTTAAATAACAAGAGATAAAGGAAAATTCATCTTCATGAGCCTGTAGAACAATGATCAAGAAACCGGAGGCAAAACACAAGGGCGGAGAAGCTCTGTGCCTCTGCCTGGTATCTTCATCTAGGAATTCTCCTCAAAAAAGAGTTAAAACGTTTTATGATAAAATTATAGTATCCAGGCTGGGTGGTCTATGTGGACTACGTCCTTAATCCCTGTACTCAGGAGGCAGAGGCAGGAGGATCTCTGTGAGTTCAAGGCCAGCCTGGTCCATATAGTGAGTTCCAGATCAGCGAGGGTAGCACTGTATGACCCTGTCTCAAAACACCAACAAAGAAACCAACCACAGAAAGAAAAACAGAAAACAAAACAAAAATAGAATCATTCAAGAGTGATTTGTACAACAAAGTGTTAGGTTCACAGTGAGGTGGGTACTCCATAAGGACACTGAGACATATTGCTGGACGACAAGGGGTTTATTAGAAGAGTTACTAATACCATAGACAGACAGACAGAGTTAACAACACGGTAGGTGCTCTGAGGAGAGCCCTTGCTCCAGCACCAGAGACAGACAGCATGGTGGCTCTCTGAACAAAATCCAGTCCTGTAGAAGAGGAGGCCTCTTATACCACTGAGGAGGGGTGTGAGCCAGGAGTCAACAGCCAGGCAGGAGGAAGATAAGGGGTGGGAAGCAGGATGTGGCTCTCGCAAGTGAAATGTCACGCTTCGGCCAGTCTGCTAGCTCAGTGCTCAATGTGATTTTAAGAGACAGAAGCTATGAAGCTGGATGGGTAGGGAGGAGAAACTGGGAGTGGCAGAGAAGAAACTCGAAGAACTAGAATTGAAATTCTGAAGGGTTCACTAATAGATATGCTTAGGAGACATTACATCACACAAAGTATAATTTAACTAAGAAACCCTGCCTCCAAAATACCCCAAAGACAAGTAATATGCTAATGAGGTGTGCTGGCTAGTTTTATGTCAACTTGACACAAGCTAGAGTCATCTGAAAGGAAGGAACACCCATTGAGAAAAACACTTCCATAAGATCCAGTTGTAAGGTGTTTTCTTAATTAGTGATCTGTGGCAGAGGGCCCGGTGCTGTGAAACAATCTCTTTGTACACTATGATATGTAATACTCTCATTTGCTAATAAAAAGATGATTGGCTGATAGCTGGGCAGGGAGACTGAGTGAGAGAACAGACTAAGAGAATTCTGGGAAGAGGAAGGGCAGAGTAAGACAGTCGTTGGCAAACTCAGAGAAGCAAGGTGAGAATGCTGTACTGAGAAAAGGTACCAAGCCATGTGACCAAGTATAGAGAGAAATATGGGTTAATTTCAGTGTAAGTGTTAGCTAGTAACAAACCTGAACTCTTGACCGAACATGTATAAGTTAATATTCAGGCTCTGAGTTGGTTATTTGAGACCGGGAAGTCGGAAGAGAAACATCCATTGATAGCATAGACGATTATGGGTGGTGCCATCCCTGTGCAGGTCCTCGGTTCTATAAGAAATCAGACCGGGGCAGGCATGATGAGCAAGCCAGTAAGCAGCACCCTTCCATGGTCTCTGCATCAGCTCCTGCCTCCAGGATCCTGCCCTGTTTGAGTTCCTCTCCTGGCTTCAGTCAATGACGAAGGATAATTTGGAAGCATAAGCCAAACAAACCCTTTCCTCCCCAATTTGTCTTTTGATCATGGTGCTTCATCACATCAGTAGAAACCCCAGCTAAGACACCAGACCTGTTAGACATAAGCAGAACTTACCATGCTATGATGTAAATGCTTGCTCACCAGGATCGACCAGTTATTAGGCTCTATTCCCTTAACAAAGGAGACAACCCTAACGTACCAATAGCCATTAGCCCCACCCTCAGATCAAAGAACATGCCTCTAACAGGCAACTCAAGGGGGCTTGAGATCAGGGTTGTCACGAGCCATTTCCCCCCTAAAAATCATTACAGGAACCATCACCCTGGGGAGTCTGCAGGGAACCCCACACCCATAATTATGTTCTATTGAGAGAACCTGCCCCACACCCAATTAACTTATCTGTTAGTTGAACGCGCCTCACATTCCAGCTATCCAGGGAACTAGGTGTGGCAACTTGTGACTTCTTGGCCTACCTGTCCGAATGTAACCTCCTGGCCTACGTGATGAACCTGGTCTATGTGACCTGGAACACGCGGCAAGAGTCCAGTTTCCCTACCCTTCAGGGGCTATATAAGCAGCAACCATGATCCTAATAAACGGAGGCTTTGACAAATCTGCTTGGCCTCCTTCTTCTGTCCTAGCTCATTCCCTTCCAGGTAGCGCCCCTCCGAGACCCTGGAATAACTGATTGCAGGGTGGGTTACAAACCCCTAGACTGAGTAACCCACCCAACGCAATCGACACAGGGTTACAATTAATGATAATCCCTGGCCTTCTGTAAAGCCCCCACTTCTCTTATTGAGAAAAGCATAAGTCTGGCAGGTGGGCAAGATGACCCTAGGTAATAACTTTGAGAGAAAAATCCAACAACACTGGTGTACTTACAGCAACTCTGGCAACATCTTTGCCGTGTCCATCTCCCTTCTGCCTAAGTGTCCAGACTTGTCTCTGCTTAAGTTGTTCCAAGTGTCACCTGGGGCCGGAACAAAAAGGTTTAAGAGTGACGGTATATGTGGAGTGTGAAAGCCCAAGGTGTATTTAATATTTAAGTTACTGAAATCTTCTGTTCAGGGCTGGCTCTTCTTTGGGCACTAGCCAGAGCTGGACCTGAGCTGTAGAGAAGAGACTTCTCCTTTATTAATCTCTAAATGTGTGGAGGGATTTCTCAATGAGAAGACAGTATTGCTATAACAGGAGAAGTTGGGGGCAGGAAAGAGTGTGAGGAAAATACACTGTGTGAAATTCCCAAAGAATAAACAAAAACATTAAAAAACAAATGAAGGAATTTTTTTTTATAGGAAAACGAGGTACAGGAAGAGACCCAGGGGCCAGTGAACACTGGGCCTCTAACTTCATTCAAGCAGAAATCTGAAGCCACAGCATGAGGGTGGGGCTTCTTCTCATCCTTAGAAAGTAGTCAGAAGTAGGTCTCTGAGGCAGAGATTGGCATCTGCATTTGCACAGTAGGAAGAAGATGCTGAGTCCAAGTGATACAGTGGCCAGTGTTCTGATTGAACTGGAGCAGCAGCGTGCTGATTCAGGAGGACCCACCTGCTGTGAACAAAATCCTTTGCAAAGAAGCTGTATCTGCAGAGGCCCGCTGTTTAGAATTTCAGTGCGGTGGGGAGGTTGGAATGTTGCTGGTCTATAGGCTAATTGCCTTACCATGGACTAGTTCTAACCTATCAGAACATCCATCCCTTGCCCACACCTGTGTCTGAACTAACATCTGTGACTAATAGCAACCTTACAAAATCTATTAATTTAGCAGACCTCTAGTTTCCACCAACCCCAAAGACAAGACTGCCACCAACATCTGGAGCCTATAGAAAAATTTCCCTTTTCTTGCTGTTCCTGCCTCTCTGATGGACCCACCAATATTGTAAACTTTCCTTGACTTACGTTTTTCTTTGTTCTGTAAAATTCTAAAACTTTATGAAATGACTTCCTCATTGGAACATGGAATCTTACATCACCTAAATCTGTATTCCCAGGCCATAGCCGCCAAAGTGGTTCCAGAATAAACTCTTATTCTCTTTAAGATGAGAGCTATGGTTTGTTCATCCATGGTGTGGATATAAGTTAAAACAGTTACAGCTGGAGGTATAGGTCAGAAGAGCCACAGCGAGTTTTGTAAACCATGTTGTGTTGGAATGATTGAGAGAAATGGTGGAGGCAAACAGAACAGTAAATGGGGCAGGTGCTGGCGAGGAAGAACACGCCATTCTTCCCTTCTTGAGGTTAGGGATTATGGGAAAGGCAGAGAGTAAAGATGATTCTTAAAGTTAATCCCATTAAATAGTTTTTGAGTACTAGTCACCATGAAGTTATGCCATGCACAGAGGAAAGTAATTGATTTGGTTATTTAAAAGGCTAAAATAGTCCAATATAATTTTGGCTGTGGACCTGTGATATTCCAACTCCCCACACAGACATGCCCGTCGTTGAAGGGGAACAACTCAGGTGCAGGCATGAACTTTCACTGGCTGCGTCTTCTTTGCTCATAGTATTTGGCAGCTCATGCCTAATGGAGCCAGAAGCATACACTAGAATCGTATGGGGCTGGGGTACCAGGAAAGCCACCTTCAGGAGAGAGAAATGGCTACCCAAAGTCACTAAGAAGGAATTTTCTGAATCGTACTACCTAGTATCCGTGTTATAATCTGTGTCTGATTATTTTTGTCTTCTGTGTTTGACAGAAGCGTGATATAGCAGAAACAGGACAGTTAATATTAGAATAATTGAAAGCGTATCGCCAAGCAGCAAGTGTTGATCGAGGCAGGCACTTTAGAAAAGTCAATTACTTCTACTGTGATTTCTATTTCTATTTAATCTCTACAGCCAGAGAAGTAGTAATCTAATTCATAGGACCCAGTTAATACAGGAAAATAGGAAAAAGTTAGATTTTGACTATAAAAGTCCAGGTTTAACATATTTCTGAAACGGAGTTTGTTTTTGTTAATTTATAATTTTTCTAAGTTATACTGGGGACTTGCTTTGAGCGAGTGTCTCAAAGACCTGGACTACTTTTCAGTAGAACAGAGGCCTGCATTGGATGCAGGAAGGGCAGGATGGGTAGAAGGGTAACAGTGTCAGGAGGAACAGAGGGTGGGAGGGGTGGAGGTGGGTGGGTGGGTAGGTCCTAAAGCAGGACTCAGATGGTGGGCCTCTGATAAAAGCAAGAGCCTGCATATAGGCTCTCTCTTCCCAGGCAGGAGGCAGGGAAGAGAAAGGGGGTAGGGAGCAGGATGAGGCTTTCGCAGGTGAGATACAGTGGCACCAGCCAGTCTGCTACCTCAGGGCTCACAGGTGATGTTGGGAGAAGCCCAATGGTAGAAATCCATTAGACAGAGACTGCCTTGGTTTATGGGGCTTCCGAGTCCCCCCCCCCCCCCCGTTATTTGTCTCGTCTAGATACCCATCCGTGTGTTTTCCTGCTGTTTCTCCTTGCAGGGTCTTCAGAGAAGAAGCCGCCATCTTAGGGAGTTGACTCAGCTTTCTTTCCCTGCCTACCCAATGTTCCCCTAATTCAACTTCAGCCCCACTGTCTTCTGCTGGAGCTGGAGCCCGCATGCTCATCGGAGCCCTTCCCCCTCTGTCTATCTGTCCATGGAATGAATGATTCTTGTAATAAACTACTTAGACCCCAGTTAAACCATCTCAGTGTTCTCTTGAACCACCAGCCCCATCCAGAACTTCACTGGGCATGCTTTTCCTGACACTATGAACTTTTTCAGTTGTGTTCCGATACTCTTCCCGTCCGTTCCCACCGTGAGGATGCTCGCCCACCACGCAGCTGCTTGCTGCCTTCCATTGCCGGACATGCCTGCTTAACTCAAAAGGCATGGCTTTCTCTCTTCCTCTCTCCATCTCTCCTGGCAGCTCCAGAGATGTACTGGTTTTGTAGAGGACTGAGTTCAGTTCGCAGCACCGCCCAGTGGCTTATAACCTTCTGTAACTCCGGTTCCTGTAGAGCTGATTGCTTTCTTCTAACCTCTCTGGGCACAAGGTTTGTAAGTGGGATATACAGGCAATCTCCCTCCTCTTTCTCCCCTCCCCCACACCAGGTAACCGGCAGACTTATCTTTTCATCTAATTTATCGAAAGTCAACCACTTGCTGGCTTTCTGAGTGTATGGCACATCTAAAATCTATCATGGACCTACAAGCTCAGCTGAGATGACTGGCTAAGAGAAAGCTGGGATGATTCGACCACCAGTGTATCCCAGGTGGAAGGAAGAGAGATTACAAGGTTTAAAATAGTTAATAGCAAGTTTACTAGCTTTCTATGATGGATTAGAGAATAACCTAGCCAATCAAAGACTATATAATTAAATTATGAACTTTAAACAAGATAGTGAAATATTATTGCTACATGCCTAAGTCTTATTGCAACTTGATATACCACGTTTGTTTGATATTCCTGGGAGGACTGCTCTTTTCTGAAGGGAAAATGAGGAGGATTTGATCTTGGGGCGTGGATAGGTGGGGATGAGGGACTGGGAGGAGAGGAGGGAGGGGATACTGCTGTGGTTGAGATGTAATACACGAGAGAAGGATAAAAATACCAAAAGATTTTTATTGACATGGAAACATGTTCCTGAGATATTAATCTCAGTACACTACAGCATTTATCCACTGTTCTAACCCACACAGATAGGCATCTTTTTAATTAATATTTATATACAGGTGAAAGGACAGTTCTGAGAGGTGCTATAGTTTTGTTAGAAGGGTCAAAGAATGGAGTGGAAAGAGAGAGAAGGGAATCCAGTAAGTTAATGGCCATGGGATAAATAAAAACCATACACCTCTCTCTCTCTCTCTCTCTCTCTCTCTCTCTCTCTCTCTCTCTCTCTCTCTCTCTCTCTCTCTCACACACACACACACACACACACAGTGAGAGAGAAAGAGAGAGAGAGAGAGAGAGAGAGAGAGAGAGAGAGAGAGAGAGAGAGAGGCAGTGAGAAAAGACACGTGTGATTTTACAGGTACACATGAGATAGAAGCTCAGGTGTTTCCTCAGGAGCAATATACTTTTCATCTGAGACACGGTCTCTCAAGTGTTTTGGCCCGCTGGCCATCAAGGCCCAGGGACTCACCCATCTACCTACCCAGATTGCAAGTATGTGTCATTGCACTCAGCATTTTTTTTTTCTTTTTTAATACATGAGTTCTGGGGATGAAATTTGGGTCTTCCAGTACAGGGCAAGCACTTTCCCAGCCGAGCTCCTGCCTCAGATGCCAGCTCACATCTCTAAAGCAGTAATTCTGACACCAGACAGCCCACAAGGATGGCATGGAACCTTGCTCGAGATCGACTTCCCAGGCTATGAACCCCAATCCGTCCAGAGCCACAGAACTCCTCATGGGTTGTCCTAGCCCCGAGCTTTCCCTGATCTGTATCCTGCCTGTGCTCGCAGACCCAGTAGAGCTGACATATGGCCAGTTGCTGGTGTAAGCCTTCGGGAGGATTTGAAGCGTCCCCCCCAGAGCTCTTGGAGTGGTGATATGCCTTCTTTACTCACGGTAGCACATTTGAGCAACAGTTAACTTCTCAGGAAGTTTAGACTGCTCTTGTCACAATGATAGCTCAAAATGAGCAGTGTTTACCGGAACATCTCTGCCTGGATCCCTGCTATTGGGAAAATGTGTCTCAGACATCACTGAGGCCCTGACTACCGGCAGATGGAGAGTGGCCCAGCGGATCCCTGCCTTCCAGCTGTCTCTCCCAAGGGTTAAGAGTTTTGAGGCATACCAGATCTGCTCAAGTGCCTCTTGAGTATCGTCATATCAACCTACATCAGCCACATAGAACAGGAGAAATGACCAACTGAACTCTAGCCAATTCCTGATGCACAGAATAATAGGATGTTAATAAAATGGTTCTTTTATTCTTTAGATTTTAAGTATGTTTAAGTATATTTTTAAGCCTAATAGAAGTACATTTGCAAATAGCAACCTTTTCCAAAACACTTCATTAGGCTTTATTTTATTCTGCTTAACCAGACGCTTGCATTGCTTCTGCTAGAGCACTAGGGAAAGGTTAATACACTCACCCCAGGAATACAGCGCGCTGCGCCAGGCATGGGCATTCCCAAAGCAGCATCTGTGTAGACATAGTGTTGTTAAGACCACAGAGTGGGTGCGTGGCTGTGGAGAGCTGTTTCCCCCTAGAACCAGCCAAGCCTGGAGCCGACAGCTTGGTCACAGTAGCAAATGGCTCAGCACTTTTGGATAATAATTCTCTTATTTGGAAAATAATAAGAGAATTTGGAAAATATGCAAAATGAAAGAAAATACTTGATCTTTTTTTTTTTAAAAAAAAGATTACCATGAGGCTAACCGAGAATAATGCGTATGCAATTTCCTGGGCTAGAGATAGCTGTGTGTTATTGAGACACACAAGTAAAACACAAGTTTGTGCTGTGCTTTTTGTATTCAAGGCACATCACAGGACATTTTACATGTTTTATTCACACCATATTAAGAAGCTTATTTCTACTATTTTATGGATACAATATGGAAAGTTTCCTTAAGGAATTTTTAAATCGACAGGAGACCCCCAGATTATAACTTGCACAATGGATCCCCAGTTTAATACATGGGGACCACCAAGGATAGAGGGCTGAGGAACCATGCTGGTTCCCTATAAAATCCTTTGGGGGTAAGGATCCGGGTTTCCTTTTGGTCTGTCTTCTAAGCTGTGTGCGTCGGCCCTAATTCCTAGAAGACCTTCAGCAATTCTTCCTTCTTTCATTTCACGGTGGACAGTTGGCCACTTAATTCTATTTGCACAAAGTTACTTATTCAGCGGAAGGCGTGAGGGCCATTTGGAGAGGTCCCGGGGCAAAGCCTACAGGTGGACTGTGAAGAACTCCGCACCTGCCGGGTGACCCGCATGCCCGCACACTGCATGGCTTTTCATTGCTGATGATGTATGGCTTACGACCATCTGCTCAGCCTCTATCTGTGCAGCAGTTCCCAGCTCAGCGCGGCCTGAAGCCAGTGAGTGCCGAGAGGAGGCCTGTGCTCTTCAGCTCTTCAAGGTCGGGCAAGGGAAGCCAAGATGACAGATGTTGACAGAGCTCTCTGAGAGAAGCAAACTAGGCTCTCCATAGCTGTGGAAGCCCTTCACTCCCAGCCATGGGTGGCGCTTGCTAGGCAAGGCTGATTTTTAATTAAAATTTTCAATTATAATTCTGTAATTGAAAACAGAAAGGAACATATTGGGCCGTCTTTAATTCAAAACAGCCAAACCACAGCGAGCATGGCTTACTCTCATTTCTCAGGGGGAGACCATGCATTGGACCCGATCCAGTAGAAAAACAGTCAACATCTTGATACACAAAAGTACGGTGGTGGGGGGCAGGGATGGGAAGAACAATAGTATGCATATGCTTCATTTAATTATAAGAGCAATGCACACTCATATAAAAACACTCACAAACAAAGCAAGAACGAGTGAGAGCAGAAACAAAACCAGCGTCACCATAGATGTATCCAAGCTTTCTTATCTGGGCCTTCTCCTTCTAAAGGAGGAGTTGGCATTCTTCTCTCTGTTGTCTCTACTACATGAAATAAAAATCTCAACATTTTTAACATTTATTTATTTTTATTTTATGTGCAGTGGTATTTTGGAGTTATAGACAGTTGTGAGCTGCCATGTGGGTGCTGGAAATGAACCTGGGTCCTCTAGGAGAACAGCTTGTGCTCTTAACTGCTGAGCCATCCCTCCAGCCCCAAAATCTCAACGTTTCAAATACAAAAGGAGCACATGGAGATTGGACAGTGAAGAGGCGATATGTTGGTTGGGACACGTGGTGCCCATGGAGGACACAGAACGAGTGCCCTAGGTTTCCTTCTTGCCACACACACCTGATATTGGATAGCAGAGAATCCTGTACCTACAAGGACCACTTAACAAAGAGGACCACTGTTGTAATAAAAACTTACTCTGGTCTGGTGGAGGTGGCACACTTCTTTAATCCCAGCACTCGGGAGGCAGAGGCAGGCGGATCTCTGTGAGTTTGAGGCCAGCCTGGTCTACAGAGCTAGTTCCAGGACAGTCTCCAAAGATACAGAGAAACCCAGTCTTGAAAAACATAAAACAGGATGGATGTTCTGGTTTGTGTTGACATAGCTATCTCCCACAGGAGGAGATGGTAAGGAGGCCCAGACACCTCTCTCCGCGGACACTGCAAATGGGATTGCATCGCTGTTCAGAGGATGCCATCCTGGCCTCTTACACCATTTACAGAGCAAGTGAACACACAGGTCTCCATATGATTTTTGTTGTAAGACAGGCTAGCTGCAACCACAGATTTCTCTACGGTTTCCGGTTCAGTGGAAGGGTTAATTTAGAAGTTCTGTCTTGTTAGGCTACCATTTCCCTGATCCTGTGGCTGGACAGAGAAAGTTTTGGATTGTTTGTTTGGTTTGGTTTTGGTTTCTGTTTTTTTTTTGTTGTTGTTGTTATTTTTGTTTTGTTAACTTGACACAAACTAGAGTCATCTGGGAAGAGGGACTCTCAGCTGAGAGAATGCTTCTGACGTATTGACGTATGGGGCATTTTTTTTATTAATGTTTGATCTGGGAGGCCCAGCCTATTTGGGGGCGGTTCCATATTTGAGCAAGTGGTATGTGAAAGCAAACTGCGCAAACCATGGAGAATAAGACATACATAGGCTCCTCCTTAGCCTCTGCTTCAGTTCCTGCCTCCAGGTTCCTGCCTGGAGTTCCTGCCCTGACTTCCCTCAGTGATGGAGGATGATTGGGAACTGAATGAAAAATGAAGACATGGCTGCTCCTAGGTATGGTTGAGGCGAAGCTTTATTGCAGAGATGAGGGGGAAAACAGTCAGAGGATCTGGAAGGGTCCAGACTAGTGGTTTTCAACCTTCCCAATGCTGTGACCCTTTAATACAGTTCCTCATGCTGTGGTGACTCCTAGCCATTACATTATTTTGTTGCTACTTCATAACTGTAATTTTTCTACTGTTATGAATTGTATTGCAAATGTCTAATATGTAGGATATCTGTCTGATATGCAGTCCCCCCATAGGTTATGAGCCACTGTCGCAGACTGAAGCGAACCAGCAGATTGAACTGGGCCATGAGAGGAGAGAAGAGGAATAGGGAGAGTGAGAGAGGAAGAGAGGAGAGAGGAGAGAGGAAACCAAGAGAGTACATGGGACGCAAGAGAGCATGTAACCCAAGGGGCTGAGGTTATATAGGGAAGAAAAGCTGGGGGAGGGGAAGCAAAGCCTACCCCCTTCAAAGTACTTTTTGTCATGGTATTTCATCACAATAATAGAATTCCTTCCTAAGATAGGAGGGATAATGTGACTGCCACACCCAACAGCCCAGTTCCACTCTGACCCACCACCACCTTGCAAAGTAATCGGTTTTATTCTTGGCCAAAATCCAGAAATGACCTTAGGCCTTTGGCAGCTTCGTCCTTGCCAGAGACCAAAGATATCAAGTGTTTTGGGGGTTCTAATCTTCAGTCTGGTTCCCAAAGGATTCTAGGATAACATCTTTGGAGGGTGCTAGTTAAAACAGCCGTGAAAGACTGTCAAGAAAAACTCCCAATGGTCAAGAAAATAGATTCTCTGGTTTGAGTGGAGCCCTAACATTCCAGCCAGACAGGGTCAACCTCCTGGCCAAGGGACATCCCAGGACCACACCTAGAAAGGCAGATTCACCTGAAGGCATGCTAAAGAGGAGATGGAATAATTAATTCCTGCTAGAGAAATCTGTAGAATCATTGAGACCAAATAATCTCCAATCGCTTATCATAATGATACTTTAGTATTACTAGAGACTTCAGAGCGCCAGCATACGCTGGATGAGTTTGAAGGGGGAGAAAATGAAAATGTGAAAAGGCGGGGGAATTGTGAGCTTTTTTTTTTTTTTCTATCAAAGGTATCCAGCCTGTATAGGGTCAATATCTCATAAATCTCCCCCATTTCTTAAAACTTTCATGCAAAGGCATTAAAATCTTCTAAAGTCCCTCCCCCTGTTAGGCACTTGCTTCCAAAGGCCTCAGCACCTTCTAGGAACATGATGGCACGTGAGTAGCCCACTCCCACTTCTTCCCCCTTCCTTTAGTTCCTTTGCCCAGATTCTTTTAAAATTAGCTAATCTCAAAAGATTTGGAGGTCAGATCCTAGCCAATGAGGAAAAGACACAGTAATCACCAGGGTTATAATAAAATCAAAGTGAGCTTCCTGCTCAGTGTGCTTCCTTTCCTGACTTAAGACTCACGTTTTCTTTAAAAAAAAAATGCCTTATCCAGTTATTTTCACTTTATTCGTGTGTTTGTACAAAACCAAGAATATTTGTTTCCAACAATAAGATCAAAGCACATGCACAAAAATGTTATATAAAAAGTAAATGCTGCATATAATAATACATGCTAATAAAATCTTTTAAAAGTCCTCATGCAGGTCAGTTTGGTCAGCTCACAGAAGCATGAGCCATCATGATTAATTGGTTTTATGGAAATGAGGGCAGCCTGGCTGATTTGCATTATGGGTTGCAGTTCATGTCAGATCCAGGCAGGGAATAACTTTCTGGAGGCTGCTCCACTTGGTACAGGAATACGTGTGTGTTTGGTGCGGTGATTTGAATGAAAATGGGGAGGCACCGTTGGGAGCTGTGGCCTCGTGGAGTAGCTATAGCCTTGTTGGACGAAGTGTGTCACTGGGGTGGGCTTTGAGCTTTCAGATACTCAAGTCAGGCCCATGTCACTCTCTCTTCCTCTATCCGCCAATTTGGATGTAGAACTCTTAGCTACCTCTCCAGTACCGTGTCTGCCGGCCTGCCACCATGCTTTCCAACATGCTGACAACAGACCAAACTTCTGGACTGAAAGTCAGCCGCAATTGAATGCTTTTTTTTTTTTTTTTAAGAGTTGCCATGGTCATGGTGTCTTCACAGCAATCAATCCCTAATGAAGACACTGGACAATGTCTGGTCTGCTGCATGTGCTTCTCCCGGGAACTTGGAGCGATGCTCCAATCACATGTGATTAGGATGATTTAGATTTTAGGTCTAGTTGGCCACCTGAGACACTCCATGAAAATCCAGCTTGGTCAGTGAGAATATCCTCAGCAATGAAGGGAAAAACCAAGACAATCTCAAGGAGGAAGAACCAGGATAGGCCACCTCCCTCCTCCACTAGGCTCGTGGAGGCTCTCTAGAAAGAAAACCATAAAAGGTGGAACCAGGATCCAGGAACACCAGGAAGGCAGAACACGTGCAAGAAAACAACTAACAAAAATCCCACAACTAAACATAACTGGGAATAGTGATAAATATTAGAAATAAACTCTATACCTTCTCTTGATAAATATTAGAAATAAACTCTATACCTTCTCTTGATAAATATTAGAAATAAACTCTATACCTTCTCTTGATAAATATTAGAAATAAACTTTATATTTTCTCTTGAGTTTTCTACCTTTAAAATGTTTTTATTGATATATATCAACTATACATAATAACATGTTTCATTACAAAATTTTCACACTTGTGTATAAACTATTTTAGTAATACTCATGCTCCCCACACCTTTTCTGGCCCTTCCTCTTCCCAGCCAGCCTGGTTTCCACTTTCTTTCTTTTTATTTCCCTGTGAGTTTCATTAGGGCTCTTTACAGGAGTGTGGGTGAGAGTCTGTTTTCTGACACTTGCTCACGATCACACCGCCGAGGACTATGTCTCTATCCAATAAACCAGGGTGTTGACAGACCAAATGCAGGCAGATCTTATGTAGTGACTCAATCCCAACTGCTTTAGGTTCAGAAGTGCAGCAGCGTGCCAGGCCTGGATGCCAGCATTTCACGCTGCTCCTCCCTCCACGCTGCTCCTCCCTCCACGCTGCTCCTCCGCGTTGCTCCTCCACGCTGCTCTTCCACCCCATCCCTTCCTCTGCCTCTCGCCGTCTTTTTGTCTCAGCTTCCACGGTGCTCTCAGAGCTCAGCACAGGATAATACAGATGTCTCATTTCTCGCTTTGAATTCCACGTCTCTGAACTTTGATTAATTATGAGTCTCTAAGGTCACTGCTGACCACTGGGAAAACACTTCCTTTGACAGGAGCTGAGAGCAGTTGAAGAAAAAACACGTAGCCATGTCTGACATTTTCAAATATATATTGAGATGCCGAGGACAGGCAATACTGCAAGTTTCATTTGGTGAGAAGAAATGTCCAGTTGGGTTTCTGTCTCCCTCATTATTTGTCAATTTTATTTAGATCACTTTCATATATGTATATATTTTAGGAAGCTTTTCCTGTATTAAGGGTCCATGCTACCCCTCAAATGACCCTAAATTTCAGCTCTCTCTCCCTGTATTCCCTCCCTCATACCCCTGTCTCTACCTCTTCTGTTCCAGCACCCCCATCCACACATAACTATACATTCTATTTCCTCTTCCTAAGGAAATCTAACTGTCCCCCTGTATCCCTTACTCTATAATTAACCTCTGTAGTTCTATGCATTGTAGCTTGGTTATCACTGATTTCACAGCTAATATCCACATATAAGCAAATATTTAATCTGTTTTCTGGGTCTGGTTCACCTCATTCAGGATGGTTTTTTGTAGTTCCACCCATTTATCTCCTAATTTTATTTTTTAAGTATCTGAGTAATATTCCAGTGTGTAAATGTAACACCAGCCCAGCATTTCCATGCTGCACCCTGCTTACCCACTGTATTGTCAGAACTGGAGAATCGGAGAATTTCTGAGGAAACCTAGAACTTTCTATGGATTTCAGGGAAGGATGTGATATTTAGTACCAGAGTTGGAACAATCCCAAAACCCTTTAGCCTTAAGGAAAACCCTGCAAGTTCCAATTCTTTTGTCTTATTTATACTCATCATCAGGAAACAAAAAGATGAACCGCAGTATACACAAGTTCCTGGGGTAAGAGGGACAAGACAGGGGAAGAACCTTCCTCTGTGCTACTTCAATCTCAGTTGGTGGGAGACACTTCCAGGCACAATCAGAGCATAGCTGACAGATTTACCTGGTTACTGAGTGGTTCTGGAACCCAATACTCTGAACCCCGATCCTGATTGCAATATCCCCTAGAACTGGTTCTCTGCAATGGGTTTTGTAGGCTACTGGTGTGTAACAGACTTTTCTCAGGGAGATGAATCTCTCTCTCTCTCTCTCTCTCTCTCTCTCTCTCTCTCTCTCTCTCACACACACACACACACACACACACACCAGAAAGAAGAGAATCCATGAAAGACCAAAGTACTGATTGCACCAAAGTCCAGTCGTGTCACTGAGAAGCCCACTCGCGCACGGGTGGTGGTGACTCATGAAACCTGTAACCCTGGAGTTCTCTGCACAGCTTGCAGGCAGCCCCACCTTCTGAGCATCCCATCTTAGTCAGACAGTCTCAGTCTCTCCCTAGCTGTTATTCACTGATTTCGTTCCCCTTAGGAAATTAAGGGGGTTTAGAAAACCTTCCAAGTTTCCAGTTTGACAGACACGAGTGTCTTCGTTTTTGGTGTTTGTTTTGTTAACATCCTTAGTCTCATGAGCCTCTTCCACCTTCCCGGAGGGAATGCTTCAGTTCAAAGCAAGTTGCTATGCATAAGTCTATTTTATCCAGTTATTGTTTGTCCGCTCTTCAAGGCTATTCCATGTCCCCAGTGGGTTGAAGTGAGCTGGGATTCAGAGGAGGATGTATTGCAGAGGAGGCTGTTTTCATTCTGCATTGACTTTGGACTTGACCCTCTACACATGCCTTGCCTGATCAGAAGCCCTAGGAGCTGCCACATGGGTTATCCCTGTCTCTTCCTGTGTAATCTGTACAGGAGACCAGTGTGGGCCTCATAGGCATTTGTCAGCCTCAATCCTAGGTAACAACAACAACAACAAGCCATAGCCAAGCTTCTGCTTACTCAGTGCTCACCCATGTCAGCAAGGAATAAAGTGTTTAGTAGGCTAACCACTAAGCTTATGGTTATACTTATAACCATTCTTATACTATGGAGTATTTTAAATAATACACCAACAGGAGGGGAGAATGGAATCACGTGCATTGCTCAACTGCAATGAAGGGGGATTATAAAAATAATAATCATAAAAAAACAGGAGTAAGATGATGAAAAAGACAATAATTATTAACTGAAATGTATTAATAACTACTTTATATGTGAATGGGCTACAGGCATCATTAAAAGACAGAGATTTTTTTTTTAGAAGGGATAGCTCTTTTTAAATATGCCACTTAAAAGAACATACTTAAGGGACTTGAGAGCTGGCCCATGGATTATGAGCTTCTCATACAAGCTTAAAGACCAGTTTGGATCCCCAGAACACACATAAAAGTTGGGCAAGTGTAGTAGTTTACCTGCAATTCCAATGTAAGGAGACAGGCATGGGATCCTTGGTCAACTTAGCTAGCTTAACCAGCCAAATCATTAAGCTTCAGGTCTAGCAAGAGACCTTGTTGCAGGAAAGAAAAGTAGGAAGAAATCAAGGAAGACACCTGACCTTAACCTCTGGTCATCACATGTATACACACACACACACAGAGATAGATAGAGATAGATAGAGAGAGAGAGAGAGAGAGAGAGAGAGACCTACAATACAATCACATGAACCTGGACACACATGTAAAAATACATATACATACCCCAAAAAGATACAAAAGCACAAGAAACCAGACAATCAAAAAAGAAAAAAAACTCACTTAAAATATATGATTCCACTGTATGGGAAGTAAAAAGATGGAGAAGGACAAACAACACGCCACCAGTAATCAGAAGAGAATGGAGATGTTAGTGAAGGACAGGTGAATGGGACTGCTACCCGGAAGAAAGAGGAGCAATGCACAATTATAGAGAGGTCAGTTCTCAAAGACAATAAAACAATCCTTAATGACATTCGAGACAGACAAGGTGAAAAGGATGGATGTGCAGAAGAAGTAGAGAAACCCACCACCATAGTGGGAGACCGACTCTCTTCGCTCAGGGATTGATGAGAAAGTGGGCAGACAATCAGTAGGGATATAAATGGTCCGCACTGCACCATCTGTCAGCATGATCTAATTGGCATTTACAGAGGACATCGTGCAGTGGAAGGGGAATTCACAGGCCCTCCAGCTCACACAGACCCAAGGCAGATCAAATTCTGGGCCATAAACATATCCAAACAAATCTCAAAGAGCAGTACTCACACAAAGCATGCTCTCACACCATAAGCAAACGAGAAAGAAAGTCACAGCTAGCAAATCCCCAAATATTTGAAAATCAAGTAATGCAGTTCCAAACAATCTATAGGTCAAAGATATTTTAAGAGAAATTTCAGAGATATTTTGAATTAAATAAAATTGCGAATAGTGTATAAAACACATGGGCGTACATAAGTCAGTGATGAGAGGGGAATATGTAAAATTGAGCATCACTATGGAAGAAAGATAGCTCAGACATTAAGCTTCCAACTCAAAAAAACTAAAAAAAAAAAAGAAAAGAGAAAAGTGAGAGAAAAAAAAGCTCCCTAAGCTGAAAGAAAATAGGAGAGGAAATAATAAGAAATGAGAACAGAAATCAAGGACATAGTAAATAAGGGAACTAGAGAAGTTCAATGAAAAACAGATCTGCACTCTGAAATGATCAAAATGATCGAAATCTCCACTTGGCTTATGGGGAAAAATGAAAACGGGTACAAAGTACTACTACCCTAATGAGACAGATCTTTATTATTGATTGTGCTGACATTATAGGAATAACGAGGAATAAATATTATGAACAGTGAGGAGGGACAAAGGGAAGGGAGGGAAAATGAGTGGGTAGAAGGCATGGGTTCCTGTGGCCTCAGAGCTTTGCAGCAGCTTGACTCTAGTAGAGTTCGATAGCATTGTGGAGATTTTTATACACACACACACACACACACACACACACACACACACACACACACACACGTACATGCACACACACACGAGTACAAGTAAAGGAAACAAACTAAAGCACAAGTAAAATCTGTGGCTCTCCTGGACTGTTGCAACATCTGCATGCTGTGTGTTACGTTACACCATACTGAATATACTATGCAGCTTTAAAACATCTCCAGTGGAAGAACTTGACCAGAGCACAGGGAGGTGTGTGTGTGTGTGTGTGTGTGTCTTGCTCTGTTCTTTCTTATGGAACAGGTGATTCTTTATTTTTTCTCAATTAGAAAAGAAGAAGGCTCATATAAACTTTTTAAGTCGGCGAATCAATTTGGTTTGAACATTATGGTACTGATGATGCCTAAAATATTCTTTTAGACTCTTGTATAAGACGTCAATTAAAATAAATATCATCGGTATTAAAAAGTGCTACCTGACGTGAATATTTATAGATGTCACTCATCATAACAGATTCAAAGTGGGAATCAACCCCAATATCCTTGCACAAATGAATGGATAAGAAAGATGGGATAGGGCAACACAGCAGATAATATTTATGTACAAAAATAGAGGTAAACACCAACAAGAGCTATAACGAATGAACTTTGGAAGCACTACTTACAATGAGAGAGAGCAGATTCACTACACTGCACAGTTTAGTCCTGTTTACATGTTGTATAAAGCAAGCAACTTCATGAGACAGGAGAGAATTCAGTGTGCAGGGCAATGGAGTGGAATGGGGTTCTTTTGTAAGGTGGTGAAGTTGTTCTGAACTTACATTATGGGATATACATATAGCCCTGTGGTGATATTAGGAACATAAAGCTGGAAATCACATATCACACTGTCTCGTTATAGTCCTTCCTTGTCTCATTAGGGTCTCCCTTGTCTCACCATGCTATTTCCTTGACATACCATAGTGCTCTGCCATCTCATTACAGTGTCCCCTGACACACCACGGTGCTCCCCTGTCTCATAGTGCTCCAGTGTCTCATCACTGAAAACCTCTCTCTCTCTTTTCCTGCTGTGGCGCTCACCAATCACACTGTAGTACTTCAGTGTCCAATTGCAGCACCCACCTTTGTGATGAAGATGTGCTTCTAGCTCATCACAACCCTGCAGTCTTCTTTGGCAAGGGTCCTCTGATGTATTGCAACCCTGCCATGTTCCAGCATAATGATCCACTGTTAAACCCCATAATACTCTATTCAACAACAACAACAAAAATCCAACAGTTCTGTCACCAAATCCAAGCATTACAACACTATCTTTCCTTGTTCTAGTACAACAGTTCACTATGGAAATACAAAATCGCCTCTATCCCACAATGATGCAGCAATTTTCTGCCACAAAACTTTGCTGTCTGTTTTCCATGGGTCCATCACAAGGTTGTCCTGTCATGTTGATGGTATAGTTGTCCATCACAGAGTCACAGTGGGCCCCTGTCCTATTGCAGCGACCTAGTGTCATAACCATGTCCAACTGTATCTTTATAATGTGCCATTGCCCCTTCAAAATGCCCCAAAGTCCCATCACAATGCCTCTCTCTCCTGTCACAAAGATGGACTGTCCCATCCAGTTTTCCTAGTTCCTTCACAATGCCCTACTTCCCTTACTGTCCTATCGCTGGGCCCCACTGTCCCACCACAAAGATTCAATCCCCCATACAAAGCCCCTATGCCATCACAGGGCCCCACTGCCCCATGATATTGCTTGACTCTTCCATCTACATGCCTAGGTGTCCCGTCACAGTGGCCCTTGCTCTATCACAATATCCACTGAACTGTCACTATTCTCCATTGTCCCATTACAATGCTCTTCTTTCCTATCCAAATACCTCAGTCACATCACAATGGTTTCTGCCCCATCCCAATGCCCCACTGTTCCATCCCTTTGCCTACTGTCACATCACAGTGTTGCACTGTGATATCACAACTCCACAATATTCTAGTACCACACTCCTCTGTCTCATCATAAAACTCCACCATTCTGTCATTAGGCTCCATTTCTCATCACAACGGGTTCTTACCCCATCACAATGCCCCAGTATCACAATACAATGTTCTACTATCTCAACACAATGGCTGGCTCTCAATAAATAATCCACAGTGTACCATGAAAATGTCCCATTATCCCATCACAGTTTGTCCTTCTTCCATCACAGTTCCCCTCCATCCCACCATAATGTCACTCTCGTCCATCAAAATTCCTGTTGTCTCACTTTAATGGCTGTCTGTCCCCTCAAAGTTCCCAGTGGCTAATCACAATGTTGCAGTGTCCCACTGTATTTCCCCACTTTTATTTCACAATACAACAAAGTCTAATCCCAATGCCCGACCGTCACATCACCATGTCTCACAATCTCACAGTGATCTTCTGTTCCATCACCATGGACCACTGACACATCAAAATGCCATCGTGGTGGTCTAATGTCCCATCACAGTGCTTACCTGTCCAACTCCAGTATTACTCTGTTCAATTATAATGCCCCACGATTTCAACACACTTACCCAGTGTGATGGCTATTCTTGGTTGCCAACTTGACTATATCAGGAATTAACCTAAACCCAAGCTACTTTGGTATACTTGTGAGGCAATTTTCTTCATTGGATCATTTGAGGTGCAAGGACATTCCTAAGCCTGGGCCATACCTTCTGGAGGCAGCCTATATAAAAGATGGAAGAAGCTCTTGTTCTTCACCAGCTTATTCTCACTTTCACTGGAAAGTTCATTCTTTTACTAGTGTTAGAGCCTACTTCTAGATTCTAGCATATTATGGAGACCAACTTGTTGTGTGATGTTTTACTCTTTTGATTTTTTGATGGGCCCACCACCCAGCTCCCAAATAGATCATACATGGAGGCTTATTCTTAGTTATGAATGCCTGGCCTTAGCTTGGCTTGTTTCTTTCTTTTCTTTTCCTTTTCTTTTTTTTTGACAGCTTTTCTTAACCTAAGTTAACCTGACTACCTTCTGCCTCTGGGCTTTTATTTATCTCTATTTCTGTATACCTTTCCTTGCTTCTTTCTCCATGGCTTGCTCTGTAGCTGAAGTAAATTGGTGCTGCCATGAACATATGTATCTCATTGTCTTGAAAAACTTTAAATTAACAAAACATTTTAAATGCCATATTCTATAGATCTTTGAAGTATTTAAAAATACCGTCTATATAAAATATATCTCTGCATGTTTACAAATTTGATTTATTGTCCTATATAGTTCATAATAATAACTTTCAAAAACTAGAATTGTACCTTACATTTTTAAATGAGCTGAACTGGTACAATGCTTTAAACAAGAGGAAAAACATATATAAAATATATTGTAACAAAATAACCTTAAATTGGTATCAATATACAAAATCCTTTAAATAAGAGTAGAAACATATATACAGTGTGTTATAACAAAAATTACCTTAAATTTGTATCAATATACAAAAGTTCTTTAAGCAAGGGTAAAAATATATATACAGTGTAACAAAACTGACTTTGAATTTGTACCCATATACTAAAACCCATGCCAAAGCAAAATATCTGAGGTAAATAGTTGTGTTTTTTATCTAATATTACTATATTCCCCTAAATATAACAAACATCCATTACCTACAAAATAACCAAAGACCACCCACACCCCCTTTTCTCTTGGGAATGTGGACGTTGTGTTCTCTAGACTGTTTTCTGCTGAATGTGGGTGAAGTATTTTTAGGCTCCCAGAGAGAAATTTGAGATAATGGCCAAGCCCTGAGAAGATCAGTTATAACTTTTGTTGATAGATACCATCTGTCAAGTTTCAGGAGGTCTCTCCTGATCAAACCAGATCCAAATCCACCTGGAATGACAGCCTCTTGTTTCCTGTGGAAACAAAAGTAAAACCACTTCTCCAAAGCAATGCGTCTTTTAAGTTCCTTTTCACAAACACATATTTTGACTTTTAAAAAGTATTCTTAAAGTGTCTAGGCTGGTTTATTTTCCACAGTCCCTCTTTCAATTTCAGGTCTCTTAGCAGCTGTCCTTTGTTTTTCATCAATCAAGAAATTCAAAATCAACACAATACTATATAGGATCCAGACTCACTGTGTGATTTCCATATTTATGTGACTTTTTTTTTACATTACTTTTACTGTCTCTTTAAAAGACTTTACTTTTAATTTTAATTATTTTTAAACTATTTTTTCTATGACTGCCTATACCCATTTTCTTTCTTTCTTAAACCTATGTACATTGTAAAACACACTGGAACTGGGTTAGAGATTTTTTTTTCTATCTGGACCTCTTTTACTGCATATATTTTAGCCTTTTTTGACTGCATAAGCAAACTTTAGACTGTGAAGCTACACCTGGATCCTCCATATGTTCTAACAGCTGCTTTGCCCACTTTTGGGTCAGGTCATAAAAGCCAAGTCAAAAGCTTGTGCCCTGATCAGAAGTTCATGACTGAGAGCTGCATTAAACCTTTCTAGCTATGGACGCCTGTACTTGCATTGTCACAGTGGTTTTTACTTTGCTTGATGTCCCTAGTTTCTATTTAATGCTGATGGATGAACATCAGTACCTCTTAAAGGAGCTATATACTTTTTTTTCCAGCTCTCTCAGGCTCTAGATTGTTATTCAAGCCCCAGGTTGAGTATGCCAAATGTTGTATGGTATTTTACTCTTTTTATTCTTTTGGGGGCCCACCACCCAGCTCCCAAATAAATCATGCACAGAGGTTTACTATTAAATATAAATGCCTGGCCTTAGTTTGCCTTGTTTCTTGATAGCTTCTCTTAACCTAAATTAACTCAACTACTTCTTGCCTCTGGGATTTTATCTTTGTTTATTTTCTGTACACCTTTCTTTACTTCTTACTAGGTGACTTGCTGTGTAGTTGGGTGGCTGGCCTCTGGCATCCTCTGCTCCTTGTTCTCTTGTTTGCTCCTTGCTCTCCTCATTCTCAGTTCTCCTATTTATGCTCTCTGCCTGCTAGCACTATCTATCCTTTATCCGGCCTCATTGTTGGCCATTCATCTCTTTATTAGGACCATCAGGTGTTTCACCACTGTTTCCCACTGGTTCACCACAGTGTCTTGTGTCCCATCACAGTGGTCATCTGTAAAATCTGCTATTGTCTCTGTCCAGTTACAACGCCCAATTATCCCACCACAATTTCCCAGGGGCCCTTCATAGTGCTTGAACTTTTCTTAACAGTAGCCTCCTGTGCCACCTCTGTGTTTCACAGTTTCACTACAAGGCTGCATCGTCCCATCACAATGCTCCACTGTGTCATAACAGTGCCCCCTAATTCTGAACTGTCATACAACAATTGTCTCGCAATTCCATCACGATTCTTACGTGTTACAAACACTTCACTTAATTATCAAATTGCTCCCCCTTCACATCTCCTCAGTCCCCTGTTTAACCACGGGTATCCTTTGTTCTATTACAATTCCCTTTTGTATCAACGCAATGCCCCAATCTGCCATCATAAGACCTCACTGTCCTGTCATAATTCTTCATTCTTCCATCACAACAGTCCATTATCTAATCACCGTGATCCATTGCCTATCATAATGTCCCTGTGACACATTCTATTGCCCTAATGTTCCATTACAGTCTATTACTTTCTTATCATAATGATACACTGTCCTATAAAATATCTCAATAGGCCGGGTGTGTGTGGTGGCACACGCCTTTAATCCCCAAACTCAGGAGCCAAAGGCAGGTGGTTCTCTGTGAGTTTGAGGTCAGTCTGGTCTACAAAGTAAGTTCCAGGACAACCAGGGCTATGACACAAAGAAATCCTGTCTCAAAAAATAAACGAACAGTTCCAATTTCCCTTCTCGGCAGTCCCATGTCCCACCACTGTGCCCCACCCTCCTAATTCGGTCCTCCAGTATTCCACCACAGTCACCATTAAAAACCATTATCCACTGTCCAATCATAATGGCCGACCACACTATTACAATGCCAACTATAATAGAACAATGCTTGCTGTCATATCACACTGCTATCTATAACCTTCCTCACAATGCCACACTGTCCCTTCACAGTGTCCCCCAGTTGTATAACAATGAACCACTGTGTCATTACAATGTCAGCTCCCTGCTGCTTCTCATCCAAGCAGAGGCAGCCACCCTCCTGGATTCTTCCCTTCCAATAAATCCCTTGCATGAGGCTTGTTGTGTCATGTGACTTTGTGGTATTCCTTGGCTTCCGACTGCAAGGATGCCTTTCCTGTCAGAGCTGTAATATTGCAGTGGGGGGAAACTTGCCCTGCCAGAGCAGAGCTGTAACACTTGCAGTGGGGAAACCTCTCCCCCGACCCAGGGAAGACTTCTAACACCTCCATTGTGGAAGCCTTTCTCCTCAGAACTATAACAGATACCACCATTTTATCATGGTGGTTATGTATCATCACATCAGATTCCTGTCCCACTACAGAGTTTCCCATGACAATGCTCCACTCTCCTGTCACCATGCACCACTGTCCCAACACAGTGCCTCATGACACAGTGGTTCCCCATTCCATCACAATACTCTTTTATAACAATGCCTACTTTCCCATCCTGACAATCACTTGTATAATCCCTATGGCCACCTTTTCCACCACACTAGTCCTTCATTCATCCCAATATTCCATTTCCAATCAACATGGCCTATTATCCAATCACAATGACCCTCTATTTATCTACAATGTGCAATTATCCTATTATAATGATCATCTGTTCAATCACAGTGTTAAACTGCATCATCTCAAATATCCATTTACCTTTTCTATACACTACGTTCTTATCACAATACACCTCTATTCTGTCACAGTCATCCACCAGTTCCATCATGATGTCCCATTTTCTACAATCATGTCACGATGCTTCATCGTCAATTTATAATGGCACTGTCTTATCACAGCCCTCCACTCTCCCATCACACGTCCCATTGTCCTACTACAATGCTACGTGTTCCATCACAATGCTTTGCTCTCTCATCACGGTTGCTCCAGGTTGCATTACAGTGGTTCCCTGGCCAACTACAGTGGTTCATAGTCCCATTGCAACGTTCCACTCTCCTATCACCTTGCTTCATTATCCCATTACAATACTCTATTCTCCCACCACAGTATCTTCTGTCCCATTATAGTGCATCCTCTTTCATCACAACATTTTACTGTCCCATCAAAGCACTTTCCCACCACAGTGGTCCCTTTCCCCACCATGGTCCGGGTTCATATTATCTTCAAAATTAACCCAAGTCTCTTACAGCTTTCCCCATCTCATCATGACGTTCCTGTATGTCATCACAACACTCTATGATGTCATCACAACAACCCAGTGTCCCATCACAGTATCGTAGCCTCTCGTTACAGGGTTCCCTTGTTTTACCACAGTGCCTCGCTCTCCCATTACAGTGCTGTTCTATCCCACTACAGTGGTCCCTTTCTCATCACGATGCTACAGTTTTCCATCACACTTCCCCAATGTCTCATTACAATGGTCATATCTCACCCTAATTTCACACTTTGTTCTCACAACGCCACACTATTCTGTCATTGGGATCCACATCCCCACCACAGCAGTCCCATATGTCTTCTCACTTCTCCACTGAAGCATCACCATCTCTTCACTTCATCAGAGTGGAACCACAGTTAACAAGGTGTACTCTGCCCCATCACTGCTCTCTACTGACATTTCTGTGTTCTATTGTTCCATCACAAACCCACAGTTCCATCACAATGCTCACTATCCTGTCACAATGCCCCCAGAGTCCCTCTACAACGCTCCACTTCCTATCACAATTGCTCTTCTGATCACAATGTGCCACTACTCTATCACAATGTTTTACTGTGCCATCAAGATGCCCCCATTGGACCATCTCAATGCCCATCTCTTTCCTTTAAATGTCACACTGTTCCATTAAAATGCCCACAGTCTCACCACAATGGTCCACTGTCCCCTCACAGTGGTCACTTGAACCATCACTTTGTCCCTTGTTTCATCACAATACTCCAGTGTCCAATCACAGTGCTCTAGTGTCCCTACTCAATGTCTCTTTTTACTATTGCATGCAGCACTTTCACATCACAATGAATCTCTGTCCTATCTCAGTGGTGCACTGTCCCATCATGACATTTTATTGTCCCATCAGACTTATCTCCACTGTGCTATTACTGTGCTCTACTGTCCCATCACCGTGCCTCACTATTCCAAAACAATTTCCACTGTCTTATTTATAGGTACAATGTTCCACTGTCCCATTAAAGTGGTCTTCTGCCTCATCAATGCACTACTCTTCTACCACAACACCCCACAGTACCACCATGGCAATCATCTATGGTCTCTTATTCCACCAAAATCTTCCTTCGCTACATTAAAAGACCCCATTGTCCCTTTCCAATGCCCCATTTCCCATTATAATTCCCACTGTCCCATATAAATACCCTATCAATTTGCATCACTAACACAATGCATGTATGTCCCATTATAATAGTTGCCTATCCTATTATGATGTTCCATTGTCCCACCATGATCTTCAATGTACCATCAGCATGCTGTTATGACCCATCATAATACTCCAATGTCTCATCACAGTGGTTCTATGACTCAAGACAGTGGTCCCCAGTACAACTACAGTGATCCTCTGTAAGTCCCATTACAATGTTCCAGTCTCCTATCACTATATTCCATGGTCCTTTCACAATGCCCCACTGGCCCATCACAGTGCACCACTTTCCATCACAATGTTCTTTCATCAGATTACAGTGGTCCCTTGATCATCACAGTGCTCCAGTCCCCCATCATAGTATCTAATGTCCCATCATTTCACCATAATATTCTACTTTCCCATCACAATGCCCCATTGCCTCATCAAAATGATCTACTGTCCTATTGTAACATTCTTCTGTATTGTCACAATTCTAAACTATTATATTACAGTAGTCCCCACCTACCACAGTGGTCCCATGTCCCTTCACATTTCTTCAATGGTAATTACAGTCTCACTGTTTTATCAAAATGATTCTATGTCCCATCATAGTGGGACATTGTCACACAAAGTGGTAACATGCTCCATTATAATGTTGTACTCTCCTTTTATAATGTCCTGCTTTTCAATCATAATGAACAGTGTCTCATCACGATGTTCTACTGTCCCTTTATGATGCCACAGTGTCCTTTCATAATGCTTCAGTACTCATCACAATGCCTTGCTGCTCTATTACAGTGAGGCATTGTACCATGACAATGCTTTGATATACCCATAACAGTATTCCATTTTTCCATGACAACATTCAATTATTTTATCTTAATACTCCATGGTTCCATCACAATACTCCATTGTCACATCACAATACTCCATTGTCTTATCACAATACTCTGTTGTTCCATCACAAACTCATTTCCCATCACAATACTCCATTGTGCCATCACAATACTTTATTGTCTCATCACACTCCATTGTTGAATCACAAACTCCATTGTCCAATCACAAACTCCATGGTTCCATCATAAACTCCACTGTCCCATCACAAAACACTATTGTCTTAACGCAATACTCTGTTTTTCCATCAAAAATTAAATTGTCACATCACAATGCTCAATTGTGCCATCAAATACTTCATTATCCCATTACAAACTGAATTGTTCTATAACAAACTCCATTATCTCATCACAAACTCCATTGTCCCATCAAAATACTCCATTGTCAAATCAAAATTCCCCATTGTCCCATCACAATACTCCATTGTCGCATCACAATACTCCATTGTTAGATCACAATACTCCTTTGTCCCATCACAATACTCCATAGTTCCATCACAATACTCCATTGTCCCATCACAAATCTCCATTGTCCCATCACAATACTCCATTGTCCCATCACAATACTCCATTGTTCCTTCACAATACTCCATTGTCGCATCACAATTCTCTATTGTCTCATCACAATACTCCATTGTCCCATCACAATACTCCATTGTTAGATCACAATACTCAATTGTCCCATCACAATACTCCATTGTCCCATCACAATACTCCATTGTCGCATCACAATTCTCCTTTGTCTCATCACAATACTCCATTGTATCATCACAATACTCCATTGTTAGATCACAATACTCAATTTTCCCATCACAATACTCCATTGTCCCATCACAATACTCCATTG
>NW_026067903.1:7484805-7487778 GCF_014885135.2 Alexandromys fortis | reverse complement strand
CCATCACAATACTTTACTGTTTCATCATAATACTGCATAATTTCATGATAATACTCCATTGTCCTATCACAATACTTCATTTTCCCAGCACAATACTCCATTGTTTCATCATAATAATCCATAGTTCCATGGCAATACTCTATTGTCCCATCACATCATTCAATTGTTTTATCATAATACTCCATTGTCCCATCATAATACTCCATTGTTCCCTCACAATACTCCATTTTGCCATTGCAATGCTATCCAAGGATATAAGGTCAGTTGCCTATGACATCAACAAAGATGAACTGAATGAGTTGCTCTCTCTGGAGCTGAATGATGATGGTTAAAGTGGCATTGAAGTTAAAGTTACACTGACCAGGACAGAAATCATTATGTTAGCCACTAGGACACAAAATGTTATTGGTAAGGGTCAGTGGATCAAAGTTCTGACTGCTGTAGTCCCAGAGGAGTTTGACTTCCCTCAGGGCAGTGTTAAACTTTATGAAGAATAAGTGGCTACCAGAGGTTCAGATCCCTGATGCAGCTGCCCAGATGTAGTCTTTAAATTACAAATGCCATTGTCATGTGAATGCCCTGCTAACACTGGCCCTAAGAAGCCCTTGTCTGACCATATGAGCGTCATGGAACCCAAAGATGAGATCCTGCCTACCACTCCATCTCAGAAGAATGGAAAGCTAGAAGGGCCTTCCATGACCCAGCCAGTGCTTAACAGCACAACAGGGTCTTGTCACTGTGTCTGGAGGCTGGATTTGCTCTGCAAAGACATTTAATAACATGTTTCACAAAAATATAAAATGGAACAAATAAACAAAAAAAATCCTAAAGGACAGCAGGATATACTGTTTAGAGAGGCTGGCTTCCAAGCTGCACTGAGCGGCAGTTCTGGGAAACAGAATAGGTAACTCGGAGCTGACCAAGCCCTCCCACTTGAGAACACAAAGAGAGAACAGTTAACAGCAACGCACAAAGCCTGAGACCTGCACAGGAATCCCCAGAAAGCTTCCATCACATCCATCTTTCCTAGTATCAACCCCGTGGTGTGTTTCTTGGAAAGCACTGAGAATAGTGTCATCCAATGTGGAGAAGGTCCTCCTGTCTCAACTAATTTTAACTAGTGACTCTTCACAGTCATCACCAGAAGTTTCTCTCTCAGGCGATTCTGGATCTTGTCAGGTAGATAATCACCATTAACCATCAGAGCATCTCAAACCTCAGATGCACCAAACACAGCTGTGTCTTCCTCGCACCTCTCACCTGAGTCTTTCATTACAAACCCATGGAGATCAGTAACACCTCCCTTCTTTATCACTAACCTCAGAGTCTTATCGGGAGTACTACTTTTGCATCCAGTACCTTAGCAAATTCCAGCAGCTCTAACCTCACAACCCACCCCAGCTACAGCCATGTAACCTTCACAGCTGCCAGCCTGTCACAAATCGTCCTTATTTTTTGTTTGTATTAATTTGGTCTCCCATCTTTTCAACTTACACTGAGTTCTCTTCGAAGTGGGTGTGGAAAGTCCTTCAGACAGAGAGGACAGATACTGTTGCTCATTTCCCAAGGACAGAATGGGAAGCTGTATCTTTGCAGTGGACACTGGAACTCTTTCCATGTGACTGCAGCTCCCATTCTGTCTCACATTTCCCCACCATTTCCAGGCACACCAGTCCCTGGCTTTCGGTCAGCTGAATATCATCTACTTCCATATATTTGCATTTTCCACTATGTCTAAAATCATCTCCCCAAGGGCCAAGTGGGCTTAGACTCTCACTTATATCCATTCATCCCTCAAATACTACATCAGCAATCCAAGCCTCCTGGACCAATGTACCTAAGAAAATGTTGGTTCACTTTTCCCAGAAGTTGTTTACTTCTTTTTAACACTGTGATGCTTGTAAGTTTCAGGAGTTTCCTGAGCCTTCTAAATTTTATTACCCAAGTCTTATGGTCTTCTTCCCTGAGTCCTGGAAGGAATGTTCCAATCTGGTGGTAATAGCTACACAACACAATAATCCACAGATGTTATGCTCCTTCATTTTCCCTTCTAGAACTTATGTCTACACACACACACACACACACACACACACACACACACACACACACTTCTTGCCATGCAAGAATCTTAACTCTATGAGAACATGACAAACTGTCATTCAATTGTGTAGAACAGTACTTGGCATGTCCTGGGTAGACCATCAAGATTCCATCGAGTAATAAATGAGTACATGAATTATTGAAGAGTTGTTTTTTTTATCACAGTGTTATAAAGACTGATTAAAAGGCTTTAGTGATGTCTGTGGTGAGACACGATCCACACCACATCTTCTTTCTCCCCAAAGAAAAATTCTGCGTGGTTGGTTTAATTTTTAAGATGAAGAACTCCTGCGCAGGAGTGACATGGGATGGAATTTCAAGCACACATCGTCCTTGAGTAGCTGCCTGAGTTAATCCACAGCAAACAGGAGCTGGAATATTCACCAACGCAGTGTATCACTTCCAGCCCCTTAGGTGCCAAAGGAAGTCCTCAGAGAGTGTGTGAGGAAGTGCAGTGGCCAGAGTTGCTAAATGCAGAGCAACAATTGCTCACTGCCTGGACGCTGTACAGAAAGTTACAGGTCATAGCTTTAAGTTACATTCTACCTCTTCTCCCACTGAGAAAAAAGTGCCAGGATGTGAACGGTAATCATGTCTCAGGATCCCTCAATATTTTCTATTTTATGAAAAATTTGCACATGTTCTTTACAGCTCTGCTTTCCCACGGAGGGCCACTGGCCTGGATGCTGCAGATGGGTCCACACACCTGAACCACATCACTCTCTCTCCACACTTTCCTCACTGTTTCTGAGCATGCCAGGCATTTCCAGCCCCTAGGATTTCTGTTTTCCCTTTCCTCTGCCAAACATTCTTCTCTTCTGTCTGCCTGGTGTTCGTTTCCTTCTCTGGCTGCCAACTTCTTTTTTTTTTTTT
>NW_026067903.1:7451706-7478210 GCF_014885135.2 Alexandromys fortis | reverse complement strand
TTGTGCTCTCTTCCGGGACTATCGCCCCTGGATAGCACACACTCACCCGTCCAGATGGAACTCTTCAGCACCTAAACAGGGCCGCCTGGTAGCCCAGTGATCCAGGGACAGAAGGAAGGACGGGGCAGTGGCTGCCAACTTCTGATTGAGGTGCTGCCCATCTCCTCAGGCAGGTCCCACAGCTCTGTCGCCTGTCCCCACACCTGTAACAGGATCTCCTTATAGCTCGTCTCTTCTTGGTCTTCAGCCTTTTGTCCATCACTCTAATGGTTTTCAAGAGCCAACAGCTGCTATTTCTCTTTATCCTTCTGGCATGAGTTGAGTTATTACTATGCTTACTTGTTAATTATTTAATTTTACTTTTGTTTTCCTTTTCATAGATATCCTTCCCATGTTATTAAAGTATAATTGATAGATAAATTTTTATTTACTTATGTCATAAGACCTTAAGTCTTAACATATGCATACATTGAGAAATGATTAAATCGTGCTAATAAATTTATCATCTCACATACTTATATTATGGTGGTGAGAACATGAAAATCTGCTCTCTTGGGATCTTTCAAGAATACAGAAGAGTGCTATTGGCTATTGCCATTATACATTACCTGAAGCCTCCAGAATTTACTTGCATTGTCTAAAATTTGTCCAAATGTGGTTCCCTTTGACACACCTCACTATTCTTCTCAGCCCCTAGTGAGCATCCCTGTACAATCCACTGTGCATTCCCTGGACAGTCCACTGTGCAGTTTGGCCCAATAGATTCTACATAAAAGTAAGATCCTGTGGTCCTTCCCTGTGTCTGGTTTGCTTCACGCTGCATGAAACTTTCTAATTTCATTCATGGTGCTTGAGATGCAGGCAAAAATAAAGAGGAGCCCCTTCTTTGTTCAGGCTAAGTAGCATTTCTCTACCACATTTTCTTTTTCTCATCATCGGACATGCAGATATTATTTCTTGTGGACAGACACCCAGTAGTGGGGTTGTCACTAGCATTGCAACAATAGCTATCACTTTTGTGTGTACTTCACTGTGTGTATGTGTGTGTGTTGTACATACATGTGTGTGTATGCTGTAGGAAGTCCTATAGCCAGTAGTGACCCGCCCACTGGGCCGTGGCCTCTTATACTATTTATGCCAATGTAGAGCATGTGTCCGGCCTCTTTTTTGGCCTCTTTTCCGGCTGTAGGATTCAGTTTCTGATCTCCGTTCCAGCAGAGGATTCTGATTTGTGAGTCTGCCCCTAATTAAATAACTGTCTATTTCTCAGTTCTGAGAGTCCTTCCACATCTGGGCCCTGTATGTGGACATGTGCACCTCTGCTCATAAACAGAAGCCAAAGGAGGATATTCAGTGTCCTGTGTTATCACTCTCTGACTTATTCGTTTAATACAGGGTCTCCCACTGCACCTTGAGCTAAGGTGGCAGCCAGATGGTACCAGTGATCCATCTGTCTCTGCTCCACAACGCTGTAGTTACAGGTGTGCTATCCCTGGCTTCTGACATGGGTGATGGGGAGTTGAACTCAGGTCCTTATGCTTACACAGCAAGTGTTTTTACCTCTCTGGGCCATCTCCCCTGAACTTCTCTTCTCTGTTTCCCTCTTGTATTGCCACACAGATTCTGAGATCAAATAAGTTCCACATCTCCCAATTGAAGCACAGAAAGAGGTAGATTTAGAATGTTCTGTCCTAGCTCCAGCCTGCATCTTGGAGGATTTGAAAGTAGCCATTTAATCCCTTGGCCTCAAACTTCTTCCTCTATACATAGTAAGGAGCAAAGTACAAATTAATCTGAACTACAAGGGGGCAATGGTCATGGTATGGAGACCATTAATAACTGTTTGATTATTTCTTTCCTGAATGTTCCCAGCCTGGCTTCTGGCCAAGCAAAGACAGAAGCAAAATTACATTGCTGACAGCTCTGACCTCTGTCCAGTTTGTTCCCATTGCAAGTTCTTTCTTTATTATCCGTTTTTCAGACACCAGCATAACCAGTGTATCAACTTTAAAATCGGACAGGAGGAGGGACCTCTTGCTTAATCATTAGGTAAAGGGAGTGGCTTTAATTTGTGGTCACTGTACTTAGATGGCAGAGAACTGTGCGAAAACACACACTTACACATGACAGATAGGAACGGCTGCTCCAGCAGTGTAGCTGTAGGAACCTCCAAGGGCTACTTGTACACTTGCAGCCCTTCCTGCTTCCTCTGTCTTTGGTGTTTATATCTACATAGCATAGCTTTTGGAATTGCAGAGAGTCGCTCACGATGGATTCCTTGGGACTCATTTTTAGGGAGATTCTATTAAATTCACCCACTATTCATTTGCATGAAAAGTACTATTCTGTGGGAATGCTAATATAATTTGGGGGTAATTTCGCAAATGATGACTTTAATGCTGCTAATGTCAGCACGTCTCCCCAAAACAAAGAAGAAGGGTGTAACGCAAGTACATTTGAGATACTGAACTATGGGAAATAGCTTCCTATTCCTAATATCCTAGTGATGGATTTGTTGTGCTTGGACTGGGAGCAGAGCATTGTGGGAAGACAAGATCTAAGGCAGAGGGTAGATCTGGAGAAGTGTGTCCCTGTCTGGTTGCTATTTGGTTGCTTGGGATCACAGCACCACCGTCTGTGCCACAGGGACTGTGACAACAGGCTAACATACCTGATGATGCTCCAGTCACCACTCACTGCCCTGGTGTATGGGAAGTTAGGGTTTTATGGTTGCACAGCGAGCATTCATGCTCTGTTTTTATCTTCAGGGTGTTCTCATTATAAAAAGGAAGAAACTCACTTATAGAGGCAAAAATTTACTCAATATCCCAACTCCCAGGCTGCTGTGATCTACAGCTTCAGGGAGGCAGTGAGGCTCCCCCCACCCAGTCACCCTCTCCTTACCCACTGTACCACAGCTAGTATAGTAGCACAGACTTGGTGAGGCCCCGTTTGCAAAAACCCACAAAATAAATAAAGGACTATGCAGATAAAATACTGAAGAGCCCACCAGCCCTCAGCTGCCTTGACTGGCTGCCTTATATATGCATAGATGTGAGCTGAGACCAGCGTTTGCCTTCAAGGGCTACAGGAGCAGCAAAGGGCTCGCCTTTCCTCGTGTCATTCTCTAGAGCCTTGGCATTTTACGCGGTGCTCACCCAGCAACAAGTCAGTACTCACAGGGGACCTGTAGAATGCCCATGTCTGGTCCATCAGTGAGCAGTTTTAGCACTTGTCCTTTGTCACCTGGGCTGAGGGACCCATCTGAGCGACTGTTATCTTTCAAATCTGGGGAAGTGGAGACGTGATAAGCGGCACTGTGACCCACAGGCTACCAGTTGACAAATGGTTGCTTTACTTTCGGCCAGTATCCTGGCGTGTTTGCTACACAGGGCAGGAATTGGGGAAACTAGTCTCAAGTCCATTACTCAAGAACTGGAGGGGACTTTTGGACTGGATGATGAAGGAGGAAAACATTGCTGGCCCACCTGAAGCTGCTCTTAAGTCCCTCTGCTGCTTGGCCCTTCTCAGCACCATGAAACCCATTAGTGTCAGCATTACACTTAAATGTACAACAGGAAGACCCAAGTCAGCCTGGTGCTTTGGGATTGCAAGTTTCCTCTGGTGGTTTCCTTTCCAGCCTCTATATGGGCATCATGAGCATTCTGACTGCATCTAGGTACCTGCACTTCTTTGTAACCGTTTCCTCCTAATCTGTATTCCTTTGCTAGTTGGATGCTGAAACTTGCCGTGTCCACCAAGAGAGGGATAAAACACATTAGAAATAAGAGAAAGAACACTTGATGTTGGCACTTTAATATTTTAAGGTACACAGTTGTTGGTCACCACAATTAGAGGGTTTAAGGACCTGAAGCCCTCATTACTAAGGTAGGCATGGAGTATTCCCCAGGCCCTTGATTCTGGGACCCAGTGTGGCTGGTGGTCACAGTTTTCATCCTGAGGATGAGGTGGAGTAGAGCCTTGGATACTTCAAGATGGTTTGTGATGGAGGAGGCTGACCATGTCTCTTCTCAGAGACATGCTCCTTTGGTCTTCACTTGCAGAAATGTCCCCCTCAAGTTACAGAGCATGTGTTAAAATAACATTATTTTTAATGCAAAGCCTTTTCTGACTCTATTCATGTTTGACCTTCTGAGCAATGCTATGTGGCTCCTGGAGGCAAATAGTCTGCTTTCTTTTCTAGTAGCAATATGGTCATCCTCACTGTTCTGCAGGGCACATTGTAAACAATCAGATGCAAAGCCTGGTGTGCGTGTGCACGCACATGTGTGTGTGTGTGTGTGTGTGTGTGCATGTTTATGGGTATGAATGCAGGTACAAGTGTCCCATTGTTGCGGGAGCTCCTTCTGCTCCTTCAGCCAATAGCTGCTGAGATACCAGCCCATTGGGGCGTGGTCTCTCTCTCTTTAAAAATGCAGTCACTGCCCTCTGCTTGCTCTCTTGCTTCCTGCTCCACTTCCAGCTACTAGGCTCCTTTCCTGATCACGGAGGGCTGTTGTCTGGGACGGTGATCTGTAAGTTTTTCTCCTTTAAATAAATAACCATTCTATTAATCATAATTCCAAACTGGTGTGGGATTGTTTGTGACTTATGCCTTCATCCCATAAAGCTTGAGGAGGTCAGAGGTCAATCTTAGTTGTCAATTCTTGCCTCCCACCTTGTTTGAGGACAAGCTTCTTACTAGCCAGCTGACCTGTGACCTTACAGAGACTCCTGCCTCTGTCTCCTCTATTCCCATAGCAGTGCTGGGATTGCAGATGCAACATCCTACATCTGGCCTGATGTGTGTTCTGGGTACCCGAGCTTACACAGCAAGCCCTTTACCAGTGGGGCCATCTCCTAAACCTCAGCCTCCCTTTTCAAGAGTATTTACAATGAATCCCATCAGCCCTCAAGCATCCTTTACCAAGTGCAAACACGGCAAGTGAGAGCGTTATAGACATAGCACGCTGCTCCTCGTATTTAGAGATTACTAAAGGAAAGGCTCTTTAATAGCATGTGCACAGCTCAATGCTCAAAGAGAAGTCAGCCCTGAATACAGGGTTTTGCTAACTTATATACACCTTAGGCATATGTATTTTACATATTTTTTCATCCTTGAATCTCTTTTAGATACTGGCCCCAGGTTACACTTTGAAAAATTTAAACAGAGACAAGAAAGTGCAAGTCCAGCCACGCAGGAAGATCAGAGATTTACACAGCAAAGACATTGCCTGAATTATTTTAAGAACACCAGTGTTGTTGCTTGGATTTCTTTCCAGTAGCTGCTACCCAGGGTCATCTTGTCCACCTAACAGAAATATGGTTTTCCAAGAAAAGAACTGGGGGTTTTACGGCAGGCCGGGCCTTAACATTAGTTATGATCCTGCACTGTCCCCCTGAGCTGCCTGTCAGAGGCTTCATTGATATGGGGACAGCTCTAACAGCCATCCAGTGCTGGTGAACAGACATTTATCACTATGATCATCCCCACCCAAAGAATCCAGGAAACATGAATTCCTCACGCACTGGATACCAGCATTTGACTTCCTATCATTGAGTTTGGCTTCTGTAGGTTCATTGGGCCATCTCTAGAAGAGAGAGACAGAATGTTTTCCTACCTGGGAGAAAGGAGGAGGAGGAGGAACAGTGGGAAAAAGGAATATTGGGGGTGGAAGCCTTAGGCAGATAGCAGATGACAGAGAGAAAAGAAATCTCTAGCTCCACGGTGCAGACTCCAGGTGGGCGGTAGGATGGTGCACAGTGACGAGATGTCTCAGCTTGCTTGTGGCTAAGTGGCTTCCTTACACATCATGTCTTCTGGACAGAAATGCAATGGTCTCAGGGCTGTCTTGTGGCTTGAATGTGAAATGTCTTCCACAGGCTCACGAGTTTGGGCACTTGGTTCCTGGATGGTGGCTCTTCTTTGTAAGGCTGTGATAACTTTGTAGGGGAAAGCTCACAAGAGGAACTGGTCAGTGGGGCCGGGCCTCGCTTCCTATTTATTTTCTACTCCTGTTTGTGGAAGTAGTATGATCTTCTGGTCATCTGCTCCCGCAACCACGCTTTCCATACCTGATGCGGTGTTTTCCCTGTTGTGATGAAATGATCCCCTCAAACTATAGGCCAGAAGGAACTTATTCTTCCTAGAATATTTTCCTGCAAGAAAAAAGAAGTGGCTAAAAAAAATGTTGTCTGCCCCTTTAACTTACAGATATTAGGGTGTGCAGTAACCCACAAACCCCTTCACATTTCTCCACTGATTATCCCGTCACTGTCTCCTGTGTATATTGGCCGAGCGGTGTCACCAGACTTCCCCTTAGGCTGCTTGCTGCCCTTCCCTGGGGTGCTGGACATGTGCCCATCTGACACATCCTTGACATCACACTCTAGACACAAGCTAGCTCCCTGTGCAGTACTGATCAAACCAGGAGCGTCTGCACGATTGAAAGTGTCTGATGCCTCTCTTCCTATCTACCTGCCTCTCTTCCTACCTACCTGCCTCTCTTCCTATCTACCTGCCTCTCTTTCTACCTCTTCTTTCCCCACTGCACATGCATGAGGCACCTGCAGCTTTTCAAGGGACTCTGGGACTGGAGAGGCGGGGAGAGAAAAGACGCAGCTTCTGCTGCTACCCAGTGGTGAGTGTAGAGATTCACAACTGGTCCAGGCGTGGAGACAATGTGACCCGGAGTGTGCAGCCTTAGATGTGACCTCAGTATCAAGTTCCCCATGTCTGAGGCTAAGGGAACACTGAGGAAGAAGGGACAGAAAGAATGTAAGAGCCAGAGGATGTGAAGGAGAGCCGCGAAATGTTGTCCTTTGGGTACGACACAGCTGCTGCCCACACACACGCCCACGGGAGCTTTAGGTACCTGCTTAAGAGCAAACCAGCCAACACCCAGCACAGGTTGGAGACTGGCTCACAAGGCCCACCAATTAGCCGAGAGGCTATTGGAGTTGATGGTTGAGCATGGAGAGACGGTCATTTTTCACTGGGAGTGTGGCTGCCCACGCCCAGGTGAGTACCCCCATATCTATGTATACACTGACAGCACTAATTGGACTCAGAGGGTTATTGATTTTACAAAGGGGGGATATGACATTGGGAGAAAGAAATATGGGGGCTCCATGCTGAGCTGGAAGGAGGAAGTAGGGACTGGATATGTTAAAAATATATTGTATACATGTCTGAAAGTTTCATTAAAATTCATATTAGTCTAAAAGACTACTAAGTTTTAAAATAATATTATTCAAAATTACCTCTGTAAAATAACTAAATTTCTGAGCCTAAAACATCTGGTTTGACAGTGGTGCCAGGGTTTTTATTTGCAAGACTCCAAAACAGATGATTGGAGGCAAGCCTATCTTATCTCAGTGTGATTCACAGAGATTGGACCTAGAATACGTGTCTGTAGTGTTTTTTTTTTTTAAACTCTTTGGGGGGGGGGCTGCCACCGAACTCCCAAATAAACACATTGAAACTTATTCTTACTTATGAATGCCCAGTCTTAGCTTGGCTTGTTTCTAGCTCAAATTATCCCATTTCTCTTTAAGTATAATTTGCCTCTAGTCGTTTACCTTTCTTTATTCTACGATCTTTCTTTCCTTTTTACTCCATCCGTGACTGGTTGCAGGACTATGTGGATGACCTCTGGCATCCTCCTTTCTTCTCCTTTTCTTGCTCCTCCCTTCTCCCTCTCAAGCCTAGATTTCTCCTCCTATTTATTCTTTCTGCCTGGCAGCCCCACATATCCCTTTCTCCTGCCTAGCTATGACCCGTTCAACTCTTTATTAGGCCAAACAGGTGTTTCAGACAGGCAGAGTAACACAGCTTTACAGAGTTAGACAAATGCAAGATAAAAGAATGCAACACATCTTTACATCATTACACAAATATTCCACAGCATAAACGAATGTAACACACCTTAAACTAATATTGCACAACATGTGGCTCTCCAGGGAGTGAAATTATTGGAATAGTACTAACTGGGGCCAGGACTTAACACCACCAGGCTGTGGAGATGGGGCTGACCCTTCAGGCCTCCCACTGTTGAGCTGACAACTTGCTGTTTGCTGACAACCACATTCTGATAGCCGCTGAAGACATCCTGGTTCCCAGGAAAATGGCTATTTCCCCCACACTACCCCCTCTCTTTGAAAAGTCTTTTTTAAGCCCCAAGAAAAAGCCAGATAGCAGCCTATTGTTGGGTCCCTTTCTGTTCAGTGAGAGCTCTGGTGACTGCTGATCTGAGTCCTGACACCTTTATCTCCATCCTAGGAACTCTCTCTTGCTGCTCAATAGTTTCCCCTTTCACACTTCCCACTGTCTGCAGGTTTCAGTCGTCAGCCTGTCAACTCTGATGCTGCGAGCTCAGGTGGGCGGTGATCATCCTCTTCCTTTGCACTAACACCAACCCTCTTTTGTCCTTTGGCCAGACTGAGTCACACTCAGGGAGATCACTTGGACCTCACCACTTTCTTCCTTTGTACGTAGACCCCATAACCCACTATGTCCCCATTTACAGCCCCACCCACCCACCTCTCACTCATCCCCATTGTTCTCCAGACAGCTTCGCTTCTGTTTTATGCCATCAGCACATATGAGTTTCTGGATCTGTAAAGTGAAGGCCGGGGGATGATGCTCTGTCTTAGCCACTCTTCTCAGCCACTAGAAAAGGATGACAAAGCTCCTTCTTTTCAGAGCTTCTGTAGCCTCTACTCCTGCTTGCAAATGCCCCTGGCAGCAAGACATCCTCTTCCTTTCAACTGCATTAGATTTTTTGACATGTGATATGAAATTCTTTAATAGATGGTGATCAGAAGGGCAATGAGCTGGTAAATAAGGCAATCAAAAAGAAAGCTGAATCCACAAACAGAGGGGACTGTGAACACTATCCTTTCTTTGTGTTGGGATGTAACTGGAGACTGCACTTTAATTTCTCAGCCACCCAGACCCAAATAATCACACAGAAACTGTATTAATTACAACACTGTTTGGCCAATAGCTTAGGCATATTCCTAGCTGGCTTTTACATCTTAAATTAACCTATTTATAATCATCTATGTATTGACTGTGGCCTACTGGGAAGGTTCCAGGTGTCAGTCTCCTTCAGCAGCTACACGGCATCTCCTTGACTCCGCTTATTCTCTCTCTCTATATATATCTCTGTTCAGATTTCCCACCTGGCTTTATGTTGCTAAACTATTGGTTAAAACACCTTTAATCATTAGCCAATAAGAGCAACACATATACAGAAGGACATCCTACATCATTGGGAACTCTTCAGATCATTTCTCTTGGTGGTGTTGAACTGAACAATGCTTTTGTCTAAGTGAATTTTTCCATTGTCCCTGTAACTCGCTGTCCTGATCTCTAACACGGCAATGGAAAAAGGGATTAAAAGCACGTATCACTACAACCTACTTTAATTCCTTTTTACAAGTTGGTAACTTAGCTGGGTAGGCTCTTGCCCTAAGGTCAACACTCCCTTTATTCGATTTTTTAATGTTTATCTCCTTGAACACAGAATTTAGCTTTATTCCACTTAACTCCATTCCTGGTGCTCGTTTTTTCCCTAAAAATTTACATTTCCTTGCTTCTTTTCATTATAAATCTGTATAAGAGTGATCAGTAATAACCATACAATAAAGTCAATACTAAATTGTTCTGAGGTTTCCTCTGCCATTGGAATTAATCCAAATCTCTTCACTTTGGCCTCATACAGACTCTTAGGAAAAGGGCAAAAAGCAGCCACATTCTTCACCAAAATATCACAAGAAAGATCTCTAGGCAACATACTATAATTCTTCTCTTCTGAAACCTCTTAAGCCAGTGCCTGCCCCCCACCTCCTAACCCCTCCTGCCCTGCCACACACAGTTCGAACCATTCTCAGTATCACTGTCTTCCATGCTGTTTTTAGTATAGCTCATTAGGTAATGTTTAAAGCATTCTACTGCTTTCCTAACCCCAAGTACCAAAGTCCAAATTCCTCCAAACAAAAGCATCGAGGCCCGCCACAGCAGTACCCAGTTCCTGGTACCAATTTCTGTCTTAGTTAGGGTTTCTATTGCTGTGAAGAGGCACCATGACGCTGGCAACTCTTATAAAGGAAAACATTTAATTGGGTAACTTATAGTTCAGAGGTTCAGTCCATTATCATTATGGTGGGACAAGACCATACCTACTTCAACAAGTCCATACCTTTTAATAGTGTTACTGATATAAGGGGGCATCTTCTTTCAAACTACCACAGTGTGCTTTAATTTTAGGTTAATTTGGTGATGTTAGCCAGCCTTGAGCCCACTTACTTGTAGCATGTCTCTGCTTCCATATGCATTTTCAAGGAGCTTCAAAAGAATGCCCTGTGCTCTCCCTGGGATGGCTGAAGCTGTCACTTTAGACTCTACCACTCTGACTGACTCTAATAAGCCCTGCGCTTGATGGCTCCTCTAACTCTGTCTTCTTGGAAATTCATCCTCCCCTAAACATAAGGGTGACACCTGCCTCTTTTTTTAGTTTAGTTTTTTTTTTTTTTGAGACGGAGTTTTATGTGGCCTTGAACTCACTATTTAGCGGAAGATGACCTGTAAATTCTGCCTCTATCTCCAGTGCAGTTACAAGATACACCATCATGCCTGGTTTATGCAGTACTGAGGACCGAACCCAAGGACTCATGCATGCTAAGCAAGACCCTATGGATGTAGCCACATCCCAAGTCCCACTGTGTCTCCCCAGTGCTATACGGAACACTGAGTTCTGCAAGGATCCATGGTAGCTTTCTCCATGTTTAACCTGAGTCAGCTCCCTTAGGATGAGGGAACCCATGCTTCCTGGCACTAGTAGGCATAACAAAGGCCAGACAGACTTGTGCTTTTAACCAGTGACGTTTAAATTGAATAAAACCACAGAAAGGAAATTTAAGATTGAAGGCTGGGTGTTTCAAATCATGTGTTCACTAAGCAATGGGTCTCAGGCACCCCTGGTTGGACTGGGCAACTGGTTAGCACCTGTACTCTTCAGCTGCTGACTTCATGGGGAAAGTCATAGCCATCAGCAGTCACCGGGCAGTGTGAGCTCATCTCCACGTTGTGTGTAAGCGCTGCTCACCCGTGCGTCTATGGTTCATGCTCTTTATGGTCACAGGTAGGGTTTTAAAGTGGAATGGGCAGCATTCTGGGAGCCATTCAACTGTGATGTGGCCCAAATTATCATCGTCAAACTGTGAAAATAAAGCAAACAGCCATTTGGTGCCACAGGGCTGAGTATTTTCACCCTTTAAACAGATTCTGGGTCCAAACTGCTGGACATTTCATGCCGAAGCAATGCTCAGTGGATTCCCATCTTCTCAAGAGGCCTAGAGTCCTGTGGCAAGGGAGGGTAGATGTCAGATCTGCTCTCTGGGATGCTGCTGCTCACTGGGGTGGGGAGTCTATAATCTTCCCACAAAGTCACTTTGCCATCAGCCATAAAGTCTCTCTGATGTGATTTTCCTTTACGCTGTGACTGCAACATGAGGCCCTCATCACTTACTAAGACCCTTGAGCAAGGACGAGGATGTCTTGCTCTTCACTGAAGCTTGAGCAGTGTTGGTGCTTGAGCGAATTGCTTCTCAATGACCTCATTTTGTGCATTGTCCTACCTTTGTGGCTACCCACTTCCTTCCTGGCCATCTGGTTTCAGGAAGTGTTGCTGGCCTACTGATGCAGGGCTGTCCTGACTCTGCTCCATGCCAATGATTCATTTGTATGTGACAGTAGGATGCTGGTCTGACCGGAAGACCCATGGGGATACAGTGCATGTGCGTGTTAGGATTGTACAAGAAAAATGTCTCTTCACTCCCATGAAGAGAACTGAGAAATATGTGCTACTGGGCATTGGAGGAACATATGCAAAGGCTGAAACAAATATAACCACCTTGCAACTATGAGGAATTTTCTCATGGAGAACAGCCCAACCTGTGACATAAGATCAACAGACTGGGGTTGTGAGTGATATGTTTATACTGCCAAGGTAACTAACCATTAATTCTAGATTTCTTCACATTGAGGAAAAAATATTTTTTTTTGTATTTAAGCAAATCAAATAAGGATTCTCTGTTGCTCACAACTGAGGCATCTAAAGTGTTTACACTTGCTAAAACCAAAGCTTATTATTGAGACATGTTGTGTGTACCACCGGAGTGTCGTTAAACACATTTAAGATTCTTGCGACACTGTGGCACAGTCTGTCTGCAGAACTCTCTTCTGTGCCTGGGAAAGCCCAATTCTTCTGTATATCTTCTACTTCCCATCTCTCTGAACTTGACCTCTGGAGCACCTCACACAAGTGGACTCACCCAGTAATCTAGCAAGGCTGGCCCAGGCAGTTAGCATGCTTCAAGGTTCATCTCTGTTGTAGCATGTGCTGATACTTCTTCCCTGTGTGGGTGAGCAGTGTTCTACTGTATGTGCATACCACGCTATTCGCTCAGCGGCCAGTGGCATCCTGGATGCTCCCCTGTTTGGGAAACGGTGAGTAATGCTGCCATGGCCATGGCTGTGTGAACGTGCTGCAGAGACCCGGCTTCAGATCCCTTAGGGTGACCTGGAAGTAGCATTAGTGGCTGTTCTCTTTTTAATATTTAGAGGCACTGACTGCTGCTTCCTACAGTGGCCCATTCATTCACTTTAATCACTGTTCTGTGTCTACGGAGTTCTATGGCTGGCCCGGCAGAGTCATCTAGCTCATGCCATAGTCCCTCCCTGACACAACCCAGGGATCGGCGCAGATTGTATTGAATGAGCAGCTGAGGGAGAGAAGACACGGGCGCTTTTATCTCTGACCTAGTCCAGCCTGAAAGGGGAAGATGTCTCCTACTCCAGGACTTCAAGACCCTCCTGCCCCTGGTCACCGTCCCCTATAGAACCCCACCCATACTCAGGGCTTCTGAAAGCCCTGCTAATGTGCTTTTCAGCCTTATGTGCTTTTTGTCTCAGGCTGTGAACATTACTGAAATTTCATGCTTGGTAATAGTATCTGAACCAGTTGCCATAGTCTGTTCTCCAAGGCTTTGACTTGGAAATTTGCCTGAATCGCGACACCAGCTGAGATGTTGTCTTAATTAGGGTTACTATTGCTGTGATGAAACACCATGAGCATAAAGCAAGTTGGGAAAGGAAGGGTATATATTTGGCTCATGCTTCTACATCACTGTTCATCATCAAAGGAAGTAAGGACAGGACTTCACACAGGGCAGGGACCTGGCGGCAGGATTTGATGTAGAAGTCATGGAGGGGTGCTACTTACTGGCTTGCTCCCCATAGCTTGCTCAGTCGCTTCCTTATAAAACCCAGGACCACCAGCCCAGGGATGGCTCCACCTTCAATGGGCTGAATGCTTCCCACATTAGTTACTAATTAAGCATATGCCCTACAGACTTGCATACAGCCTGTTTTTATGGAGGCCTTTTCTCAGTTGAGGCTCCTTCCTCTCCAGTGACTGTAGCTTGTATCAAGTTGACATAAGACCAGCAAGCCCAAGGCTTGGACTGTAGACAAAATTCTCTGATTTGCAGGTAGCCTATGCATACAAAGGTGCCAGCCTAGCTAGAGGACAGATAAATTCCTAGAAACTGACATTGGGTGTCTGGGTTTTTTCATATGACTCGTGCATGCACTTGCGTGTGCGTATGCGGCTTCTTGTGTGCAGGGGGGTTGTTCATTTGACTGTATGCGTGTGGGGTTCATGAACATCTGAAATTCATGTAGAGATCAGAGGACAATCTCTTATAACAGTACTTAAAGACATTCTCCCTCTTGGGGACACAGGCTGCCCCAAGAATCCAGATTAGGCCACTTGTCCTCAGACAGTCAATTAAAGCAGCAAATTAATAGTTAAAAGCAGAGAAAGGAATTTGTTCAATGGTGCCTTATGTGGGGGGATATCTAGTGCCCCTACCCCAAAGCTGATCTTTGGATACTCAGGGGATGCTAAGGTTTAAGTAGAGGCAAGACTACGCTAGGTAGTGTATGGTCCTGCTCACCATGTGCCCGTCACTGTCTCTTCCATAGGCGGTAAATTTCCTGGGGCCCGTGTGCACCAGTCATATGAACAAGTTTGTGTTATTCATTGTGCCTGGCATTTTTCATGGGTTCTGAGGATCCAAACTTAGGTTCTCACCCTTGTGAGGCAAACACTTTATTGACTGAGTGATCTCCCCAGGCCCAGGCCTCGACACCCAGTTCCCACCAAGAGGTGCTGGTGCCGTTCACTGCCTACACCTTTTTCTCATCAGTGAGCATAGAAAGCCTCAGAATCTTGCTTGCCCAGTTTTACCCACGGAGCCATCTCTTCGCCCCTGTAGCCTTTTAATGCTGTACCTTTATCAAATTCTGGCATCATGGTGTTTGAGAAAGTAGTTATGAGGGCAGCAGGCATCTTCCCCACCTTCTTTTGTCATGTGCACCACTGTGTAGGCAAAGTTGCTCTTTGTAAACCATCTTAGCTCACAAATGTGCTCAAAACTTCACGCAAATACCAATTATATGAGACAGAGGGTAACAAAACCCATGAAATACAAGGAAGAAATTACAAAAATATCTGCAGGGCAAGCTGCCTAACTACTTGGAGAAATAAACTGCAAGGAACAAAAAGAGATAGGACAAAGATCTACAGCTAAAAGAGTCCCAAGAAACAAGCCATCTAGTGTCTCATGTGGGTACCACTATGAGGAAAGAAATCATTGGGAGAAAAGGAATGTTTCTCAGACAATCAGTAGTAGAAACATTAGCCTGGAAAATGATAATATAAAATGATTATGGTCAGTTTTTAAGGTATGATGTTTTGAAAATTGTCCTCTTTTTCTAAAGACACATCAGAATGGTTTTAACACTTATTTTTATATTTATTTATCTATATGTCTGTGTGCTCGTACAATATGTGTGAAGGTACCTTAGGGATCCAGAAGAGGATCTTGGATGGAATTACAGGCAGTTGTGAGCCTAGTACGGGTGCTGGGAACAGAACTTAGGTCCTCTGGAGTAGAAATGATCTTTGCCACAAAGACCTTTCAAAAATGTTTGTGAGTTGGATTATATAATCTATATTTTCTGCAGAAAAAAAATAGAAAATGGAGATGTGAGTAGAAGAATAAAGCCTTGACCAAAAAAAAGAGTAAATACAAAATAAAACAGATACGAGTCATGGTTCATCATGATAGTCTTCGCATTTGTATAAAACATTCCATATATATATATTTAAAAATTTTCAACAATAAAGACATAGAAAACTATTTCACAAAGTATAAAAAATATTTCACTGCTCACTTGTTAAGGCATTTGACCTTTAGATTAACTCTGTGTTTTCAGAAATTCCTAGTGGTCTCACTTCCTTTGTGTTTCTGGGATGAAGTGAGAAGCAATCTGAAATCTTTACATATACGGGCTTTTTTTGTAGGTGCACTTATACCTGAGTTCTCATTTCATGGTTCCAAAACTACACTCCAGGATGGGTAGAGACATCTGGCCATTTTTGAATAAGTGCAGTTATTGGCAGGTGGGCAGTTTTCTGCATATGGCTTACCAAATCTCTATATGCATAAATATGCATGTAATAGATGCCATGTGTGGGCTCATTGCTTGGCAGCCCTGAAGCTGGCTCCTCCAGCTAGACCTTCTCTCCTTTCGTCCAGGAACACATGGTTTCACCCTCTGCTCTTTTAAGTATTTTCATAGTTTACTTTAGCTTCTTTGGGGGATACACAAGAGTTCCCCCAAAGCAGGAGGACTGGAGGCTATGTCAAGGTGGGATGCCAGAAATGCTTGCTGTGCATGTTGAAGCCACAGAATGAGAATGGGGTACCAAGGAAGCAAAACATAGGAAAATTGCAAGGGGCACCAATTTACCCAGAGAGTCTTGCAGCTTCTGGTAGGGTTGAGCTCTAGCTACTCCATAAAAAACTGAGCTGAACAAGCAAACAAGAATGCACTTGTTCTCCCTTTGGTCTTGACTATAGATCTGATATGATCAACTTCCTGAGATCCTGTACTGCAATGAAAGCAAAATGGAGACGTTATCATAGACAAAGATTGAGAGAATCTGTTGACTTTCTGTAAGGCAATAGGAATTTTAAAGAGAGATCTTCGTAAAGAAGGAAAGCATCTCCTGATGGGAGTTGGGTAAGGCAGAAAGGCAGGAGGAGCACAGGAAAAGGACTCTATATGGGGACGGAGTGTTTGAGATGCCATGTGGCTGTCTCATGGCATTAGAGTATGTGGATGTATCGTATCATTAGCACAAGCCACGAGAGAGAGGTCAGGGACTTGACATATTAAATACTTTTAAATTGTTCTGGAGGTGTTTGATGCATGCTATAATACATCAAGTGTGTTTGTTGTGTGACACTATTCCTGGGGAGACATGAATAAATGCCTACTCACACCAGAGGAAGAATTAACACTAGCCCAAAGAAAGGATATCACCCAAGTCCAACTTGGTGACTGATGGGTTTATTGGGGTTACTTACAAGAATATGGGGGAGGGATTTACTTACAGTAGAAATGATTCCAAGACAGATACATCGCCAAAGACCACCCCAGCATGGGTGAGAGTTCACAAAAGCTGGAAACTGGGAGCTCACTGCACAGCCTATAGGCGGCTCAGTAGACTGGAGTCCTTTCCAGGTAGTTCAGTTGGTCTGAGTCTCTTCCTGGTAGTTCAGCTGGCCTCTCCTCTTTTTGGGAAGCTCAGCTTGTATAAGAGGATCTCTCAATAGTTCTTACAGCTTCTATATGTGCAGAGAGTATGGTGGTTTGAATGAGAATGTCCTGATAGGCTCATATGTTTTTCATGGTTGGTCCCTAGTTAGTGGAACTATTTGGGAAGGATTAAGATGGTGGCCTTGATGGGGGAGGTGTGTCACTGGGGATGGATTTCAGGGTTTCAAAAGCCCACATCATTCCCAGTTAGTGTTCTCTGCCTCATGACTGCAGACCAAGATGTGTGTTCTCAGTTAATGCTCTAGCGCCATGTCTGTCTGCTTCCCACCATGATGGTCATGAACGAACCCTCTGAAACTGTAAGCCAGTCCTCCGTTAAATGCTTTGTCTTATAAGTAGCCTTGGTCATGGCATCTTCTCATAGGACTAGAATAGTAACTAAAAGGGGGAGGAAGAGGATCTTCCTGAAGCCCCTGTGTCGTTTACTTCCTGAGTTTAACAATCTTCCCTGATGGATGGAATCCTGTTGTTTTTCCCCTCTTAACACATTCATGGTCTTAATGAGCTTTAATATCAGACTGCCCTTCTTTCATATCAGACTGTCCTGTGTGTCACCTCCCCTCCGACATCCTGCATTTTAACAAGCTTTGCTCCGAGATGAAGGCTGCAACCTCAGTATAACTGCTACACAACAATATTGTTATTTCACACAGTAAACATTAGCCCATACGTATAATGAGAAAATATAATGGAGCAGGAAAATAATAGCACATAATCGGCATAGATAAGAAAAAAAAAACTAGGGGAAGTTACAAAGAATGCGACAGAAGAAAGAAAATAATTAGAAGCAGGACAATAAGTTTAAATGTAAATACATAGATGAAAATACAAATTTTACACTTTTCAGTCATCTATTTCAAACCTCAAAAGTCCCACAGACATCAATAATGGAGTTCTAATGATTATTGTAGCATAGCCCAGTAAGGAAGGATAACGCTAAAACACAGCTCCTGAAGACTGAGGTAAGATAAATGTCTTTTTTATGATTTAAATGAATTCTTTTTATTGTGAACAAACATATAAATTTCTTCACCCCCCTTTTTTTTAGAAAACAAAGGAAATTAGCAGGCTTAGGAGTTATTCAGTCTAGAACTGACAACATTAAGAACTAAGATATCCATTTATTGACTCATAATGACAGTAGTGTTGGCTACCTTGAGTACACGAGTTACACAGTATTCTGTGGAAGAAGGGCGTGAAGACAGAGCCAGCGTCATAGAGATCCCACTAGACAGGTGGATTTGCAAGCTTCAAGTAGAAGCGGGATAAGGCAGTTTTCATTTCAGAATCAAAATGCAGAACAAATGAAAACAATATGGAGTTTAACCTTCACACATTTGAGCACTTACAAATAATGCAATCAAGCTTTACGTTTTCGACAGCCCTTTTTTATACACTCCATTTTCTCACTATTGGTTCCAAGTTTTATCTTCATTCCCAATTATGCTAGTTACATTATACAGAAAGCAAACAAGCAATAAACAACATAGCTTTCCTAAGGGCCTGGAGAGATCGCTCTGCAGCCGCAGTTAAGAGCTCTTGCTGCTCTTGTAGAGTGTGAGGGTTTGGTTCCTAGCATCCACGTAAGGTATCCCATTACCACCTGCAACTCCAGGTCCCAGGGATCCAGCTCCCTCTTCTGATTCTGTGTCACCTGCACACACATGACAGACATATATGCACACATATATAAAAATAAAATACATGAAAAAGAAGTGCTCAAAAAGAAAAGAAAAAAAATCAACCCACAAAGCTCCTAAAGACAGAAACCTCAACACCTCTGCTTGTAGAATTTTAAAAAGCTAGTCTAATAAAGAAAAACAAACCAATTTCTTGTTAGTGTTTTGGAAAAATGTTCTTATATTTGGATATTTCATAATATCCCTGGTGATAATGCTGGCTCTATGGCTTCTGATACCAAAACTGAATCTGTTGCCACTAATTGTAGCCCTGAAGGTGATTTTGGAGCCTCATCCGGTGAAGTTCCAGCTACTGTTTCCCCTGGAGAACACCCACCTCTGTTATAATTCTTTTTGTTGAAATAGTCATTCACTTTGATCAAGAAAACCAGAGTCACAAAAGGGTAGATAGGTGATCTCACCACCGTTTGTGGCAGTTGCCTCTCCTGTTATACCCACCACAGCTCCCAGGAGCTACTCCTTAGGGGTTGCCAGCACGCATGCGTGTAGAACGTTCCAGATGCTCCAAGACCACCACCTCTGCTCACCTGCTTCTTGCCGTTCTTAGTGTAATCACACTTCTTTGAGCCTATATTTAGTTTCCTTTTTGGTGGAAATGCTTTTTGCTTTATACTTTCTGTTGACCCCAAAGCTCAGGTTTCCTTCCTCCTGAAGTTCAATACAGATAATTTCACCAAAGCTTCAGGCCCTCTGGCGGAGTGAAGGTTCTTTCATTCTAAACACTGCGTGTTCTGGTAGGTCTTTCTCCTCTGTTCTGACTCTCTTTTGTGTTCTCTGATTAGAGAGAACACGTTTTTGAACAAACTCCAGCAACTTTTCATTAGAAGTCTATAAACAGACACACCATTAGCCTCTTGGGAACACACACACATTGTTTGACCGAGGCTGAGCTTCACTTTACCCTGCAGTGATCTCAGTTAGCCCTCAAGGACACTGGGAGGCTCTCTGAAGTAGCATGTTCGGTGCCTCATTATCTGCCTTGTCTCTTTGGGCCTGCGCCGCCATTTTATCTATGGTGATGTTTGTCCCATGAATATTATATTTCTCAGGTTTTGAGCTTCATGTTTAGTAACCTAAAGCATTTTTCAGGTCCTGGCAAACCAATCTTCAGTACTAGTCACAGTCACCTTTCTCTTTGGGTCCCTTTAGTCCTCTAACTCTTTCATCTAAGGGGATATTTTGAATAACTGTACATTCTTCGTGTGTTGGAAAATATGACTTCCTTCTGACCAAAATTAAATTAAATTACACAGATATGGCAGGAACATGTGGGGGACAGTGGCCATTAAGTAAGAATGTCATTACTGACCTTGAAGACAACACTAAGGTCATGTGCATTCCTAGTTCCAAAGTTAGCAAAACAGAATTGTTGTTGGTTGGTTGACTCTTTTGGCTTTTTTGGGGGTGGGCGCCACCCAGCTCCCAAATAAATCACAGTCAGAGTTTTATTCTTTCTTATAAATCCCCAGCCTTAGCTTAGCTTAGCTTGTTTCTAGTCAACTTTTCTTAACTGAAATTATCCTGTCTACTTTTTGCCTCTGGGCTTTTACCTTTCTCTATTCTATATCTCTTTCTTTACTTCTTACTCTGTGGCTTGCTGTGTAGCCCCTTGAGTCCTCCTCCTCTCCTTGTTCTATCTTGCTCCTTCCTCTTTTGGTTCCTCTTGAGCCTAGATTTCTTCTCCTACTTATTCTTTCTGCCTGCCAGCCCCATCTATCCTTTCTCCTGACTTCCTATTGGCCCGTTTAGCTCTTCATTAGACCAATTAGGTGTTTTAGGCAGGCAAAGTAACACAGCTTCACAGAGTTAAACAAATGCAACATAAAAGAATACAACACATCTTTGTATCATTAAACAAATGTTTCTCAGCATAAACAAATGTAATGACCTTAAAATAGTATTCTATAATACGTAATCACATCATTTCATCAAAATTTGCTCCATAATCTTCCCTCTCACAGTTTTATGTTTTTATTTATTTAATAAAACACTATAAGGAAATCTTTCATCACCAGGAGATATCCATCTGTGGTAAGCAGTTAATCTGAATTTCATGTATGTTCATATCTTAAAATGTTTCCTTTTATTTTATTTTTAATTATGTGTATGTGTCCATGTGAGCGCAGGTCCCCTTAGAAGCCATAAGAGGGTGATGGGCTCCCTAGAACTGGAATTACAGTTGGTTACTATAAGATCTGGGAACAGAATGTAAGTCCTTAAGTGCCTGAAGATAAAACTCCTCTCAATGGGCCATAAGAAAGTAGCCTGCTCTACACAAAAAGAGAAGAAAGATGGACTGACTGTCCATAAATAGATAGCCAGGCAGTAGATGAAGTATTCTAAAAGTTATAAAGTCACAATATCTGAACAAAAGTGGAAGATGACTTCCCAGCACTTGGCTGACCATGTTGCTAGTTTTCCATCCAGACCCATGACCTCTACACATGCACCTTGCATGGTCTGAAACCACTAGCTTTTAACAGAATTGAATAGTACTGCCTGAAACAGGGCACAAAGGAGCAGCGCTCTCCCAGCTAACTGTGTAAGAGGGTCTCTCTCTGATGTTATCTTGCCATCATCCCAGTTCCTGAAATGAAGTCAAGCTACAAACTGTTGTATTGCCATGCCTGTAGGAAGACTCCATTTCCCCATGGTTGGCAAGGATAATGTCCAAATATCTCTTCACCACGACATCTTCTTTCCCGTGTTTAACAAGACTGTGTGTGTGTTTGTGTGTGTGTATGTGTGTGTGTGTACATCATGGGAATAAGGGATACAAGGAGCAAATGACTCATTTTTAGATTCAATATGCACTGAGTGTTAATATCTACTGCCTTTCTGCTTGAGTATATATCCATATTTATTGCTAATTCAATGTCAAAATTTGACCTCACTTTTTTTTTAGTCAATATATGCTTCTTGGAGCAATAAATCTTTGTAATCGTCTTGGTTTAAATCAATGCCTGTTTATGGTCTATTCATCATTTCTCAATCAAACTTCCCATGCTTCAGATACATTGAGCTTCAGATTACTAAGAAACTGCTGGTCAAAGATGTTTATAGTATAAGAAGCCTAAGGCTAACCAAACACTGCCCCTATAGTACTAGACTGGAATCCTGTCTTTCCAAGGAGATCAAGTGACCCAGAAACATATTCACCAGCATGCGACAAAAAATTGACTTTTCCTTTCATAAGTGATCTTGGGTTAGTGGGAAAAAAGTTGTTTTAAAGAGGAAGTCATGAATCTGATCAAGTTCCAGTGGACAAAGCCTTCTGATGAGAGCCTCCAAATGGCTCTGCTTGCTGAGAGCACAGAGCCCAGTGTCTGACTGTGATAAGCATGAGGACAGTAAAGGACGACAGATAGTTGTGTTGGTTGTAGCATTCCTACTAAGTCCCTCGGTCTCCTCTTTAGAGTAATCTAGGAAAGAATCTATGATGGCTGGATATCAGCAACACAAATTAAGCCCGGATTGTGGCACTCCATCTCCTGACCTGCAAGGACCAGATGACCAGAAGACCCTTTGAGTGCAAAATCCTATATTTTGTGGATCTCTGTGGCATCTCTAAGGGTAATAACCAACCCATCTCATCAAGCACAGGTCTTACTGGTGCTCTCTATGTTGACACAGCAGAAAAGGTTCCTAGGTGGCCTTAGATCAACCTATTTCTTGCCCCTTCTCATGTACTGTTTTCTAGAATAACTGGGGATGTGATGGGAATGCAATGCCCAGAGCAAAGGGAGGACAAGCCTGACAGTCTCTACTCAGCTTGTGTCTGTAGAATAAGATTTCCTGACGTGCTTTAGTCCAGCCAGGCATAGGACTTTGAGGTGCTATGCCTCATGCAGGTAGGCAGGTAGGCAGCTTTTCTAGTTTCCCAACTGCTGTCCTATGGGAATCCACAGGTGCAGATCCTCCACATGAAGTGGAATTCCTGAGCCTCAGTGTGGCAGCTTATAGGGACTCCCAGACCACCTGTCTGTAAGTTCTACACCTGCGTGGTAACTTTCTGTTGGATGATCTGTCTCCTCGGACTCAGACAAGTTGATGGCAAGTGCAGTCAACTCTGATTCTTAGACAGCAAATTTCAGTGTCCCAGAGTGAAGCACTCTAGGTAGGAATGGTCCTGAATATTCAGGAGGTGTTTCCAGGACTGTGGAATGCCTAACTTACCCCTAACTTACCTGTGTTTTCTCCAGTGTACAGTCCACCTGTACAGTACTGCCTGTTTACCACTACCATGGGACAGTTCGCAAGTCAGGCAAGGGGCTGGAGATTTAAACACACACACACACACACACACACAGAGAGAGAGAGAGAGAGAGAGAGAGAGAGAGAGAGAGAGAGAGAGAGAGAGAGAGAGAGAGAGATCATCCTTGAAACAAGAATGCCCCTTTTATTGTGTTCCAGAGCAGCTTATATAGGGCTCTCCTTCACTAATGGCCATGCCCTAGCTCTTGGGAGTTTTCAGCTACAAGCCCACCGGAAACCACTCCCCTGCCATCAGGAACTCATGAGAGTCTCGTGCTCAGAGCAGCTGCAAGCATAGAAAAACAAGTTGTTTACCCCAACAGGCAAGGGGGTCACAGAAAATTTGGGATCTGAGAGTCTGCAGTCCCTAATACTAGAGAGGAGAAAAGCAGGGGATAGAGGGTAGAGAGAGCGCAGTGAAAGAAAGTAGAGCAAAGGGCGTGGGGTAGAAACACAGCAGAGCAGGGTTATAAGGAGACTGAGTAGCTGTGGGAGGAAACCTGTGAGCTTAGGAAGTTTAGGGTAAGGGAGACGGTGAGAAAAGCTAAGCTAGCATAGACTTTGAAATACATAAAAGGTACCAGAGCTACTGAGGGAGTTCTGTAGCCAGAATGAGTTTTGATATGCTGATAGGCACTACAGGTAGCCATAGGTTCCCTCTGTTAGAGGCAAGGACAATGACTCCTTTTGGTAGATAGGAACCAGTTTCACAAGTTCCTGAAGAATTCTGGGTTTTTTTCTAAATACCAAAAATCCTACCGTGGTCCAGGTTGAACTTAGTTCAGTATATGTAGACTGCCTTTTGGAGTTTAGAGAATTGAAATTTACTTTGTGTTGATTCAATAGCCTGCAGGAACCAAATAAAAGACTTCAGTATTTTACTCAGAAGTGTGCTAGTGAAAAAGTTTTTTTTTTTTTAACTGAATTAAATGTCTGTAGTCAACTCAGGAATATTTGAAATTTCTTAGGTATTCTCAGGGTTGTTTTTTTTTTTTTTTTTAGAAATTTTCAGATTTGAATAAAATTTGAAAATTTTGTTGGAAAAAAATTTGTATTTTGTATTAGTTTTAGTTTATGTAACAGTTGCTGGAAAACTTGTTTGTCTTCAAGCTGATAAATTCACACACCTGACCATCAGGTCTCTTGGGGGTTTGGCAGCTTTGTAAACCCTAAAACCAAGCCACTATTGAATTTGCTCATTCTTCTCTGTTTTATATTTGTTTTGTTTTGTTTTCATCACTCATTGTTATGATTTTTTCTTCTGATTCCTTTCCACTTGGAATATCCCCCAATATTTTAGATAAATCATCATATAGTTAAATTTAGCTTGTTTTCCTTACTCATAGGTGAGCTCAAGGCTGCATATTTCCTTCTTGGCCCTGTCTTAATTTTATCTCACAAGATTTAATGTCATGCATTTATTTTTCAAAATACTTTCTAATTTCCTATTTGACTTTATCTTTTACCCATGGGTTTTAAAGCATAGTATGTAACCATTGGGGAATTTTCCAATTATTGACTTTTTCTGTGATCCAGTTTAAATGTTAACCCACAGTGCATAATATTCTGTATAATTTCAATTGTTAAAGATTCAGTAAGCTATGCTCCGTAGTGAAAGACATGTGGTCTTTGATAAACATGATGATGAAATACCTTAACTACAAGGAACACTCTAATATTGCCTAGAATTTGCTAACCGTGATGTTTGAGTATTGAACATCTTTGCTGTTTTTTTTTCTTTTTTGATGCATTGATTCAGTACAAAGATTTTAAATTCCATGATAATTAATTGTGAGGCCCTTAGAAAGCCTTGGGTAAATTTGTAAAGAGCAGATGAAGTCCTGAGTAAATGGGTATTGTTGGCATGGGCACGGCCATGCCAAGGAGCAATGTCTCAATCTCACGAGAAACTGGCAAAGCCTTCCTCTCCTTGGATGAGGATCAGAGGGAGGGAAAAGCCTTCCTCTGGATAAGTGTGAATGCTGATGGTGCATGCAAGTGTGAGTGTTTACAAATGATTGACAAGTGAGTGCAAAACCTAGCAACTGCAGCTTCTTCCTCCTGAATGTTTACAGTCTCAGAATGTTTACCGATAGAGCCCCACATTGACTAGCTAACCCTTCCTCTGAGCTGTACAGAGCAAACATGCTTAAGGTCTGGGTTGTTGTATAACAGTAGGTACCTTCTACCAGAGGAAAAACCTACCTGAGTCCAGATTTTCTGTACACATGTCTGTGTGCTCTGTCCTTTTATCATTCCCCCACCACCTCAGTCAGGTTCCTAAGACCAAGCCACATGAGCATGGCAATTAATGATTTTCTTACTTTTTGATTAGTTTTAAATTTTTGCTGTTTGGTGGTTTGAATAAGAATGACTCCCATAGGCTCATAGATGTGAATACTTGGTCACCAGGGAGTGGCAGTATTTGAAAGGACGAATATGCCCTTGTTGGAGGAAGTGTGTCACTGGGCGTGGGCTTTGAGGTTTCAGAAGCCCAAGCCAGGCCCAGAGACTCTTTCTCTTCCTGCTGTCTGAGGATTCAGATATAGAACACTCAGTTACTTCTCTAGAACCATGTCTGCCTACGTGCTACCATGTTCCCCACCATGATGACAATGGACTTAACCTCTGAAATTGTAAGCAAGCCCCTGTTAAGTGCTTTCTTTATAAGAGTTGCTGTGGTCGTGGTGTCTCTTCACAGCAATAGAGCTCTGACTGAGATACTTCATATTAGTCAGGTTGTGCTCACTGTATATATAAAATGTTTGCACATACTACTTATAATAATGCATGTATCACCTTTGATATCTCTGTCTCCATTCTTATTTTCTCTAAGTTTACTGGATTTGATATTAATACATGGATGATGGCGATTTTTTGGTTAGGTCTATATATATACACACATATATATGTATATATATATATATGGTGGAAGTGTAGCTTTTTAGTCCATGTATATATTTTTTGCATGTCTAATATTGAAATAATACAATTTGGATGGTTTTTGTGTAGATTGTAAGATTCAGTCACATTATCGCGTACAGCCATAACTGTTTTGCTTTCTGATTCTCTTAGTAATTTTTCTCATTGCTGTGACAAAACATTTTACAAAAAAACAAAAACAAAAAACTCAAAGAAGGCAGGAGCTTGAGGCATCAGCTCTCCTTGCCTTCTCAGCCAGGAAACAGGGAAGAATGACTGGTCTTCGGGTTTCTTTCTCCTTTTGGTTTTGTATAGGATCCCAGGCTGCAGATAGAGCTACCACATTCAAAATGACTCCTCCCTCCCCAATTAAACTTCTCTGGAAACGGCCCTACAGATAATCCCAGAGGTTTATGTCCTAGGTGATTCTAAATTCAGTCAGTATAGACTATCAACCATCCTGCATCCCTTCACCATGATGTTTTAGGAACACAGTAGTTTGGTGCTTATTTATTGGATAAAAGATCTGATTTTTTTTTTTTTTAGCAAGACTAGAAAAATATTAGTAACATATTCACCAGAACAGTTTTTCTTTCTTTCTTTTTCTGTTTTTAAGAACACAGTTTCTTTTATGGTCTAGTTTCTTGAGTTCTTTATATATTTTGGAGATCAGACCTTTGTCAGTTGCGGGGTTGGTGAAGATCTTCTCCCAGTCAGTGGGTTGCCTTTCTGTCTTAGCAACAGTGTCCTTTGCTTTACAGAAGCTTCTCAGTCTCAAGAGGTCCCATTTATTCAATGAGGCCCTTAGTGTCTGTGCTGCTGGGGTTATACGTAGGAAGTGGTCTCCTGTGCCCACGTGTTGTAGAGTA
>NW_026067903.1:7437550-7450542 GCF_014885135.2 Alexandromys fortis | reverse complement strand
GGACAATGAGGACTACTGAGACCTCAAGAACAATGGCAATGGGTTTTTGATCCTACTGTACCTATTGGTTTCGTGGGAGCCTAGGCAGTTTCGTGGATGCTCACCTTACTAGACCTGGATGGAGGTGGGTGGTCCTTGGACTTCCCACAGGGCAGGGAACCCTGATTGCTCTTTGGGCTGACGAGGGAGGGGGACTTGATTGGGGGAGGGGGAGGGAAAGGGGAGGTGGTGGTGGGGAAGAGACAGAAATCTTTAATAAATAAATAAATAAATAAAGAAAGAAAGAAAGAAAGAAAGAAAGAAAGAACACAGTTTCTTAAACTGTGGTTCATAACACACATTAGGTTTCATACCTTAAGGTAGGAATGTAAATTGGACGATAGTAAAAGGTTTCTGAATACTCCATGATGAAAAGTTTTTCAAAATCAAGTGCATACAGATTCCAAGACATTTCCTGCAGTACTTGCCTGTGCTGCATCATGTGACTTTTCTATAGCCTGTGAACACACGAACACCTGACATAGGCACTTGGCAATGCACCCAAGATGACTCCTTACAACATCAATAAACACTGAATGGAGCAGATCAAATTTCAAAGCAGTAATAGACTGTAGTGTTCTTACTCTGCATATGAAGTTTTCTGCTCTCATAAAAATAGTGATTTAATTACAGAAGATAAACTTTTAATATGTTCTTATTGTCTTTTCACAGCATGTTTAAGTATCAGATTTGTAAATCTTTGTCTTGTCGTGTTAGAATGTTTGATTTCAAAATTGGTTGTTTTACCATAGAAATACCTGCTCATCCATATCCATCTCTGCCCTATTCACAATATCCAGGAAACACAAATAGGATAGATATGCATCAGCTGATGAATGGATAATGTGAATGCAGCATATTTACACAATAGAATATTATTTAGCTATTAATAAAAATGAAACTCACGAGCAAATGAATGGATCTGAAAGATTCATTCTGAGTGAGGTAACCCAGTCCCTGAAAAACAAATGCTGGATATTTTTTCTTGTTTGTGAATATTAGCATTGGCTCTTCAAGTCTGTGGTATAGAAGCTTTTGTAGAAAATTACATACAGAATTTACTGCTTGAAGGGTTCAGATGGAATGATGGGACACAAAAGGTTACACTAGGGTTTGTCCTGAATAGCTTTTTTGTCAAGTTGACGCAAGTTAAAAGTCATTTCGGAAAGGGAAATCTCAGTTGAAAAAACGTTGCTACCAGAATGGCCTGTGGGCAAAGCTGTAGGGCATTTTCTTGATTAATGATTGATATGGGAAGACCCACCTGACTGGGTGGTGGTGCCAACTCTGGGAAGGTGGTCCTTAGTTGTAGTAGAAGGTAGACTGAGCAAGTTATGAGGAGCAAACTACAAGGAACAAGCTAGTAAATACCATTCCTTCTTGGCTTCTGCTTCAGCTTCTGCCTACAGGTTCTTGCCTTGACTTCCTGCTCTGGCCTCTTTTGGACTGTGGTGTGGAACTGTAAACTGGCAGAAATACTCTCCTTTCCAAGTTGCTTCTGGCTGTAGAGTTTTATCACAACAATATAAACACTAACTAAGTCAGGGTTGGGAGGGGAGAGCAGGATAGAGGAGGAAATATACGAAGGTTAAAAAAACTAAATGCGTTTTGAAAAGTTGCATGGAAATTCATACTGTAGACACACGCTGTAAATAAAACGATGACCTCATGAAATTTGCAGGCAAATGGATGAAATTAGGAAAAATTCATTCCCAGACCCAGAAAGATAAACATGTACTCACCCATAGGTAGTTATTAGGAGTGAAGTATAGGCTATACAACCTACAGTCCATAGCCTCCAAGAGTCTAGATAACAAATATGGCCCAAAGAGGGATGCATGGATTTCCCTGGGAAGGGGAAGTAGAAAAGATCTCATGGGTATACTGGGGCAGGGTTGGGGGTTAGGAGGGATAGAAACTAGAGAGAGCCTGTTAGACTGGTTGGGTGTGAGAGGTGGGTTATAAGCAAGATGGAGGGAGAAAGTAACAAAAGAGATGTCTTGATGGGAGGGCATTTTGTGGTTAGGGAGAAACCTAGTGCCAGGTAACCTCCTAGGAACCACAAGGATGTTCCCAACTAACACTCCTGGCAATAATAGAGAGGGTACCTGAACTGGCTATTTACTGTAAGCAGATTGGTGACTTCCCTAACTGCCATCAGAGATACTCTATGCAGTAACTGATGGAAGCAGAGGCAGAAATCCACAGACAAGCACTGTGCTGAGCTCCAAGAATCCTTCAAGGGAGGAGGGGTTATATGAAGCAGGGGGTCCTGATAGGGGAGCTCACAGAGACAGCAGACCTTAGTTGCAAGAGAGCATGGATGCTGAACCAACAGTCTACATGAGACCTACCTAGCCCCTCTGCATGTGTGTGACAATTGTGTAGCTTGGACTCTTAGTAAGGCTTCTAACAGTGAGAGCAGGACCTCTCCCTGGAGCTTAGCTGGTTTGGGTAACCTGCTCCCCATGCTGGATTAACTGGCCAGCTTCGACATAAGGGGAGGAGCTTGCTCCTGCTTCAACTTGATGTACTATGCTTTGGGCAAGCCCATGGGAGGCCTTTCCCTTTCTGAATGGAGATGGAGGAGGAGTGGATAGGGAGGTGGGTAGATGGGAAAGGGGAGGCTCAAGTCAGACTAAAGGAAGGGGTGGGTATGAAATACTGCACTGAGTTGAGGAGCTGTTGACAATGGTCAATTGCCAGTAGAGGAAGAGAGTTTTCTCTAAGAGCATAACCCCTGGTAAGTCAAATGTGCTCCAAGGGAAGGCCACACACCCAAGAATATTTGTGCAGCACCAACTGGTCTTTATGGGATATTAAAAATAGTAATGACAGGGCATTATGTGGCTAGGGAAGGGGCACTGGATCTGGAAAGAGTTGGAGGAAGGGGGATATCTGATCAACATATACACAAAATGCACAAAGAACAAAAATAAAATATGCTGCTTGGGTTGCTGACTTGAGTGTCTTTACGAAGTAATTAAATGAATTTTGGCTTGGGATGAGAGGAGAATTTCCAGCAATTTCTGAAGTGGCCTTAAAACATACTTCTGCCTTTTTGCACTAAACATTTATGTAAAGTGGCATTCTCAGAGTTGCTGGCTATAAAATCAAAATATCAATCTCCTCTGAAAAACATTAAAGATGCTCTGTATCCCATAGTATCAAATTTTCTGCCAAGATTTAATTCCTTATGTAAAACCAAGTACATCCACCTTATTAGCATGCAAATTTGCTTTTGTCTTTAGTGGCAAATTACATGCATACCAGAATGATAAAATTATATGCATACCAAAGGATCATTTTAAAATAAATTTCTCTATGATTTATTATTAGCAAATGTTTATGTGTATACCTAATTTTCAAACCTCTATCTCAGGATCACATGAAAATGTCTCAGGTGAAAAGAAGTAGGAGTGGATAAGTTTAAGAAGCCTTACACTAGAAATCCAAACAGAACCGCAAAGCATGCATGAACTATTTGAGACGTATGGGCTCAAAGGGAATGCAATGTCCATTTAGCAAGAGTGAGCCAGGCAGGCCCTGGGTGGCTCTGTCTCAGGCTTCTGCCCCAGGACTGCACCTTGAACATGGGATCTGATCCTGCAGTTGCTTCAATGTTTCCATTGATGACACTGGGACTTTTGGATAAACAGATGAGTAAAAAACAACAACAAGGAATTCAACCCTAAACATATTTGAAAAACAACCCAGACTGTGAGACCCACTAGGTTCCTGCAAGGGTGTGAACATTTGAGAATTGTATATTCATCCCGAGAATCCCCGTGCCATCCTTAATAGTCACAGCTTGTTGTCTGGGCTCTTTGGCCCTTTGGCGTATGTTGCCTACTGTTGTGATTGGACTGTGAAATGCACCTCATAGGTCCTTGTGTTTGAACACTTGTCATCAGACGGTGATGATATCTAGGAAACTCATAGAAAGTCCAATAGGTGGCGCCTTCCTGGCCAGAGGTGTAGAGGACATCGTGATGAGGTATACCTGGCAACAGGCAGGGAAAGCATGGAAGCCGATGGGCGCTATTCCTCTGGGACTCTGAGCCAAATAATCCCTTTCTTCCTTCCGTTCCTTTTGTCTGTGGGTTTTCTCACAGCACTAGAAAGTAAACCAGGACAGATTCCAGTTTTCTCCTTCCTTCTCTTACTGTCGATCAAGAATGCAGCCAGCTGTTCCAATTTGGTTTTCCTAAAGGCACGTGTATTGAAGCCTTGTTTCCAGACTGTGGTGCTATTGGGAATTGGTAACACCTTTAGGAAACAGACCCAATGGAAAAAGCTAGGAGGTGAGAGGTGTGCTCTTGGAGGAGACAGCAGGACCACAGTCCCTTCTCCCTTCCTTTGCTTCTGGGCTGGCATGAGACGAGCAACTGGCCTCCATGATATGTTCCTAAAATGACACACTATGTCCTCACCAGTCAAAAATATTGGAACTGAGTGAGGACAGACTGAAACCATAAACCAAACAACCAATCATAAACAAAACAAAACAAAAAAAAAAAACCCCAACGACCTATAAACTTCCCTTCTTAACTGGTTCTTCAATTCTGTCACAGTGATAGAAATCCAACACACTCGTCCTTTTTCTTGGAAGCCTGCGTTGCTCCCTGCTGACCCTCCTTGGATGTGGCTAACGCTGTGGTTCTGGGTACCCTGTACACCTCAGGGTGAGACCTGATACAGACCCTTCCTATTCTCGTCCTGAGATTACTACCAACTTCACCCATCCCTACGGGTTCTATATACTGTTTACCTTAAAGTTCCCTTAAATTATCTCTTCTTTATAACTTCTGATCCCTTAGTTATGCCCCCCACTTGCCACACCTGTTGAGCAGCCACGTTGGTCACCCTTCTTTGCATGTGTGTGTTTCATGGATCTCTCTTGGTTGGTAGTGGTTTCATCAGGGTTCCACGCTCCGGCTCTTCTCCTCAGATCCCTGTCAGCAGGGTTCATCCACGTTTCTCTCACTCTATAGAAGGCAACTAAAGCAACATCAGTCATCCTTTTATGTGACTCTTAATTATTTTCCCTCCATGAATCAAGAGATTGTCAATAAGTGAGCTCTTCCCTCCTCTGCACACACAACTAAAGTGCCATTCATCAGGCTCCAAGCAGAATTATTGATGAAGGGTGCAAGGTTATTGAGGAGGAAGAGAGCAATAAAACAACATTATGTTGGTATCAATGGATGCTTTACAGCTTTTGGAGCATTTTGATGTCTATTAATTCTTCCAAGCCTTCAAACTTCCCAGAAGATATCTAATAATGGAGACCATGGGTAGAGCCCTGGACTTCTAGTTCTTTCCACCAAGCTGTTTATGGAAATGCTGCTGCTGAGAGGAAACTCTGGTCAAGGCATGCATATGACTGTGATTGTCCATTTGCTTCTCATTATCCCCATGCCCTAGTGGTCAGTCCTATAGACGCACACACACACAAAAACACGCACGCACATGCATGCATATGCACGCACACACATACATGTGGAGAGAGGTGGGAGGGAGAGAGAGAAAACAAGAATTTGGGAGGGAAAAGTGTCAAGATATGTTGGAGGTGGAATAGGCGAAGGAGTGGTGAATTTGATAGTCCAGATTCCAAATGCACACCTTTATAAACAGTGGCATAGAAGAACAATTTGATGCAGGTCTTTTTTAAATGATGGGCACTATAGGCATTAGATTAAGGAAAGGGAGAAGATTCCTTTTCCTCAGATCACAACCAAAATTTAATACAAAGCCCCTCTTGTGGCTGAGAACTATCAGCCATTGTTGGGTGCTAAGGGAGGGTGAGTCATCTTTCCTAGGGCTGTAGCCACTGGCAGGTTGCTCAGTGAATGACTCTGTGCCCATGCTCATATGGGCATCACTGATTATAATCAGTGGGTCATAAAACAACACGAAAGGACATGAAGTTGGGAGGAAGATATGTTGGAGAGGACCTGAGAAGAGCTGGAGGCAGGTAGATGATAGATAGGGGAGAAGAGGATTACGATATTGGCTCGGTTTGTTTTATTGTCAGCTTGATATTGCCTAGAGTCATGTGGGAAGAGGGAACCTCAGTTGATTGCCTTGAGCAGATTGTCCTGTGGCCATGTCAGTGTGGGATTACCTTGATTAATAATGGATGGGGGAGGGCTCAGCCTACTGTAGCAGGCACCATCTATACGTAGGAGGGCCTGGGATGTATGAGAAAGCCGCCAAGCCTAAGCCAGGGAGTGAATCAGTAAGCAGATACTATCATGGTTTCTCCTTCAGGTTCCTGCTTAAGTTCCTGCCTTGGCTTCCACCCACAACGGATGTGAACTCGAAGTATGAGTTTGAATAAACCACTTTCTCTCCAAGTCACATTTGGTCAGAGGGTTTTTTTTTTTTTTCAGAAACAGGAAAAGTAGATAAATAGAGCAAAAAAGCAGAACTTTCCTAAAACAGACACTCACAGATTCAATTCATAGCAAATAAGACTTTTCTAATCAATGGGGAGGGGAAAATCTAGGCAACAAAAAGTTTGGGAATAATTAACTACCCGTACTAAGATTTTTAGCCTCTGAGGAATTAAGAAGACTAAAACTAGGATATATAAAAACTCTCCAGCAAAATTATTCTACATATATTTTTGTACATGTGTATCATAAAGCTATTAAATAAAAATATGTAAATATAGTTACAACACTGGCAAAGATTTAATGTAGACATATTTCTTTAAAAGGCACATGGCATAGATAGATATCCTTAAGTAGACATAAAATTTCTTTAAAAGCCATAAAGTAAAAGAGTGAAATTTAAATGACAATTTGAATGTCTCGCATGATGCCATAAACAAAATTAAAAGATAAAACATGAATTTCACTTCTGGCCCAGATAAAATAACACAGCCTGCATTTGGCTTCTACATGACCCAACAACATAAATCAGAGAGGGCGTATAAATCAGTGATGACCAGACTTCAGAATCAAGTAGAGCATCCAAGGCAGACCGAATCCTGGATGGGTGCTCATTGTACTGACAATGTGCAGGCCTCTAGGTTTATAACTCATAATTCATGGTACACACAAAAACTGTCCTGGGAAGACAGCTGAGTTGGCAAGTCACTTACTAAGCACACACGAGAGCCTGAGTTCAACCCCCAGAACCCACATGGAAAATCCTAAGTATAGTAGCATATGCCTGCCTCCTAGAGCTGAGGATGCAGAAACAGGTGGCCCTCTAAGACATACGAGCCAGTCAGGATAGCTAACGGGGTGTGTGCCAAGCCAGTAAGAGGCCCTTTCTCAAAACGCGGGAGTATTGCCCAAGAAACAAGACATGAGGTTGTCTTCAGACTTCTATACATAGCACATACATGCACAGGTGCCTCCACACATACATGCACCTATGTTTGCTATTTGCATACAACACACACACACACACACATCAGACAGTACAAGACTGCACTAGTATGCCTAAACCCATGGTACCACATAAGCTGGAAATGGTGGCACTTACCTGTAATCCTAGCATTTTGAAAGAGGAGTGTTGTATGAAGGTCACTTGTTTGTTTCCCGGCTGCCCGGCAGCTCAGACCCAAAATAATCACACAGAAATTACATTAATCAAATCACTGCTTGGCCCATTAGCTCTATTTTTTATTGGCTAACTCTTACATATTAATCTAACCCATTTCTATTAATCTGTATATCACCACATGGCTGTGGTTTACCAGCAAAAATTCCAGCATCTGTCTTTGGTGTGGCTTCATGGCTTCTCCCTACTCTGCCTTCTTCCTCCTAGCATTTAGTTTAGTTTTCCCCACCTAGCTTAATTCTGCCCTGCTATAGATCCAAAACAGTTTATTTATTAATGGTAATCACAGCATACAGAGGGGAACCCCACATCAGAGGAGGCAGGAGATTCAGGAGCTAGAGGTCATCTTTCTGGGGAGATGGGAGGCAGAAATCATGCTGCATACTTTAGGAAAAGAGAGACAAGATCCTATAGGAACAGCTCTGCTGCCTTCCTGAAGAGGCCTGAGTTCTAATTTGCCTTGTATGACCTGTATCATGTGGCCCAGTTGCTTCAAAATTGCTGGTCCTTCTCATCTACAGAGGGCATAGGTGCTGGCCTAGTGCACGAAGCGTCCTGCCGGTAACGTCACTGCCTATTGTTGGCAGATTCTTTGCTAACTGATGTCACTGCAAACACTGGGTATCTCAGGCCACCCCTCTTGTCTACCAGTATGGTCAGTTAGTGGATCTAGGGGCAGTAATTCAATACTGGCTTAACCTGCTGTCTCTCTGAACCAACAGTTCACAGTTGAAGATAGAAAAGTCCAACTGGTGTTTTGCAGGGCTAACTAGGTTGGGCTAGAATTTGTTGGGCTAGTTTTCCTTTCTACTTCATTTAAACTTAGTAGTTTAAATGAATGTTTTCATGAAATAAATTCTTACCATCATTCTGACCCTCATGAACACTTAAAGAGTGTTGTTCCCTCAGAACCATTTGGGCGCAAGTAGAATTAAAGGCATTTGAAAATTATGGAAAATAACGAGCACTGGAAGATGGTCAGGTAAGAAAGACTAAGCGAAATCAGAGAAACTAGGAAGGGAGTGGAATCCCTAAGGCTGAAGGGGTCTTCCAATACCAGGACCAGAAGGTAACTGAGGTGGGAGGAGCCTAGTGCCATGCCTCACTCCTGTTGGGATGAACTTGGCTGCTGTCTTATTTTCTCTTCCTGTTGGTGCGATAAAACACTCTGACAGCAACTTAAAGGAGAAGGGATTCATTCTGGCTCATGGTTCAAGACCCAGTTCCTCACAGTGGGGGACTAAAGGCAGTGGGAGCTTGAAGCAGCTGTTCATTTTATATGAGAGGTCAGAAGAAAGAGAGAAATGGGATGGTTCTACGCACAATGAAGAAGAGCGAAGACGTCAGTTAATGGATTAACTTCAGTTAAGGGATTAATCAAGTCGATCTCCCACAGATATGCCTGCAGGCCAACTCCATATAGACAATCCCTCATGGAGACTCCTTTCCAGATGACTTTTGATCCTATCAGGATGACACAGTTCGCATGAACCCTCACAGTCACTTGATCTAAAACCAGTCATCTCCCCTGTGGGAATGGCCACAGTAAGTCTCTGGTGAGCCTTTTGAAGTCTCATGGTGGCCTTGTACTAGCTGGCCCTTCCCATGATGCAAGAAGCCTGCGGGCCCATGGCATTGTCCATGTGGGGTCGGTACATCCTTTCATAAATGTAAGCGCACTTTTTGTTGGGAGCCATGTGTGAGGAACAGCAAGCAGCTTTGGAACTCATTTGAAATAGATCATCAGTCAGCATAACCATGGTGGGTGTGTCTCTGAGAGGCAGAGCCCTGAGGACGAATTTCCTGAGGAACTTATGATGTTATTGAACATAGCTCTGCTTATTGTCCTCATGGTCACCACGGCCCTCATAGCCTACGAGCTGTATGAAAACTCTAAGGGAGTTTCTAGTTCCTCATTGGGCCATGTCATTGGTACCTAAAATAATAATGATTAACCATTTCCAAGCCTGGCTGCTGGAGTAGACTAAAGATTCAACCACCACCCTTACAAAGAACATAGATTGTTAGTAAAGACAGATTTAAGATGTTTCTGTTAATGGCTTTGATGTAAAAAACAGTGGGGAGCAATCTAAAGTTTAGAAAGGCACACTTTTAGTAGTTGAGTGAGGGAACAAGAAAAATGGCAGCCCAGTTATTACTAGATGACATGCCTTCTTGATAAAGATGGGTTAGTGACTAAAGGCGATGATTAATTTCTTGTACCCATTTTGCCCTCAGCTTCCTGGTATGGTTTAATAAAAATTGTTGCGGAGTGGGTGTGAACTATGAAAACTTAAAATAAAAATGACTGATTTTTTTATATATAAAAGTTTAGATTTGTGATTCTTTTAATATTTTTATATGATTACCTTTTGAGCTAAATATTAAAATGATTGATCTTTTCTTTGTAACCACAAACAGCTGCCTGTCAGTACAAAGGAAATTGGGTGAAATATACTTGGCTTGCTTAAAACTTTGCTAATCAATTATAAAAGAATCATTGCTTTGGGGTGAAGATGTTATAGCGGGAAGATTAATACAAAGAAAGATATTTAACTTCTGGGCTTCTAAGAAAAACAGGCATCATAATGTGATTTCTTCCTGTGTAAAGACTTCCATTTGTTTTTGGAAAATATGTAACTTGTAGTTGGGAGGTAATTTTTTCCTGCAAAGAATTTTTTTAATCTTAGGATCAAAACCAAAAGAAAAAATTAAAATTATACCTTTTGGCAACTGACTTGAGATCATGGGAGCTCACGAACTCTAGACTGACAGCTAGGAAGGCTGCATAGGACCAAACCAGGCCCTTTACATGTGGGTAACAGTTGTGTAGTTTTGTCTGTTTGTGGGACTCCTGAGAGTGGGACCAGGATCTATCCCTGGTGCATGAGCTGGCTTTTTTGGAGCCCATTGCCTATGGTGGGATACCTTGCTCAACCCTGATGCAATGGGGAGGGGCTTGATCCCACCTCAACTTAATGTGCCAGGCTTTGTTGACTCCCATGGGAGGCTTACCCCTTCTGAGGAGTCCATGAGGTATGGGTTGGGGGAAGCTGGGAGCAGGGAGCGAGAGGAGCAGAGGGAGGGGGATCTCTGGTTGGTATGTAAAATGTATTAAAAAATTAAAATTGAAAAATATTATACCTCTTATACAAACTGTGCTGAATTACATAAAACATGCTTTTCAAAAGATAGTGGAAGCATCTAAATTTCTTAGAAAACTTGGTTCAAGTAAGGCAACAGTTCTGTATGAATAATCACATAAATAAAAAAACCCACAAAGTCCTTACTTTAATATCATAATAACACAATATCATCTTTTTTTTTTTTTCTCGAGAGAGAGGGTTATGTAGCTTTGTAACCTGTCCTGGAACTAGATCTTGTAGACCAGGCTGGCCTCTAACTCACAGAGATCTGCCTGCCTCTGCCTCCCAAGTGCTGGATTGTATATCACTGCAATTAGGATTAGCATCACTTTAGTAACTTAGTAATATGCTAAACAAAATTCCAACCATCTTTTAAATTGAACAGGATTGAAGTGAGATAATGCACAGCACAGATGTCCTCTTCCCTTCGGCTGGACGTCCTCTTCTTCCGTCTAGTGACTCCTCTGTTCACCCAGAGCCTGATTGCGCAAAGGTCACAGCTCCTTAGTGGGGCTTGTTTACTTGATTTTTGATTTAGAGAAAATCTGTAAACTGGGCCAGATTTTATCTGGCAAATTAAGGTTTGTGATCACAGGGTCACCTATTGGGAACGTTTCAGATAATATGAATTGTTGATCTTTGGAATTTTTCCCCTGTTCAGACCGCGGCTGCCCAGCGAGGGAAGACGCTGTGAGATCGGGAGGTGTGTTCAGCAAGGTGCCGGTGTTCTTTCATTCTTTTTGTGGCACAATTTTGAGTGTAGACATTTTCATTTTGCCTAGTCCAATTATCTGCTTTGATTTGTTGTTGTTGTTATTGCCCTCGGAACCTAATCCGCAGCGACAGAGATTTCTCTGCACAGTTTCTTCTAAGACTGTGGTGGGTTTTGCTCTTGGGTCTGGGTTACTTCTACCTAGATTTTATTTATGGAGAGAGATAAGGGCACGAACTGATGTGAAATCTGTCTGGGGTGGGGAAGGATGCCAGTATCTTGTCCCTTGCAGAAGAAGTCCCCACGGTGCTGCGCTTCCGGCTCCCAGAGTTATCTTTTGACATATTACAATCCTAAGCCTGTTTTTTTTTTTTTAAAAATTACTGTTCTATCTTTTTAAAAGAATTTAAAAAATTTTAATTATGAAGGGGAGAGAGCATGAGCACAGACGCCAGTGCTCGGGTGGAGGTCAGAGGCACATTTTAGGAGTCAGTTTTCCCCTTCCTCCTTTACATGAGCTACAGAAACAACACTTGACTCTTAAGTTTGTGAGACCAATGGTTTCCCCTCTGAGACATCTCACCAGGTTCTCTCACTTTTTTTTTTTTTACTTTTTTTTTTTTTGCAATTTTTGTAAATGTATGCAATGTATACATTTACATTGCCACTCACTTCCACCAGCTCTCTCCTGGTCCCCTCCCAGCACATCCCCCTCCAAGCCTCATGTCCCCTCTTTTGTAAGTTTTTTATAGTGCCCACTGAGTTCACTTAGTGCTGCCCATATAGGGGGTCATCCCACCGGGTCCTGGGCAACCTGCTAGAGACCACCTTCCAAAGGAACATGATCTTTCTCCTTCAGCAGACACCCATGGATAGGAGCTCCCCAGTTAGGCATGGGGCCTAGGGAGTATCTTTCCCTTAGGTACTGGAATTTTAATTGGCTTGATCTTGTGACGGTCTTCTGCTGGTAACCACAGCTGCTGTTTGTTTCTGTGTGCAGGTGCCATGTCCTGTCTAGAGGGCCTCATTTCCCAGCGCTCCTCTACATCCTCATGTACTCACATTCATTTTTACCCCTTCTTCAGTGACGTTCCCCGAGCCTTACTTGTGGTGATGGGGTGATGGTGGCGGTGACACAGATGTCCCTTGGATGGAAGAACAATCACAGTCACTTCTTAGCACTTTGAACAATGATGAGTAGCTGCATAAGCCATTACCCACTGTGATACAAAGCTTCCTTGACCAAAACTGAGAGTAGTTCTTTTCTGTGGAAGGTTTTGAGGTTTGTGTGTGTGTTAGTGTGTGTATATGCATGTGTTAGTGTGTGCATATCTATGTTTGCTGGCTTTTCATCCATAGTTCCTACCTCATAATTCCCAGAACACTTCATATTTCTTCAGTGACTAGAACCATGAACAATCTTGTCTTAAAAGTGGTTTGCCTTTTATCCTTGGTTCCTGCAGGAACTTGTGAGCCGCTCCAGAGCAATGCAGGTGAAAGGCCATCTTGTTACAATG
>NW_026067903.1:7413277-7436131 GCF_014885135.2 Alexandromys fortis | reverse complement strand
CCCCCCCCCCCCCCCCCCCCCCGTGCTATGATAACGTTCCTCGCCATTACCTCTCAAAGAGCACTGAGGACTGCCTACGGAGACGTGTCTGCTGGTGGAGGCTGGGCACGTGCCTCATCAAAACCATATCATGTGTTCACTTTGCCCTGCCGTAGGCTTGCGTCTGACTTGGGAATTTGAAACCATTTGTAGGTGTACAGGCGGTACCAGAAGGAATCACTGTGTTGGACGATACAGCTGCAGACAGCGAAGCCCCCTCCTCATTCCCATTTCCTCTTTCAAACAGAGAGAAAGTGGGTTTTCCTTTCTGGGAAGATGGCTTTCTGGGTTAGTGCCTCTCCTTTGGGGACAGTAATGGCACAGAACGTCCCCTTTAAGAGCTCCTTGAGTGGTTCATCTTGCCTAATGATTCGGAAAGAGAGTCCCACACGGGGTGTGGAGAGGGCACCAATCACAGACAACGTGACAGGACCGCAGCCCCCGAGTTGGGACAGAGCCTTAAAAATGTGTCCTCCTTGAGAAAAGGCTAATGGCCTCATTTCTTTGGGCTACAGAATGGGAATTCTTCCTCCAGGGGCCAACACTCTGAATGGCAGCCTTCTGATGAATGGTCCCTTTCCGCAATAACTCAGCCTCCCTGTCATGCTGGAGGAGAAAAAGACCTTTTTGTGAGCCCAGACTGTAACTTGATGGGATCTCCTCTCCCTGGGAGCCTCCTCTGGCCTGGCCCTGCTGCAGAGTGCTGGGATTTCTCTGTCACAGGGCCAGCATGCCAGAAACAGATCACGGTCTTAATGAGTCCAACCTGGCAGAAGGCTGTTTCCACGTGGTAGAGCTGTCAGGATCAGTGGACTCTTCCAGAGAGAGAGAGAGAGAGAGAGAGAGAGAGAGAGAGAGAGAGAGAGAAACTGGGATGAAAAAACAGGCTTGAAAACCAAGGTTATTTCTCTGGCTTAGCAAGCTCTACCAGAGGAACTGAAATATATCTGGCTTCTAAAAGATGTTGTGAGAAAATGTGCATGCCAGCAGCCCTCTTTTATGCCTTTCCCTTCTTTATGGTTCAAGAGATGATTGAGAAGAATACATATTTAGACCAGACGAAATTATAGCATGTCCTAGGGAGTCTCGATGTGGGGCTCAGGCTGGCAACATTTAGATGAGACTTGTTGGGCTCTGGAGAAACTGTCCCACTGCACCCTGGGGAGCTGCATGTGTATTCCTACTCCTGGAGAAGCTGGTAAGATCACAGCCCATCTCTTGCACATACTCCTCTGTGAAGAGTAGAAGCTTCCCTGAGCCACTTTGGACTTAATCTGAACCTTGGCTGCTGTGGAAGCCGAGGGATCCCAGCACACCGTCAGCGTGTCTGGCTTCTCCACACCTGCGCCATTAGTATTCTGTGGCTCATAGGCAGAGCTACTTGAGACACTCTTGGGTGAGGTACTGGACATGAGTGTCGTATGTTTCCGTGGCACCAGATCCAATAAAAGAATAATTACCATGCCACCTGCCTCTGCTGCACACGGCAGAAATCCCTAGAAGGGAGAGGATGGTGGCTCATCCGATGTAAAGGCATCAGGAGCTGGGACTTGGAACATTCTATTCCTGAGTTTGCCGTCAGAATCCTGATTCTATCCTTCATTGTAGAACATATTATGGCAGCTCCCCAAGTACACACATAATGAGTTCCAGGTAATCTTGGGATATACGAGACCCTGTATCTGAATAAATATTTCACTTTATAATGGTTTCAGATTTGTACAACAGTTACAAAATTCTCTTCTATCCAATACTCATCTCACTTATTAGGAACAGTTCCCATTAATATGGATGTGTTGGCTGTAATTAATGAACAAATATTGATTTGTTGCTATAAAGTAAGGTCAATGTTGCCCACATGTCTTTGGGTTCTCTCTAATGATCTTGTCATCTTCTACTATTTCATTTAGGACATAAGATTTATTTGACACTCCTCTATTTTGCTCTTCTCCAAATTGTGTTTGCTCAATGACCTTGGCAGTTTTGTGATATGTTGGTCAAGTGATGTTTACAATGTCCTGTAACTGAGATTGGTCTGATTGTGGTTTTCCCATGATTAGACCTGGTCATAGATATGGGTGAGGAAGACCACAAAGAGTAGTTGCCTTCACACCGCATCAAGGGTCAGTGGTGCTGCCTGGCTCATCATGGCGGATACTCATCTTTCACTCTTGATGAGGCAGTGCTTCTCTAGCACCTCTCCTGTCAGGTTGATCTGACCTCTATCCTTTCCATATTGATGCTCTTGCGAAGAAAGTCACTACTGACGGCCTGCGTAGTGGGACAGTTTCCTGCCTTTCCTTAGGCACATCCTTAATTTCCCCTACACCTCACATTGCCATCTCGGCAATAAAACTGGAAAGTTTCTCAGCTTTGTTTCTTTAAATTCAGTAAGCTATTTTCTGCAGAAGGATTAGATCAGTACCCTCCACCTGGTGCCCAGGAGGGCAGTATGATGAAATGATGATTAGGATTCTGGAGTCTAAGGCTGGGTACGTGGGTAAAACTGGCAAGTCAGGACAGGCTTGGAGTGTTCTTCCACTCTGAGGTCAGGCAGGGCTGTAGAATTTACATTGCTGAGATGCAGTTCTTCCAGAGGATTCTAAGACTACCAGCTCTGGAGCTACAGTTTGAGGACTGGAACAAGCCACAGAGGAGGTCACGCTCTTGGTAACTCTTGCTATGCAATGGACTCTTCTGCACAGTGCTGTTAAAATGATTGACTGTCATATTCTGGGGTATTTTTGTTGTTCTTATTGGTTAGACATGATTTTATTTGCTAATCTTTAGCTTTAATTTTATTTATTTATATACAGTGTGTGTGTGTATGTGTGTGTGTGTGTGCACATGTGCTTACACCACAGTGCATGCTAAAAGTCAAGGGACAGCTCGTGGGAGTTAGTTCTTTCCTTTTATCATGTGTGACCTGGAGATCACATTCAGGTCATCAAGGATGGCAGCAGGTGTCTTTACCCATGGCACCATCTTTCCAGCCCTAGACATATAATTTTGATCTCTTAGTTTTTTTAATTTAATTTTAATCGCTTACGAACATGTCTGTTACACTTAAAAGTCATAAATCGTTAAAGTAAATGTTAAACTAAGTTAAATATCATCCCTTCAGCGATTGGGGAGTATCACAGAATATGGGCCATAAATAATGTGAGACCCAGAGGATGGGATGGAGAGGTGTGAGCACTGTCCTTCAGGCCGGGCCTGACCTGACCATTGTACTCATGAAGTTACCACAGCAATGGTTTCCTGTGTGAGATCTATGCCAGACTGAGCCTGCCAAGACTCCAGCACAGAGGAGAGGCGTGTTCATGAGGCTCTGTCCTCTCTGAGACTGGACTGTGCTCACGTCTTCCCCCTCCTGCCTTCTGTCCTTCTCGGGCCCCATTACAAGAGAGAGCTGCTCCAACGCCTCTTGAGCCTCCCTCGAATCGGATCATGAAGCAAGGCTGTAGCACCCGGGCAGCCTCATTGGTATGCCGTTCCATACAGAGCTCTAAACAACACGTGAATTATGTATGCTGGGGCTGGCGTCACACTTAGCAGGCCTGGGGCAGCATGCATTTGGAAGGAAAGTCATTTTGATTTTCTGATGTATTACACAGCCGAACACTTAGCAGGAGCTGGGACCGGGCCTGCACGCTGGTTCTGAGAACACAGTGGGGTAGGCACACTGTGACCGCAGCCTGCTGCTCAGCATTTGAGATCATGGCACTCAAATTCTCTGCCCAGGTGAGAAGGCTGCTTTCCTGCTGTCCTTCCCTCTGTGGCCCATCTTGAGGACTTAGCCTTCCTTTTATATCCTTCAATGTGCTGATTATTCTGGTTTTGAATCGAAGGTTAGCAAGCTAAGGTTAGCCTCAGCTTCTAAACTCCAGGGAAACCAAGTTATGCAAACTTTCTCAGCTCCCGAAAACACAAGGATATGGATTCCGTATCCCTTCAGCAATGACTCCACTGCTGTCCTGTGTGCCTATATGTGTGCATGTTCATGAGTGCTGGCACACGTGCCATGGCACATGTGACAGCCAGTGGACAACATGAGGCGTCCCCCCTCCCCTTCCAGGTTATTCGAGGTAGGGTCTCTTGATAGGGCCTATCTATGGCAGGCTCACTGGGCCACAGGCTTCTGAGGAAGCTCCAGACTCCACCTCTCATGTCACCATAGCAACACCAGGATTGCAGACCCATACTACTGAGCCCAGATTTATGTGCAGCAAGTGCTTTGTACACTAAACCATCCCCTGAACCCCTCCCTTTCCCTTCTTTGTTTTCAGCGCTCCTTCCTATTCCATGTGTTTCTTATACCAGCCAGAGAATAGTCCCAGTCTTTCCACATCATGGATGGTTGTTTCCCCATAATTCTATAGAAGAAGAACCATTCCTCTCTTCTTCCCAGCTTATGCAGTCTAGCCCCTCCGTGAGGCCGTGAGTTCGTGTGAAATTAGGGCATAATTGTCTACAGCTGGTTAGGAGGAGTCGCTGAATACTCAGGTAAGGTTGCAATGACTTTGTCTATGCTCCCTTCTATGAGGTAATGCCGGTAGTCAACAAACCCAGCTGGGATAACCTGCTGATGCAGATGGTTTTATGAAGATGGTTGTTATTTTGCCCAGAGAACGGTACCGCACACCACCGCAGCACACGGTGTGGCTCCAAGACTGGTGCCCAGATTTCTGCTCCTCAAGAGCTCTGCATTTGAGCTCCTGGGCATCTGCTCCAACTCTGATGTCTCTTTTTGCCCTGATGACTCTGCAACCAAGACAGTTCTATGAGTGAGATGAACTGGGACCCATTGCTTCCTAGGTGCTCAGGGAAGCTCCCCTTTGATCTACAGCATCGTCTAGCTACATCAGGAGCTCAGTTATTCAGGGTCATGAGAGGAGACAGGTGCAGGGATAGCAGACTGACAACCGGCGTGGGCTTGTGGGACCTGGAGCCTTTGTGCAGGGTTTTAAGTTATTGGTAGTGCAGTGCACAGCCTGAGATGCTGCTGTCTCAACTGGAGGCCCTTCTTCAAGCTCATCTGAGAAGCTGTCAACCTTTCTGTAGGAGACAGGTTCCCCCTCTGCCTGATTCCAAGGCTTCAGGCATTTCTTTTCCCAGCAGGAATTTCCGCAGAAATTCTGATTTCTTACATTCTACACTCTCTATAGTCTGATAACCAAAGATCAGAGCATAAATGTCTCTTAGAAATACATCCACTCCTGTCATATAGGTCATTTATACAGGGGTGGGAGGGCTGCCAGGGCCCAGGCTCCTTGGCAGTTGAGTGACAGGGTGGGGACAAGGCTGCTTGACTTACAACTGCTTAGTAAAACCCTTAGAGCAGCTTCAACTTTCAGGGTCCTACCTTCCCAGATATCACTATGTACCCAAAAAAAACAGACTCAGCGAGAGAGAGCTTGAGGCGGGGGTGACCCTCGTCTTGTCACCAGCAGGATTCACAGAAACTTTCTCAGGTTCCCGACATTTCCAGGCTTCCTCTCTCACCATCTTTCCTCACACAGGTTCCCACACTAACCAGCCGTGGCTGCACCAGCTCCCCTTGTGAGTGGGCACAGCCTCTGCCAGTCATCCCGATGGAAGGCATTGGCTGACTCCATAACATTTCCTGGCCAGCCTTCTGCCCACCAAGCTTACTGCTGTTCACCCCTTGATCTAGACTTGGCAGGAGCTGGTTTCAGGAATGGTCAGGTACTCTTTCAACTGGCCGGAACTCTGTATACACCTACGGCAGCGGCATGGGAAATGAGTATGCTTTGGCCTCTCACTGACTGACACTGCACAGGATCCCCCAGTGAAGGCTACTGAGCACAGCCCAGGGAGGAATGCTGCCACTCTATGTCCCTTCATGGGTCCAATTTTACCAAGACCTCAGTAAGTCACTTTAAGTTGTCCCCTTCTTTCCTTTATGACTTTTTTTTTTTCCCATGCTGCACCTGGGAGCAGGGCTAGTGTCTCCCCTGCACAGAGTGAATGGACTAAAGACAAGACTCATCCCCAGGTTAAATCACTGAAAGAGTAATGGGGAGTCCCCAGTCCATCCTCGGCTTGGTGATGAGCAGGAAAGGAGAGAGCAGTGAGGTGCAGTGGACTGAGCTTTGCCCCTCAAATTCACCTATGGAGGACCTAATGCCCAATCTCCAAATGTGACTGAGATGGGGACTTTAAAGAGGGGCTTAGGCTAAAACAAAACCATCAGAGTGATCTGAACTAATCATGGCTGGGCTCTTTGTCATAACAGGAGACATAGGGATTCACCTCAGAGCAGTGTCTTATGAGGGCAGTGAAAAGCTAGTCCTCGACATGTTGTGGAGGCCTCAGTGGAGCCAACACTGCCATGCCTTGGACTTGAGCCTCCAATGTGATAAGACAATGGATTTGTGGTGTTTAAGCTGCCTGGTGTGCATAGTGGGGGTGGGGAGGTTGGGAAGCACAAAAAGGGGTGATCACCAAAGTGCATTTCATGAAGGAGGCAATGGGTGGCAGTGAGGTCATAGCTAATGAACTCAAGCCTGTATAACCAATCCTGACCCAGCCTGTGCCAACTCCCTGTCATGCAGAAGTTTAACTGTATCCTCGAGCCTCCTCCGTGGCTGCAGTCCATAGCGCACGGCTATTTCTTATCACCATTTAGCACTGACATTCTGAGGTCAGGTGAGTTTCCAGCAAACGTATGGACATGTAGGGGACCATCTCAATACCCACATGACTGTCATTCTCACAGGCCTCTCTCAGTGCATTAACTCCTGATCCCTGGATGGGGCTTGTTTATTACAGCCTGGCCACACAGTGTCTGACCTAGTAGAAGAAGACTGAGCATGCGCCAATGTCACAGAAGGATAGACACTTGATTTTGGCTGGGCAATTGTGTGGCAATTCTCAGCTGGTGAAAGCCTTGGAGAAGTGGATGAGTGCGTTAGCAAGTCTCAGCTGGATCTGAGGTTCTGGGGCAGGATGTTTCCTTCCTGCCAACAAAGAGTGCTTGACAGACACTAGGTTGCAGACCGTGCGAAGTGGCCAGAAGATTGGACTGCAGCTCTCTTTGTTCTAGTATTTGGTGGAAAGTGCCTTCATCTTTGCTCTCTGCAGGTTTCTGTAGCTTGTGTATGACAGTGTTTATGAGGGGTGTGTGTGTGGGGGTGTGTGTGTGTGTGTGGTTTCAAGAGTGAGGGAAACGCTAGGAAAAAGATGACAACCAATGCATAGGTCTTTCTAGAGGTTAAGCCAGCCTCATGGAAGCAGTGACCCTCTTACCACGAGCTCCTTCAGTTCCCCAGGGTCACCTGCTCTTCTTTAAGTTTCTGGTACCATAAAATCACCCTGGGAATACTTGCTTACCTCAACCACTGTAGCTCAAGATTGCACTCTGGCCTTGTTTAGGGACCACACTTTGGATTTCTATCTGTCCTCCCAAAGCCACTTGATAAGGTTGGGTTCTGAGGGTCATTCTCCACAGGAACCTTCTGGAGGGAACCTTCTAGAGGTGGGTATTTGCTGCTCTCAATCTCTTCTTTCTCTTTTTTTCCCCAGTCCAGAGGTGATCTGTTGTTCTACCACAGAGGCCGAATCCCATGATGTCCTGACCTCCTAGGGCCAAGGCAACAAGCTATGATCCTGGGCTGGAGTTCCCAAACTGTGAACCGAAATAAGCATTTCTGCTAGTTTCCTTATTTTTTGTTTCATTTTATCTTCCTTAGGGAGACAAGTCTTATGAAGCCTAGGCTGGCTTCAAGCCTGCTAAGCAGCTGTGCTTTTCTGATCCTCCTGTTGGCACCTGGTAAATGCCAGGATTATAGATATATACCACCACAGCCGGTTTATATGGTGCTGGGAATGAACTCAGGACTTCATGAGCACTTCAAAGTAACTACCAAACGGACTACATCCCTGGTAGAGCCAGTTTCATAGTGTAAACGGAGACTGCTCTTTTGCTCCTGTCCACCCAGACCCGAATAATCACACAGAAACTATATTAATTACAACATTGGTTGGCCAATAGCTTAGGCGTATTCCTAGCTAGCCCTTACATCTTAAATTAACCCATGTCTATTAATCTGTGTATTGCCACTAGGCTGTGACTTACTAGTTAAGGAATGTTACTCCTTTGACAGCTACATGGTGTTTTTTTGGCTCCGCTACTTACTCATTCTATATACTTATCTCTGTTCAGATTTCTTACCTGGCTTTACTCTGCTAAGCCATTGGCTGAAACAGCTTCTTTTTTTTTAAACATTTATTTATTTATTTATTTATTTATTTATTATGTATACAATATTCTGTCTGTGTGTATGTCTGCAGGCCAGAAGAGGGCACCAGACATCATTACAGATGGTTGTGAGCCACCATGTGGTTGCTGGGAATTGAACTCAGAACCTTTGGAAGAACAGGCAAAGCTCTTAACCATTGAGCCATCTCTCCAGCCCCCTGAAACAGCTTCTTTATTAACCAATGGTAATAAAACATATTCACAGCATACAGAGGGGAATCCCACATCATCTTTGCATATTAATTACCTCTTTGTTTTAGCATGGGTCTCCGGGCCTCCTGTCTCTGTTCTTTATTCTCCCTGAGGATAAATTTTCTTCAGCAAAATGTCCTTTTCCCTACTGACCAGGTCACCTACTGACCAGGCCACTGTGTTGATTCAAAGTCACCCCATATACCTTCAAGTTTTGTCCTCTATCCATTCTGTCCCAACAGTCATGACTTGGACCCAGTGCCTACTTGGGCAGGTTGGAAGTTTCTGAGAGCAATTCCCCTTTCTGACCGGACCCTGCTATGGACTCTGTAAGCCTCTCAGCCAGTAGGGAAACAGTCTGTGCAAGGTGAAGCATGAAACTCGTGCCCGTACCAATTTACAGGGACTGGACCAAAACTTCCAGAATATGACCTTAGATCTTATTTTTCTTAGATATTTAAACACAGTAAAAGTTTGGGAAAAGGTTTCCAAGTGACAATTATCACAGCAAAGTTTTAGGCATACACAACACAGATACTCCCTAGCAAAGTGGCAAAACGCCTGTGACCTTTACAATAAGAATGAGTTCTATTGGCTGATAAACAGTGCTCAGGCCAAGGGCCCAAGGTGGAAGGATTTGTAATAAGCATAAGGATAGATTCTATTGGTGGAGGATGCAAAGTACACAAAATATCTTTAATAGGGGCGGGTTCTATTCCCTTAGAGACAAAGTTCAGAATTTGGTCCTAAACAGTGCCTTGTATTTAGGGATTTAGGAAAACTGGCTCCTAGAACAGCAAAAACGTTCTCTAGGTTGTCAGTAAGCATCCACTCCAGCCTTCTGGGTCACCAAATGTCAGTCGTTTTTCTTCCTTTGAAGAAAATTGACCCATGTGTTAACAAGTCTGGTTTCTCCAATGCTTTCTTTAATCTGTGCCTCTTACAGGACCTTGAGCAAAGGGCTGTGAGCTGTGCTGCGGGGATCAAGGGAAGAGGCCATAAGAACAGAGGTGTGTGTGTGTGTGTGTGTGTGTGTGTGTATGTGTGTGTTTGTGTGTGTGTGTGTTTGTGTGTGTGTGCGCATGTGTGCAGAGCTGGGGCAAGTCATCAAGGTGAGACACTAGATATGGAGCTCAGGAGCATGATGGGAAGACCCCTTCCCCCAAACCACAACGTGTGTTCATCACTTGCTTAGCAACAACCTTTGAGATTCAAACTCTTTTTTGTGAAATATGACAATTTAAACATACATTATTTGAAAAAGGAGCATGTGCAAAAATTAGATAAGAGCCGAGAATAGAAAGAGAAGAAATCCTGTAATTTTTTTCTCTTCCAGGAGTCTCTTTCATAATATAAAGTATCATGGATACATAGCAATTTAATTACATATTTGTTGACACAAAGTGGTACCCATGACTGCTAAACAGGCAGGGTTTAATTGGGTGCAGAGGCTCCAACAGCTCCTGCTGCTCTCACAGGGTATGCCTGCATGCACTACTGCCTGTCCAGCCCTGGTTGTGACCTGCCACCCCCGGGATTGCTCCTGTGGATGCTTTTGTGCCGCCTCATGTCTTGGAAGATTTTTCTCAGTTCCTTTTCCTCCCTAAGGAGGTGGGAATGAAAAGCTGATAAAGAAGTACAGTCCCTCATGCCTCGTCATTCTTGCTTAGAAATAATGCAGGGCAGCAACCATGAACCCCAATTGCCCATCTCTAAGATGCAGCAAACAATGCTCTAAGAAGTGTTGTCAGGAGTAAGTGACTCATCATTGCAGTTACCCCCTTCTTCTTCCTTTTTATACAACATCCATGTACACACACCATGTTAAACCAATCATTCATCACACTGTCCCACTCCTATTATTTGGGAAGTTTGGACCAGGGGTTAAGCTGACAATGGGAGGTCAGGTCCCCTGTGGACAAGGATCCTTCTGTCTCTTTTTTTCTTGGGGTGTCCCCACGGTATTTGAAAGCCTGGATCAGGTCAAGCCATCCAGTCGGCTTCAGTTGGCCAGGGCTCACCAGACTGTATCTTATTATACCTCATCTCTGTCCCCACCTCTTAGACACACAACCTCACCAATCACATCACTTGGAGAAGCATCAGTTTTCACTTACCTAGTGGCCTGAAGTGATGGGTCATCTTCATTGTCCAGTTGATAGTGTTTAGAACCACCACACACATTAGGGAGTTTCTGGACTAGGATAAATTGGGTGGGAAGGCCCCAGGCCTAAATGAGAGCAGTCCCCATCTGTGGAATGTGGAATAGAGTCCCGAACTGAAGAAAAGGAGAAAGTGAGCTGAGCACCGGGGTGGTACTCTCTCTCTTTGCTGGCTGTAGATAGGATGCCATTGTAGAATATTATTTCGAAGTGTGTTCCATTTGTTTAGGCTCTGGAACATTGCTTTTGTTTGTGCTGCCTCTGTTTAGCTCTGTGAAGTTGTGATTCTTCACCTGTCTGAAACACCTGATGGTCTACTAGAGCTGAATGACTAATAGCGAGGCAGGAGAAAGGATAGGCAGGGCTGGCAGGCAGAGAGAATAAATAGGAGGAGAAAATCTGGGGATTAGAAGTAGGAGCCATCGAGGGGTCAGCCAATCAGTCCTGCAGCCAACCATGGAGTAAGAGCGAAAGTAAGATATACATAAGTAAGAAAAGGAAAAAGTCCAGAGGCAAAAGGTGGGTGTGATAATTTAAGTTAAGGAAAGTTGGCTAGAAACAGGCCAAGCTAAGATGGGGCATTTATAACTAAGAATAGGTCTTCGTGAGTGGATTTATTTGGGCACTGGATGGGGGACCCATCAAAAGAGTAAAGAGCCCAAAGAGTAAAGCTATCAACAACAGAAGGTGACCTGCTGCCTCAGGTGTCTGCCACCATGTCCCCACCCCTGCCATGATGGACTAACCTTCAATCTCTGAGTCAGCATACATCTTTCCTTCCATAAATAGCTGTTTTGGGGTTTTTGTCACATTAACAAGGCAAATCTCTGATATGGTTTGTAGGCTTGGTCCTAGAGTTGTGTTCATTCTCTCACCAGGGTGAGTACGAACCTAGCTCTTGAGAGTCTTATAGCCCAGCTACTCTCAGGATGGTCCTGGCTGGATCTCTAGTTAACGGGATGAAGGTGACAGACAAGCCCCGTGCTAGCCCAGGTTTCTGTCACTGTCACACAGTGACATATCAGCCATATTAGAAAGAGGGCTGTGATTGGCTCATAGCTTCAGGTCTTGGCTGCTCTGTTCTGTTGCTGTGGGGTCTATGGTAAAATAGTATCAAGAAGGGAGCATCTAATTAGACAAAGCTACTCACTTCATGATGGTCAGAAAGCAAAATCAAAAAAATAGAAGGAAGAACCATGGTCCTGATGACGTAAATTCCTCCTGCTAGGCTTCCCTCTCTAATAGCTCTGTCGCATCCTGGTATCACCACGGGCTGGTGACCAAGCCTTTAACATGTGGGCTCTCTGGGGGAACATTTCAGATTTAAATTCTCCCTCGTTCATTCATCAATCCGTTCATCAATCTGGCACATGGCAAAGGTTGATACAGCTTTTACATCAATTTTGACAGGTGAGCAACGGTTTGACGTAAGGAGCCTGCCTCCCCCCCCCCCATGACATTGCTCTTCCTTCTCTTCATCACCCATGTGGGGCCACCTTAGCCCCTCCCAAGCTGTGGTCCTGTGCCCTAGGTGAGCACTGAAGCCTTGCTGTGACCGAGAGATGGATGCCTTCCAGGTGTTGCACACGTGGTTTCTTTCTCCTTGTGGTCTACATTTGACATTCTACCTTCCACAAAGTGTTCTTTCATGCTTTTTTTTTCTTGAGAAGCTTGAAGTTTTGTTTCCCCCATTTGGGCTGGTTAGTTTTATGTCAACTTGACACAAGCTAGAGTCATCAGAGGGGAGGGAGCCTTAATTGAGAAAAATGCTGCCATAAGATCCAGCTGTAGAGCATTTTCTTAATTAGTGATTGATGGCAGAAGGCTCAGACCATCGATGGTAGGTAGTGCCATCCCTGGGCTGGTGGTTCTGGGTTTCATAAGAATGCAGGAGGAGCAAGCCAGTAAGCAGCACCTTCGTGGCCTCTGCATCAGCTCCTGCCTCAAGGTTCCTGCCCTGTTTCAGCTCCTGTCCTGACTTCTGTCAGGGTTAAACAGTGATATGGAAGTATAATCCAAATGAACCATTTACGCCCCAACTTGATTTTTGGCCATTGTGTTTTGTCATAACAATAGTGAGTCTAAGATACTCAGATAGATTCAGCGCTTTCCAGGTATCCCACCATCTAGGTTTTATGACAATACTATGTCTCCCATGAGGCTTTTATGAACACACAGGTCTAATTTTGGTCTTCCTATTTTGTTTCATTGTTCTTACTCTTGAAATCATAAATTGTTTTTATTATTACTGCCTTTTAATAAATCTCAGAGTTAATATGAAGTATCACTTTTCTATTCTTTTGCAAAAAAAATGGTCTGTTATTATTAGGCCTTTACATTTTCTTAGAAATATTGGGATAGTGTGGGGAAATTTTAGAAAAACATGTTGGGTTTTAGATGATATTTAAAACGAATGTTCAGGTTTGCTTTAGGAGAACCGGGCTAATACAGAACTGGGTATTCGAGGTTCTGTGTAATGCTCCTCACTCACACTTAGCTAAGTTTGCTTGTTGTACCTTTCGTTAAATTTGACTTTTGTGCTTAGAGGTCTTGCCTGTATTTAATTTGGATTTGTATTTTTTATGATTTATTTGTTGTTATAAAAGAAATCTTCCATTTTATTGCCCATTCGAATTTGCTGTTGTTATTAAATAAAAACATTAATTTTGTGCATAATTTTTATCTAGTCATTTTTTCTAATTAATTATAATTGTATGTATAAACATCCTGAATTTCCTAAGTGAGCAACCACAGTGACTTATTTTTGTCAAAATTAACTCACCGTTGTTATTGGGACTTCAAAGCGAATGTTTTTAATTCATTGTTATTTAAAGTGTTCTTGGTAGATATTCTTTATCAATGTAAAGGTTTTTTTTTTTCAGCTACAATTATGGGGTTTGGTTTTCATTGTTGTTTGCTTGATTTGTTTTGATTTTGGGTACAAGGTGTTGAACTTAGGGCAAACACCCCACTACTTATGCCCAGAGACCACAGGGGGCCCTGGAACTAGAGATGCAGACATTTGTGACTGTAGTTTTTTGTTTGTTTGTTTGTTTTGTTTTTAAACTCTTTGGGGGATGGTCACCCAGCCCCTAAATAAATACACAGATCCTCACTTATGAATGCCTGGCTTTAACTTGGCTTGTTTCTAGCCAGGTTTTCTAACTTAAATTAACCAGTTTCTCTTTTACATTTTGCCTTTGGGCTTTTACCTTTCTCTATTCTATATGCCTTTCTTTTCTTCTTCCTCCGTGTGACTGGATGACGTCCCTGGTGTCCTTCTCTCCTTCTCCTTCTCTTTTAAGGCTAGATTTCTCCTCCTTATTTATTCTCTCTGCCCACCAGCCCCATTTATTTCTCTCTCCTGCCTAGCTATTGGTCATTCAGCTCTTTATTAGACCAATCAGGTGTTTTAGACAGGAAAAGTAACACAGTTTTACAGAGTTAAACAAATGCAACATAAAAGAATGTAACACATCTTTGCACCAGTAAACAAATATCCCACAGCAATGAACATAACAAATCCTAAACTAATACTTCACAACATGGGACCTGCCTGATGTGAGTGATGGACTACCACTATATATGGTATTTATTAAATCAACCACGTTATAATAGTAATAATAGTTGTCTCACATCTGAAAGATTGAGAACCTGGGGGCTGCTCAGTCATAGAGACTGGGTGCTTTAGTAGTCGGGCTAGTCCCGCAGTGGTTGTCTCACAATGGAGAGTCCAACAACTTTGTATTTGCTTGGCCCATAAAACTAGGTGCCTCAGGACTCCCAACTGGTGCTGAAAACCTGGAAGATTTATAAATAGCCACTGGTCTTTCATCAACAATGGAAGCCTGGAAACACTGGTTTTGATATCAGCAAAGAAATCAGTAGCAGCAGCAGAAGCAGGTAAATCAACTTGGCAGCAAGAAGGAAGGCCAAGCAGGCAAAAGCTGAATCATCCACCTGCCAGGCCCTTTGTCATTTTGTCATGCCCTTTGGGTCTGGCCTGTTACCAGCAGGTGCTGCTCAATGTGGGGAGAGTCTTCCTGCATCAGTTAAGGCAATCAGTGTAATTCCTCAGGGAAGGCTCTCCTGTTGCTGGATATTTGTTTACATTGCCTGAAGATGTGTCTATGCTTTGCCTCACCTGCCTAAGGCACCTGATTGCTTTAATAAAGGGCTAAATGGCCAATAGCTAGGCAGGAAAGAATCAGGTCGGTTACCTCTGGCTGACATTGGCTGTGTAGAGGGATTTAGGGAGAGATTTAGGGTTCCACTCCTGTTGACTTTCAGACACACTGGAGAGTAACCAAGAGGACTATGTGTTGAGCCTCCTCTTTGTAGAGTTCTCATTGGCTAAAGTCCAACCTATGGATTGATAAAGAGGGCATGTGAATTACAAGAGCTAGTATCATGATTACCTAGAACCTAGCTGACTTTGCAGGTCAAGGGGTGAAATAGTGCCCCTTTAATCCCTCTGTCCACATTAGTATAAGCCTCCATGTATGACTGACTACAGAACACACATAAGGCCAATTACGCCAGTCTGATAGTTTAATTACTGTGTGATATTTAGATAAAGCTTGAGCATAAATCAAACACTAAGCAGACAAATATTTTGTTCTTTTAAGTCAGTATTGTGTTAACCAGAGCAGATCAAAGGCTTAAGATAACTCTATTAATTTAAAGGCTTGATTGAATCAAACCTTAGAAATTTTAATGTCATATCTCTATCATCACTAAGTCTTATCTAATTTATGCAAACCTTTCTTAATTTTCCTAGGCTTTAGAGCTCTCCTTCCCACTCTTGGAAAACACTCAACCATTTTAAGACAAAGTCTTAAATTTTTTTATCTTTATTTATTTTATTGAACGTATGAGAGTTTTACATGCATGTATATAGGTACACCATGCTCATGCCTGATACTCTCACATGTTAGAAGAAGGCATACGCTCCATGACTGGAGTTGTCAATAGTTGTGAGCCACCATGATGGTGCTGGGAACAGATCACAGGTCCTCTGGAAAAGCAACAAGTGCTCTTACTGCTAAGCCAACTCTCCACCCTGGCACAAAGTCTGACCACATAGAAATCCTTTACTAACAACACCTTCATCTTTTAAAAGTTTACATTTTTATAAAAATCAAACTGCATCACTTCTCTCCTTCCCTTTCCTCTCTCTTGTAGTGAGGAGGTGAGTAGGCCTGCTTTTCGTCCTGCCCAGCTCCCGCATGGCTAACTTAGCCCCAGAATAATTACACGGAAACTGTATTCATTTAAACACTGCCTGGCCTATTAGCTCCAGCCTCTTATTGGCTGATTCTCACATCTTGCTTTAACCCATATTTAGTAATCTGTGTAGCACCATGAGGTGGTAGCTTACCGGGAAAGATCCTAACCTGCGTCCTTCTTGGGTCAGAGAATCATGGCGTCTGACCCACTTCCCTTCTTCCTAGCATTCTATTCTGTGTACTCCACCCACCTATGTTCTGACCTATTAGGCCAAGCAGTTTCTTTATTAATTAACCAATGAAAGCAACACAGAGAAAGAAGACCCACCTACATCACCCTCTGGCACCTTCTATGTGCCCTCATTGTTCCCTCTCAAATTCAGCGTCTTTTTCTTTAATTATTTTTGTTACACACACACACACACACACACACACACACACACACACACACACACAGCTTTCCCAGTCTGTGTAGTGGTACTTGTGTATCTATGACATCAGGGCTGACAACTTGGGTTGGATAACAAATTAGGGACTTATCGTTAGGGATGACAATTTCTCCCATTCTCAACATTCCCTAGCTTCCTGTAGGTCTTTGTCTAAAGGTGCAGCCCATGAGACGCCCCCTTCCATGTTAGCATGTCTGTGGTGTACTTGTCAATTCTTGTTTAGACAGCCATATTGTTTTCAGAGGCCTGAGTCCAAACACTCAGTCCAAAGTCCTTCTGCCCCAACACTCAGTCTCAGTGTCTGCCTGAATCCACATCTAAGACTGTTCAGTGGGTGGTGCGCATGTGTAAATTTTCAGGTCACTTGGGTGAGACCAAGAAGCGTGTTTTGTTGGATCAAGTAGCTGCAGTATGTTTGTCTTTGTAAGAAACCGCTAGGCTGTTGTACAAAGCGGCGTTACCCTTGTGCATTTCCGCAGGCAACGAGTAAGTGGGCTTGTTGCTCCATGCCCTTGCAAAGATTTGGCTCTGTCACTGTTAGGGATTTGAAACATCTAATAGGTGTGCCAGAGTATCTCATTATTGTTTTAATTTGCATTTCCTTGATGGCTCACAATGCAGAAACATCTTTTCACATGCTGATTAGCCATCTGTATGTATCCTGGGATGTTTGTTAAGGTCTTTAATGAGAATGGATTCTTTCTAATTATTGAGTTTTTGTGTGTAATATGGATAACAGCCCTTTATCAAATACAATGTTTGCAAACATTTTGTCCCAAGCTGTAGCTTGACTTTTTATTCTCCTGACAATGTCTTCTGCATAGCAGAAATTTAAATGAGACCTAGATTATGGATATTTTTCATGGATCATGCCTTTGGCATTACATTTAAAGAGTCATCAACCCAGGAGTTGATCAACACACAGGATTCCTCCTGTATGAACTTCTCTGAGTTTGCATTAAGATCCATGAATCATTTTGAGTTTTCATGAAGCATATAAGATCTGTGTCTAGATTAATTTTACTTGTTTTACTATTGATGTTAAACTAATTCTGGGACATTTGTTGAAAAGATTTTCTCCTCTGATGTGTTGTTCTGTTCCGTCAAGATATTCACTGTATTTATTCAGCTCTGTTTCTGAGCTCTTTGTTGAGAAATATTGATTGATTTGTCAATTTTGTCAATACCTCCCTGTTCTGATGATTGGATTCTCACAGCGAGTCTAGAACCAGGTGCTGCCATTCTTTAAGCTTGGTTCTCTCAGTTTGGCTCTGCTTTAGTACTTAACCAGCTATTGTGGCCTTTTTGTGTTTTCATAAACTTGAAAGTCAGCATTTTGATTTCCTCAAAATGTCTTCCTAAGTTCTTGATGGGCATGTGACTGAACATGTCTGTCACACAGGGAAAGGTGGGAAGAACTGACTTCACAACAATATTGATTGTTCCAGGCTGTGAACGTGGAATGTCCTTCTCTTCTCTCATTCCTCCTTGTCATCCTTCGCCAGACTTTCATGGTGTTTTTCTGCTTTTTTTCTAATATATATATATATATAGTTAGATTTATGTGCAAGCATCTCATTTGGGGGTCCACTGTAAGTGACAGCATGTTTTTAAGTGATAATTCTACTTGTTTATTGCTGGCACTAAAGGAAACTGATGGACTTACATATGTCACTCTTATATCCTGCATCCATATGTAATTTCTTTTAGTTCTGGGAACAATATTTTCTTTTTTGCAATTGTACAAATGTTGAGTAATAATTCCACTGTAGCTCTTGTCTTTCACTCATTACAAATGAGACTTTTCTTCCTCCTTCCCCTGCTTTCCTTGGAATTTTGCATTCTGAATATGCTGAAACGGAGTGTAGATTTTTTAGTTTTTATTTTATTTTATTTTAGTTTATCATGGTTGATATTCTCTATGCTAATGACCTGTAGCTTGGTGTCTACTGCATCAATGCTGCCTTAAGCAAGGGAAAAAAAGGGAAAATTCCTCTTGGAATGGTTTAGCAAAAGCAAGCTCAGATTCGAATTCTCCATCCCCTATGTCTTTTGTCTGTAGTTTGTGGTCAGTGGCCTGTCTGTTGAGCTTGTTTGTATTACTTGTGTCTGACCCTTTGCTTGTCAGTATTGCCTGCCCCTAACAAGGACTTTGCTCCGCATTTATCGAACTGCACAGAAAACATGGTATGCAAAGGGGTAAGGGACAGTTTTCACAGAAATCCTTCACAGAGGTTTAGAAGGGAAGACCTTACCTAACTAACCCCGACTGACCCACACAAACAGCACAGAGAACTTCATGTAGAAGTTATCAACCTCCATCCACAGGTCGCTTCCAACATGGATGGGATTTTTGTTTTGTTTAAGGTGTCATTTCAACCTGTTGCCTGCTTTCAGCAAATGATGCCACAACACACAAATCCATTCTTCTGGGTCAAAGTCATAGAGGAGTACAGAGTCTAAGACTACATTTATGCATTTAGCTCAAGTTGTAAAAGCTGACTACATGGGAAATCCAAGGTACAATGTCATTGGTTACATTGTTCTTGTAAAGGGAAGTCAAACTTTAGCAGGAAGAAAGCAGGTTATGTATATAGTCTCAAATTATCTCAAAGCATATTATTAACTTGGTAGCATGCTCCAGCACAAATGTAGTCTCTTTGGAGGTGAGAGATGTTTTCAGAAGAATATATTTACAATTAACCACTGATTTGGGGAAGTTCATGGACATTGTTACTTCAAGTAATTTTTTCTGTTTTATTCTCTTTTTCATCTCTTTTTTATTCCATTTATGCGTATATCAAATGTTTTGACATTGTCCCATAGGTCTTATACATTCTATTTTTTAATCTTTTTATGCATTTTTCTTTTTTCATTTTATACTTTAGTTAGTTGTGGTGGTCTCTGTGAATACCACAGCCAACAAAGTAATGATCCATAGAAGGCAAGAAGGTAGTTCAGTTTAAGACAACTTACTAGCTGGTTTTGTGTAGTAGCAGACTGCTCGTTGGTTCCCAGATGCCCAGACCCGAAATAATCACACAGAAACTATACTAATTACAACACTCAACCCTGCTCATCCTACTAGCTTAGGATTCTTATTAACTAACTCTAACATCTTAAATTAACCCATTTTTATTATTTTGTATTTTACCACAACACTCGTGGTTTCCTGGCAAGGTTCCGGGGGCATCTGTTTCCTTTGGCAGATACATGTCGTCTCTCTGACTCGGCCTTCTTTTCTTCTCTATCTCTGCTTGGAATTCCCACCTTCCCATGTTCTATGCTGCTAGGCCCAAAGCAGTTTCTTTATTAACCAATAGTAACAAAACATATTTACAATATACAGAGGGGAATCCCATATCACCTCCCCTTTTCTGTCTAAATAAAAAGGAAGGTTTTAACTTTAATATAGTAAAACTACATAGTAAAACAGGTCTCAAGCAAGAATTCCAGTTACAATATTTAGTGTGAGCTTACTCACACTACTAATCTAATGATAGTGAGTAGTAGAGTGAATACTTGTGAGCTATTATTTATAGACAATTTACATTGTTATAGATTCTTGTATATTGATCCAAATTCAAATTATATTTGTTATATTGAATATGTTCCTATTTCTGCTTACAATATTTGTACACCTATGCAAAGTTATTTTGTCATATTATATGCATGTATGTTTCTACCTCTGTTTAAGACATTTTGCATATTGATACAATCTTAAGATGTATTTATCATGTTGCACTATATACACTTCTACCTCTGATCAAGATACTTATTCATTGTTTACATTTTGATGTCATTGCCCTCATTTGCTGCACAATTGTTTAAAGATTTTTTAATATTGTAATATGAAGTCTTAGTCTTTAAGCTATACAGGTATTAAGTATTATAGGTCAATAGTCATCCATGTTTGCCATACTTATAGTTAGACTAATCAGGTTCTTTAGATACATAGAAAATGTATTCTGCATAGATAATCTTCAACCACTTCAAAGAACTGCAGAACATGGTATTTAAATAAATTCAGGTTCTGTTGATATGAGACACGATTGCTTCTGACAGCACTAATCTATTTCTGAGAGAATGTTGGGCATAGAAGATACTCCACTTGTAACTTCTTTTCTTCCTGACAAAACTGGCCTTTGGGCAAAGAATTTCCCATGCCTCACCCACTGACAAAATGCATGGTGTTTAGACAGGAAAGCAGGATACGAAAGAAAGAAAGAAAGAAAGAAAGAAAGAAAGAAAGAAAGAAAGAAAGAAAGAAAGACTTCCAAACCTTACCAAGACAGGGTAAGATGGTTTTGAAAATTTTCACGCCTCTAAAAATGGTCTGCCAGTTACTTCAGGCCTTGCCAAAGTTAGTTGCTCCAACTTTGCAAATGATACTTTGGATGATTGCCCAGATAGCTGTTGGAGGAAGGAGCTGCTTATTGGTTCCCAGCTGCCCAGCTAGCTTAGACCCAAAATAATCACACAGAAACTCTATTAATTAAATCACTGCTTGGCCCATTAGCTCTAGTTTCTTATTGGCTAACTCTTATATATTAATCTAACCCATCTCCATTAATCTGTGTATTGCTATGTGGCAGTGGCTTACTGGCAATGTTTTGGCATGTATGACTCTGGCAGCTGCTCCATGGCATATCGCTGACTCTGCCCTTCTTTTTCCAAGCATTTAGCCTAGCTTTCCTTGCCTACCTAAGTTCTGCCTTGCTATAGGTCCAAAGCAGTTTCTTTATTCATTAATGGTAATCACAGCACACAAAAAGGACTCCCACATTAATTAGCCAGTTGTCTCTGTCATTTATTGCACATTTTGGAAGTGGCTTGATAGCACTTCCTGTCTACTCAAATAATATTATTTCTCTTCTCGGGTCTTCGATGGGGTTAAAGACTAGATAGTCATAGTTACTTTCCTCTCATGACTTAGCCAAGTCATTTCTAATACAAGACTTAGACTCCTTAGGATAAAATAATCATTCAAACATTTAGTATATGTTTCTTGCTTAATATTGTTTATGCTGGTTGTAATTCTAATTTTTATACTTAGTATCTTCTTATTGTATATTGTATATAGTATATTGTATTGGATTTAAAACTCTCTTATTTAGAAAAAGGGAAAGTTATGGGGAAAGTCCTTCAGCCCATGACCTTTGAGATGCTGGACCAGGCTGGACATAGCCTTGGGTACTATAAATGTGCTCTCTCTCTCTCTCTCTCTCAGCTGCTGAATTCAGTGCCTGTTCCCTGCTCATACAGAGGACTGTTATCTGTGAGTCTGTTTCCCTAAATAAAGAACCCTTTATTATATTCGATTCTGAGCTAGTATGAGATTATTCTCATTCATGCCAGAGATGGCAAAGCATAGTTCCCCTCCACCTGTGGTTCCTGAGATTCAGGAAGCAGTTCCCTCCAGCCAACCCAGTGGCAGCTAAATGAGCATGTTACTTGAGGGCCAAGGAGGAAACACGTACGTGCCCCAAGGACCACTTCTATGGCGTCTGCATATGCATTTGGCAATGTTACAGATGATTCTGGTTATAGCAATTCTACTAGTGCACTTGTTCTCCATGTTCTTTTCCTCCTTGCACACCAGTGGCTTCTGAAAATATGGCTGTGCTGTATGATAATATGAGACCTCTTGATCTACAGAGCGGGCAGGCATTGAAGCTGTAAAGCAGGTTATGGGGAAGAAATCTGACTGATGAGAGAATTGGAGAAATTTGGGGAAAACGCAAAAATTGGTCTTTGCCTGATCATAAAACTTGGAAAAAGAATTATACTGAAACAGAAAGGAGCTTGGCTATGATTAATAAAGTTTCTGAAGAACCTAGGGCTTTAGGGCTGACTGCCATAAAAAAATAAATTTTATAAATCAAAATTGGAATTGTGAGAACCAACAATGGGAAAGGTATGAAAATGGAGTGAAACCCACTGAACTATGCTTCTGTAAACCGCAAGTAGTTAATGTCTGAGGTGAAAGCCTCAGAAGTTGTTTTATGATTAAGTCAGCTAAGAATTAAGAATATAGTGGCTGGCATGGGGCTTGGGAACTGGGAAAATGCCATAATGAATGATGATGTTTTGATTTAAAAAAAATCTTTATACTTCTTATAAACTGCTTTGCCCAGGTAATGATTAACCTGTGGCAAGAAAACAGAATCATTTTTCTTGTGTAAAATTTACAATAAAAGGCTGAGGTTTGGAGCTTACAGCAGAAGAAGAAGGAAGAGGGGGAGGAGGAGGAAGAGAAGGAGAAGGAGGAGGAGGAGGGGAAGGGGAAGCGGAAGCGGAAGCAGCAGAAGAAGCAGAAGAAGCAGAAGAAGAAGCAGAAGAAGAAGCAGAAGAAGAAGCAGAAGAAGAAGCAGAAGAAGCAGAAGAAGCAGAAGCAGAAGCAGAAGCAGAAGCAGAAGCAGAAGCAGAAGCAGAAGCAGAAGCAGAAGCAGAAGCAGAAGAAGAAGAAGAAGAAGAAGAAGAAGAAGAAGAAGAAGAAG
>NW_026067903.1:7386209-7410892 GCF_014885135.2 Alexandromys fortis | reverse complement strand
TTTTTTTTTTTTTTTTTTTTTTTTTTTTTTCAGAATCCTGAAAATCCTAAGCTTCGTAAATGTGCAGTTTTTGTGGTAATTTTATCTAGTTGAATGCATTAGGTTCTCTTTTATACCATTTTGTTTAAAGATATGATTCCCGTGTTGGAATTTTTAGCTACTTGGTAAGATGACTTTGGAAAAGTTAGCAAGCTTGAAGTTTGTTGTTCAATTTTTGATTTCTACTAGATAGACATGAAAATTGTTGGTGAACTAATACAATATCTTTTAAGAATAGAAATCTACTATGTTGTTTCTATGTTCAAGTTATTTATAATGTTTGTTTAAAAATAATCATCTTGGGGCTGGGGAGACGGCTCAGGATTAGGAACATCTGTGGCTCTTGGAGAGTCACACAGGGTAACTCATAATTATCTGTAACTCTAGTTTCAGAGGACCAACACCTCACCTACTGCTGACTTGCATGGATACCAGGCACATTCATGGTACACATATTTGCAAGCAGACAAAAACAATCAATTCATCAAACCAAACCAAACAATCAAAAACACCAACTCATCTGAATAAGTCTTAAAATTAAAAAAAATTAAGTTTTCATTTTCATGTTTCTCAAATCAATGGGTAAGACATAGTAGATTTATTAGTCTCCTCTGGGTACCTGTGTCTCATAAATTTGTGTGTAAAAACTCAGCCCCCAGGGTGATAACATGAACAAGTGGGATCTTAAGCTGGCTGGTGGTGGCACACACCTTTAATCCCAGCACTCAGGAAGCAGAGGCAGAGGCAGGTGGATCTCTGAGAGTTCGAGACTAGCCTGGTCTACAAGAGCTAGTTCCAGGTCAGGCTCCAAAGCTACAGAGAAACCCTGGAAACCCTGTCTCCAAAACAAAACAAAACAAAAAAGGTAGTCTTTAAGAAATGTTTAGGTTATAACAATCGAGGCCTAGAGACCATATGCATAGAGTAGAAGCCTCGTGTGTAGGGTTGACTAGTTGTACATTATATTGAGTACACATAGAGGGTAACATCCATGAGGCTCTCTTTAAACATTTGGATCTTGGGCTTTCAGCTCCCAGACATGTGGGAAATATCTCTTTGCTGTTTTTAAACTGTCCACCCTAAGCTACAAGTTCTGGTGGCCCTGACTCGGTTAGGTATGCTTAATTCTGTAATCCCTGCAGAGGTTTCTACTCTACTTGCTTTCAGTGCCTTAGTTGCTTTTCTGATGCTGTAATCAAACACCTGTTAAAAGGCAATGCAAGGGAGAAAGGGTTGATTTTGTCTCACAATACTGGTTATAGCCATCCAGACAGGCAAGGCATAGCAGTGGGGGCTTAAGGGCGCTGGTCCCATTGAATCCACCATCAAGAGCAGTGAACAATGAACTCATTCAGGCTAGTGCTCATCTCCCCTTCTATGCTCTGCACAGACCAGGGTCCCCTGCCAAACAAGTGGTCCTGGAAAAAATTAAAATGGTTCTTCTCTCATGCATCAATGGAATCAAGACATTCCTTGCCTGCAGGACCAGGCTCCCAGCTGATCTAGATTCTGTCCAGTTGACCAGACGCTAGCCTGGTCATCCCCTGATTATCTCTCCTCTCTGTCTGTCTGTACTAGCACATTGAAGAGACAAACTCCTGTTTCCAGAAGCTCCTCCACAGGGTTCTGTTTCCCATGCTATCAGTTCCCACCCACATCAGTTTAGTTCCTGGCTCTGCATGTCAGCTTTTGTTTCTTGTTTCTATTCCCAGTCTGCGAGTTGCAAGTCTGAATAACATTTCTTACTTTCTGATATATGCAACTAAATTAGCACTCGGATTTGATTTACCAACATTTCCTTGAGGAAATCTGTATGCATATTACATCTGATAAAATGTTGTTGACTTCTGCTAATTTGTGGTTTCTGGTAGGATGTTTTCTTTTGAGCAATAACACTGATTTCATGTATCATTTTCAGATTTCCTGAAGAAGTGCGCAGAATAATTTTTCTGTGTTTTCATTGTTAATTATTAATTTTAATTTTATGTTATAATCGGAAAAAGATGCTGTGTAAATGGTTTGTTTATTGATGTTTTATATTTAGACTATTTTTTGTAAATGTAACACTCAAGATTTAATTCATATTTTTATACATATTTGTGTATGGGTATGTGTGCATGCATGTGTATGTGTGTGTGGGCGCGTGCACACATGGAAGCCAGAAGTCAACATGAGACATCTTCCCCTATTGAATCTAGAACTCAGTGACTCAGCCAGATTGGCTGGTCCTCAGGCCCCTGGGGTCTTCCTGTTTCTGCCTCCCCCAGTACTGGTTATGGATGTGTGCTACCCTTTCTTAGAATCTAAACTGAGGTCCTTCTAATTGTGTGGCAGGCACTTGACAGTGAACCACCTTCCAACACCGAAAGTGGAATTCCTCTAATAGCTGTCCTCAGCGTCCTTATGTCTCTAGTCAAGAGAAAGGCCATGGAAGGACGGGTGTCCCGGATGCTGATGGGTCTATCTAAAGCTAATTTATCTGGTCCGAGAAAGTAAGTGAAGAAGTCGTTGCCTCCATTTTTAGATTCCTTCATTTTCCATGTAATCGTTTTGGTTTTGCCTAGATATTGATTTATTTTGTTGCTTTGCTTTATTTTCACTAGTGGAGATCGAATCTAGGACCTTGTTCACGCTAGACAAGTGCTCTACCACTAAGTCATCCCAGCCCCTGTATTTTAAAACTATACTTACATTTATATACCCATGTGCTCAAGATTTTCTAGTTTTCTGGTCAAGTAATCATTTAAATTATGTTTAAGGATACTTTTGCTCAGCAACAATTGACTTTTTGTATTAAGGCTTATTACTAAGCTGTTTCTTTCACTATTTCTGTCTCTTTCATTTTATTTTAAAATTCATTTTAATTGATAGTTACTGAGCTCATTTATGGTATGTGACATAATACTCTGAAATACATGGAGAATGGGTGATGACTACACCGGACTCATTAGCACATCCATCACCTCAAATACAGCTTTACTTATTAATATCTAAAAATGATAATTGAGTCTTGCTTAAAGATTAAAATAGTCACAGAAAACCAAACTTTTAACACATCCCTGCCCCAAATTACATGTCGAGCAGTTAAACATGTATTACAGAGACAGACACTGCAAGAAATTGCAAGTTTGGCCATTTGGACATCTAGAAGACTTGCATAAAAAGATATTGTCACAATCAACTTTGAAGCACACTAGTCTGACGAGTGTTGTTCTTTCAGGTAGCTGTTAGCCAGGGTCATCCCGTCTGTCTGGAGGAATTATGATCCTCCTTATATGGGAAACAAGGCCTAACGTACAATTGTAAGTCAGGGCCATCTCCTCTGGCCTGCCCAACAGAGCATGGCAAAAGGACTGTGGTGTCTGTCGTGTGGTTGGCACTGGGGAGCTCAGGGGAAGACTGGAGGAGATGCAGCATGAAGACATATGATGAACATGTAATGAGTGGTGAGCAGATCTTATGTATTCTGAGTCACCTCAAATTCCAATGACAGCAGAAGCACATCTCTACTTTCCTCATTTTCCTGTAGTTCCTAAGAAGTCTGGTTAGTATGCTACTTCGTGTTATGTTTGAGGCAGTGCTCTTATTTTGTAAGCTAAATTCTACACATGCACAACTTAATATTTTCTATGCAACTTTATTGGTAAATCTTTTTAGTATTAGTTTATCGGTTCTGCCTTTTCAGGGGTATAAAAAAAAACAGATGTTCTGGAGGAAACATGCATGGGTCCTGGGATTAGCACTGGACTCTAGTTTCCATATTTCTAACCTATGTTCTCCCTGCTCTAGCACACATGCCCCCCTACCCACCTATTGCGCCATGCTCTCTGATTCCCTGTGCAGCCACGCCCCCTACCCACCATCCCACAGTGCTCTCTGACTCCCTGTGCAGCCAGCCTGCCCTTTATCGAGGGTCTGCATCTTCTGCAGTCTTTCCTCTGAGTTCCCCTGGTGCCAACAACGCTGCATACACTGTAGCCCCCTTTCCTCACAGTCTGCGCGATGATAATTTCCTGCAGGCCAAGGAACTGCTCTTTGGATACGGCTGGCAAGCAGTTGGAGTTGGGAGGAGCCATCTCTGTGTTTTCCTGCATCCTGCAGATGCCAGGTCACTGTACACACCATGGAGGTTGTTCTTCATCTTTTGCTTCTGAGGGTGAGCTCCTTGGGGACTTGGGAAGGGGGTGGGTAGAGCCTTGGAAGTGTCTGAATTTGCCTGTCCTGGCTTAGCAGCATGCACTTAGGTGTGGGGCCTCTGTAATACCTGCCAGTCTGAGGAGGTAATGCAATCCATTTCCTTTTCTCCTCCGCTCCTGCATATAAACTACTCTTTTCTCCCCCAAGGCACCTGCCTTCATTATGGCTGTAGGATTTCACAGAAAGTGTGCCAGGGTGGCAGGAAGCCCCAGGGAATCCACTGCACAGATGAATATACCTGGCGACACTCCAGAATTGCTGTCGCAAATGCTGTAACAATTCTCCAAAATTTTAATCAAGTCATATAATTTTTAACGCTTCTGTATCAACCCTCCCCATATAAATCACATCCTTTTGCTTCATTGTGAGTGTGGAAACTTTCCCTGGTTCATTTGCAAGTCTGACATCCTCAGCATATAAAATTGATAGCTAGAATATTCTTTTAAAAAAGCAGCAACCACCACCACAACAAAAACACAGTCGATTTTAGAGCTGAATCCTAGCATCCTTCATTTTGCCGTTTCCTCCAATTCTAGCACCGCACAGTCCTCTCCAAATGGAACCTCTGAATTATTAACGCTGCTCAAGCCATCTGGGTGCTCACAGAGCTGCCCAGCTCAGTGGGGAAGAGGGCCCCCACATCACTGGCCACCAGCTGCCCAGAATATGCTCTGAGCCACACTTGCCTAGAAACATTCGTTGGCTCTATTATTCCAATCCAGAAATTTAAAGGTGACCTTACATTGGGGTTGAATTAAATTTACTTTAACATACATCCATTAATCATGCAGAGTTTGCTCCTCGAAGACTGGGATAAGAATTGTGCTCTCTGTGAATCCAAAACGTTTGTAGGGGGACACCTACAGTCATTAAGGCAGAGTAAGGTCTCGGGAGATTGTAAGTCCGTGGTCAGGTCAGTATCTATTGCAGAATCCAGGTGTGGAGAGGTCACTAGAATAAAGAGTTGGGACATGGGCTGGGAAGATCCAAAATGCCTGGTGCACAAGCATGAAGACTTGAATGGCACAGTGGCACACTTCTGTAATAATAGTGCTGGCATTGGGGATGAGGGAGGGTGGCTGGTGTCAGGCAGATCTCTGAAGCTTGCTGGCCAACTAGTTCCTCTGCAGTGATGAGCTTCAAGTCCATTGAGAGTCCCTATCTGAATATATAAAGTAGACGATGATAGAAAAAGACTTCTGGTGTTGAACTCTAAACGCTGGCTTTTATAGTCACACTCAGGCACATGTACATGTGTACCTGCATGCTCATGTGCTCATACCTACACTACCTACAGAGAGAGAGAGAGACAGAGAGAGAGAAAGGGAAGGAGGGAGAAAGGGAGGGAGGGAGGGAGGGAGGGAGGGAGAGAGAGAGAGAGAGAGAGAGAGAGAGAGAGAGAGAGAGAGGGAGGGAGGGAGGGAGGGAGGGAGGGAGGGAGGGAGAGAGAGAGAGAGAGAGATTTGTCTGAGGATGTAGAGTACAGTGAAACAGGGCCGGTAGAGGCCACTAGTAAGAGAAAATAAAACATTAGGAATGAAGTTTAGAAACCCTGGGTCCAAGGAGGATGCTTCAGTATGCAGCACAGGAATTGCCATAGTGACTATATTTCCTCCCACAGAAGAACCTTGGCTCAGGTTTGTGCTTGGGGTTCCTTTAACAGTGAAGTATCAAGATAAGTACATGTTGGCTATAATGGAGAGAAAGCTGCACGTATAAACGGGATGCCCAGGACAGCAAGTACCTTCTTCAGAGTGCCAGATACCTATCTCACGAGGGCTCCACTTACCCAAGTACCTTCTTCAGGGTGCCAGATACCTATCTCATGAAGGCTCCATTTACCCAAGGGCATGAGTGATCTTAGGGGGAAGCCAAGCATCCTTGCCTATGTAAGATACTCCCTTGGGAATTTACTCTAAAGGTGATCAAATATAGGAGAAGCAAATGAGAGTTTTATTGCTGTTTAAATTTGATTAGCCTACTATAAAAAGGAGATGGGGCTTCAGTGCAGAGTTCTGGGACCAGAATAGCCTGCCTGGTGATATAGGAGAGAAACAAATTCAGAGGCTCTATTTGTTTGAGCCTTCTTGTAGATACACATGGCATGGGATTTACAAGTCTTTTTCTCTGAGGAGTGGCATGAAATTTTTGTTGTTGTCATCAAAATTTTTTGTTTTTCTTTCAAGTTCTTCATCTAGAAAATTCTGCCTAAATTGGATTGGCTTTGTTCATTGGAATGACTGTCACGCTGTCTGTGGTCAGAGATGGTTGGATCATGTGCAAAGCAGGTTCAAGGCTGGGCCAATGTCTTTATCTGTTTTGTTTCACTATAGTGACATGTCTGGTACAGAGTAACATAGGAAAAATAAGTTTACTTAGCACATAATTTAGGAGACTGAAAATTCAAGGTGGCCCTACTACTTCCGGCTCTATCACAGTATGGTAGATCTCATTAGGAGAATAGGGGACAGCAATAGTTTGGTGGGGCAGAAAGCGAGAGAGACTCAGAAGCAACCTAGTGAGGTTAGTGCATACAGCATAATCGAGAGCAAGGATAACTAATGTTGGTATAAGGACTATGAGACCAACGGTCTTAGGTCGCAGTCATCTGGGAGAAAGAAGTGGTGGTTGGGTTGATAGTCTCTGCATGCACTGGTTTTAGGTAAGGGTCAAATGTTCCTCAACACCCTTTGGGCCAGCAGAAGGCTTTGCCACTCCTGTGGATCTGAGGTATTTGGGTCCTTGACATGGCCTTGTCTATGTCAACAGAAAACACTCACGTTGGACTTGATTTGCTCCCCACACGGGACATACCATCACCTTCTTCAAAGCTCTGAAAACTTCTTGGAAGAAGGGAAGAATTTAAGAGCTGGAAGAGGGAGGAAGCAGCATGGAACTCTGCTCTAGGCATCAAATGGCTGTTTCAGTTTTAAATTCACGGCAGGTGTGATTAATTGCACAAGACTAGGCTGGTCGAAACCCTGTCATGGAGAGGGGAGGAGATTTTGGGGACTTGGGGACATATTTGTAGATAACAGCTGATGGGGGAAGGAGAGAAATTTCCTTTGGTGTTATAGCACTGTTAGGTGTCCATGCCCTTGTCAACACACCCCCACTCATTCTTCTATAAACAACCTCGATGAGACTTATTGGAACACACACACACACACAGATAAAGAGAGGCAGAGAAGAGACAGAGAGAGGAGAGCAGAAGGGGGTAGTTGGGAAGAGGGAGTGGGGCGGTAAGGAGAGAGTAACAGGAAATATAACTAGAAAGGCATTATGTACATTCTGTAAATATGTCACAATGAAACCCATTATTATGTATAATTAGTATATTCCAATAAAATCATTTAAAGATAAGAGAAAATTTAGGAAAAGTCAGAGCACTATAGTGTTGGTTATTCATGACACATTAATATATTGTTAATATGTTGGTTAATATACACATACTGAGTAATGTGTGTGCATGTGTATGTGTATGTGTGTGCGTGTGCTCACGCTGAAAGATCTGAACTTTCCCCATTTTACAACTGGGCTGGAGCTTCATTTTCCTAAAAGGACCACAAGGGAGGTAGCATGGATGCAGAGATGAGGAAGATAACATGTACTAGGCCTGAGCCAACCCCCACAGTACCTCAAGGCAGTGACCAAAACGGACAGTTCCTGTAATCTTCCTAAAACATAGCCTGCCTTGCCCAAGTACGTCTAAAACTGGGAAAACTATAATCAGAACCAATTAAAATATACTAACATAGCTACAGCCTGCTTAATCAATTATATTTCAGATGACCTAACTGTTGGAGAATATTATTTTCAGGTGTGTGACTTTTGTTTACACTGCATTTGTTTAACTCTGTGAAGCTGAGTTACTGTGCCTGTCTAAAACGCCTGATGGTTCTAATAAAGGGATGGACAGCCAATAGCGATGCAGGAGCAAGGATAGGCAGGGCTGGCAGCCAGAGAGTATAATAGAAGAAGAAACAAGAAGGGAGGGGCAAGAGAACAAGGAGAGGAAGACATCAAGGGTCAGCTACCCAGCTACACAGCAAGCCACAGAGAAAGAAGAGGGAAAAAAAGGTATACAGAAATAGAGAAAGATAAAAGCCTAGAGGCAAAAGGTAGTTGGGATAATTTAAGATAAGGAAAGCTGACAAGAAATTAGCTAAACTAAGACCAGGCATTCGTAACTAAGAAAAAGCCTCTGTGTGTGATTTATATGGGAGCTGGGTGGCAGACCCCCTCCAAAAGCCAAAAGAGCCAAAACATTGCAGAACACCTGAAACTCCTTTAACTAAGCTTAAAAGGAGCCTGCGCGCTCCTCTTGGGGTCGTTGCCATTTTGTACGTTGCCATTTTGTACGGATAAACAACCCCGCACATGCTGGTTTAATAAATGCTCTTCTCTTACATATTATTTTGAGTCTGGAGTCTTCCTTCAGCGTTTCCTCAGACTTTTACAAAGCAAAGGTGCACACGTGTGCTTGTGAATAAGGAACTATGACGTCAACCTCAGCTGTTGGTCCTCATTGCCATTTACTTCATATTCTGGTTTTTAAGATCGTCTGGAGTTCAACTCAACCCCCTCTCCCCTAGGAAGCGCTCTGTGGCTTTGTAGAGTGCCTGCTTCTGTAATCTTCATTTCACAGTTACTGCAACCATGTGGCCTCATTCCTCCGGCGTCTTCATCCTCCGCCACATTAGCGCTAAGTCCAGAGGCGGTGGACTGAGCGGACACCCACAGATGGAGCACAGGAACGCATTGCCTGCAGGTCAGGGATGTGCTTCTACTGCCTTAGTCCCGTTTCCTGTGTCTGTGTTAAAATACAAAAGAAAGGGTTTGCTCATCTTCCAGTTCCAGGCTACAGACAATCACCGCAAGGAAATCGAAGCGGGAATGTGATGCAGCTGGTCACACCACGCCTACAGTCCGGAGGCAGAGAGAGAACGAGTGAGTTCAGTACACGGTAGCGCTCTGCTCGCCTGCTCTTTTCAGTCGGGGGCCCAGTCAAATTTAGGGGGGAATCTTCCACTTTAATTAACACAGCTGAGAAGATCCTTCAGACCTCCCCACAGGCCAAATCAATTCAGGCAATTCCCCACCAAGGCTCCTTCCCAAGGGATTCTAGCCAGGGTCAGGTTGACCATTAAAGCTAACGACCACAGTGCTCTTCTTGTCATATTGATTTTGGGGGACAAGGTTGGGACACCCTGGTTTTCCTTATTGACTATTGCTGTGTGACTGTGACTTACTACAGGTAACATGACTTACTAAAACTGCTCTTATTAGATGGAAGACGCTCTAAGTAGGTTCTAGATGAGTGAGTTTATGACCCGAATAATGATACTAGTAGAAAGGATGGAATTTATTTATCATGTTTTCAATGCCAGGCTCTGTGGAAATGCCATTGTCTCTCTCATTGGTCACCATGCCATTACGTGCCTCATTTCCCAGGTGAAAGAGAGTCTAAGTGACAGATGCAAGGTCACAGCCTAAGTGGGCAAGGGACTTGAAATGTAATGCCTACTTCAAATGTCTCGTGGTAATCGTTGCAGAAAGAGTGTATGTGTTTTTAGCTTTCGGTAGAATAGTAGGAGGCAATAGGCACTGACCAGGTGCAAATTGAAGGCTGAGTACACAGACTAGGTGTGTTTTGGAATCCTATTCCCCCAGACACCCTGCGTGTGGCTAAAGGCCATGAGCCTCTCCTTAGGGTCTATTGTTACAAAGCAGGTTGGAAGGCTTTGCCCATAAAACCTTCCCTGAACAGTGAAACCTGGGACCATAATATTCTTTCAATGCTGATTTCTAATAAGAACTATTTCTATGGTGGCTGGAGAGATGGTTAAGAAGTTAAGAGCACTCTTTCAGGGTACCCGAGTTCAGTTCCCCAGCACTCATGCCTGATAGCTATAATTCCAGCTCCAGGGAATCCAACATCCTCTTCTGGCCTCTATATGCACACATACATAAATAAAAATAAACCTTTTTTTTAGAAAAAGTATTTAAAATTCAAACAATGCAAAAATGTTATGAGTGAGAGGGAGTGAGTGTATGTGTGTGTGCATATCCAGTGTGCATGGGGAGGTGAGAGCATAACTTTCAGAAGTCTGTTCTCTCCTTCTATAGTATGGGTTCTGGGAATACAGGCAATACTGTGTAGCTGTTTCCTCTGAGGATAAAACAGGAGTGCTCCCAAAGACACAGATGGTCTAAGAGGAGGTGAAACATTCCAACCTATAGGGAATCTCTTTAAGTTCAGGAAGCAAACAACTCAAAGGCATTAGGAAGTTCCTGAAACTGACCAGATTTACTAACTCTCTTCCCAGATTGTAAGAGGGCTGCTCAGAGATAGCCACGGATGAGCCGAGCTGCCGAGAAGAGACTTGGAGCAGCTGAGCCACTCACTTGGAAGAAACAGACCAGCTGAGAACTTGGAAGAGACAGAGACAGGTAGAGATGCCTGAAGAGACGGGGATCAGTTGTGTTGCCTGGAAGAGGCATGGATCAACTGAACTGCCTGAAAGACATTGTCTGGCCCATTGAGCTGCCCGCAGATTGCACTCAGGTTTGCATCTTTTGTTAGCTGTTGATCACGCTGGTGGGCTTGGGCGATGCAGCTGTCTTTGAGTCATTTCTGCTCTTGCATGTGACCCCTCAGCCATTCTTTCATATGTAACTCCAGTAAAACTCATTGGACTTTGATGGCATCCTTTAGTCTGTCATGGGTTCCTCATTTGGGATGATAGCTGTTTGTCATCTTTCCCCAGGAACAGTGTCACAGAAGAGGTAGTTAGATTTGGCTATAAGTGCATTTACTGACTAAACCATCTTGCCAGCCTAACAATGCTGAGTTTTTAAGGGGCCCAGAACTTACTTTTAGACCCTTGACAATTTCGACTGGTCTCTATGTGTCTCAGAGAGAGAGAGTTGACCTTCCCTGATCACAAATCCTTTGGATCTTGTCTCAAGCTGCCCATGGCCTCCTGGAGTGATCTAGGGAGCTCTGAGGTGAAGCTCAGGCAATAGAGGAAGTTGGACAGTGGGGATGTGTACAACAGACAGGCCTGTTCTTGTCATTTTCCTTCAGGATGCCCATAGTTCTGTAGGAAGAGCAAAGGAACCCCACCGAGGCTATGCAGGACGTGGTCCTTCTCTCTGTGGCCCTGCTGTTCACAGCATCTGGCCTCCCAAGCTGGGGAGGAGTGCCTGGAAGGGAGCTGGGTTGGGAGGCTGGCAATGAGGTGAAAGTTCCTCGCTGCAGCTGGCTGCTTCAGCATTTCCAGCTGCAAGCTTTTTCCCCTGCGTCAGCATCCACACCAGTCCATTACAGAGAAGAGTTTCTGTGTAGATTGTGAAATATTGATCGTCTGTCCTCCTCATTTTAATTGCATTTCGGAGAGGGCTAAGCTGAGTCAGTGCGGGGCTGCTTGGCTTCCCTCTTCCCCTAGGAGACCTGAAAAGCTGGGGAAGCAAGAAAACAAATGCGCATTGGAAATAAGCAGAGGGTAGCTGGGTGGTGGTGGTGCAGGAGGGCATGGGGATTCACTGTGCAAGCACGAGGGCCTATGTTTGAACCCCAAAACTTACATAAAGAGCTGAGCGCCGTGGTGCATACTTATAATCTCAGGATTGAAAAGGCAGAGCCAGGAGGGTCTGTGGGGACCATTGGCTAGCTAAAACTGTGATTTCTAGATCTAGGAGAAAGACCCTGTCTCACAAAACAAGGTGAATGGCTTCTGAGAAGCAATACCTGAGATGAACTTCTGGTCTACACACACACACACACACACACACACACACACACACACACACACACGCATGTGTGCACAAGTTTATATATACCCACATATACACACATACACGCTAGGCAGAGGAAAGGAGGAAGAGGGGAGTGAGAGAGAGTCGAAGGAATTACAGTGAAGGCAGCTACTCTCGGCCAGAGATTAGCACCCACATGCTGGTACTGCTCATGGGAAAGCTGGCTCCTGGGATGGAGGAGGAAAACAGTCAAACACATTTTCTGGTATGGAAGCTCAAGACAAGGAGAGGCGCCATGCCCGTTTTCTGCTTTCCCCAAACATGTGTTGGCTACCAAGCATCCAGGTGCTTCTTCCCATGCTGCCCGAGGATGGCAGAGTGAGGCCCACATCCCTGAGCACTGTTGTCACAAGGTGCTTTCCTCTGATGTGAAGCATTCCCTTTGGGAGTCGGGGCAGGGCTTCAGGAAACAAAATAGGACAAAATATCATACATCTAGGAAAGCAGGAACTTAGGAGATTCTCGACGACCCTCCCAGCTTCATAGAGATAATCATACCTGCTGGCAGAGGGGATTCTGGGTATATGAGCTGCCTGCAGGCTGTGCATTGGGCTTCAGGGTGCAGTTATCATGAGTCATCGCCCCCTCTCGGGTAGACTTTATGGTGATGAAGCTGCTTTTGGGTCACCCCTGCTCCTGTAAGTGAGTCCTCACCCACACTCTGGTTCCCTTTCTAGAATAAGTAAATAAGTGTGCAGGGAATGTGCGTGTATGTATGAGTGTGTGTCTATGTGTGTGTTGTGTCTCTCAGGAGAAGTCTATCACATGACAGTGGTCTATCTAGGCCAAGCCAAGAAGCCCGGCTACTTCCAGAAGAATGGGACTCCTTGGAGTCACAAGAAACCTTATGGTGGAAGAGAGCCTTGCTGAGGGACAGGCCCTGAGCAAATGAAGACCAGACATAGTTTCTGTACTTCCCAGAGTGTGTGCTGGTATCAGGTAGAGAAGGCAGGATGAGTACCTGAGCATCTTCAGAAGCCTCTTCCATTCAAGGAACTCTAAGAAAACGACACTGACTGAAGTTTAAGCCAAAGCTAAACAAGTCTGAGGTTGTATATTACATATGATTTAGTGGGCACTCCGAAAGTTGCCACCAGCTCCCTGAAGACCTGGCATCTCACTGCCTGGGTGCTCTGAACACTGGCTCCATTAACTTGGGCCTGTTTGTGTTTAGCTTTATGACTTACTAGGACTTCATAAATGACTATTCATAAGGGAGCACACCTCATCTTTCTGCATGTTTGTAAGAGCCTCGGGGATAGTGACTGCATGGTACCCTTAGGAATCCATGTGTGGAGCTTTGAATAAGAATAACGCCCCCGTGAGCTCATGCATGTCAATGCTTAGTCACCAGAGAGTGGCACTGTTTGCAAAGATTAGAAGGATTAGGGGCTGTGGCCTTGTTGGGGCAATTGTGTCACAGAGTTTCAAAAACCCATGCCAAGGCCAGAGCCTTTTTCTCAGCTACTGCTCCAGTGCCTACCTGCATGCCACCATGTTCCCTGACATTTTGGTAATAGATGAAACTTCAGAAAGTCTAAGCAAGTCCCATTTGAGTGCTTTCTTTTGTAAGAGGAGTTGCCTTAGTCATGGTGTCTCTTCACAGTATTAGAACAATGACCAAGGCACAATGTCTGAATCAGATTATAGAAACACCTCTTCTACCAGGACATGGTCTGTTAATGAAGGAACTTGGTCTGAGATTGTAAATGAGGGTTCCAAGGCCAGAGGGGATATGAGGCAGGGAGGGGGAGGAGGCTGGCTTCTCCTGCACACTATAGCTCTCAAATAGCACTGATCCTTGTGCACATCAAATGTGCAGTGTTCTTACTGCACATTTCCACACTCATTCTCACACACTGCACAGAGCCCTCATTTCCACACACTGCACAGAGCCCTCATTTCCACACACTGCACAGAGCCCTCATTCTCACACACTGCACAGAGTTCTCATTCCCACACTGCACAGAGCCCTCATTCCCACACACTGCACAGAGCCCTCATTCCCACACACTGCACAGAGCTCTCACTCCCTCACACTGCACGGAGCTCTCACTCCCTCACACTGCACGGAGCACTCAGGCAGTGCATCTTCAGTTGACCAGGCAGAAGTCACTGACATTACTTTTGTGAGTTGTTCTGTAGTTTTGAGGCTATAATTCAAAGAGAAAAAAAATACAAATTTACATATCATCTAATATCCAAGAAATTATTTTGCATACAAAATAAATTTTGCATCTGTCAAAATGGGGATGTTGGGTCTATGATTGTTACTGCTTAGGAGTTTCATATTTTCAACCCAAGTAGAAATAGCATGTGTTACCTTTTAGTTTGCTATGCAAATATGTCTGGTTTTGTATTGGTAGATATTTGCAAAGGTTCACTGTTATTTTTGTCTTGTTTGAGACAGGGTTTCTTATACTTCACACTGATCTTGAACTTCCTATGTATTCAAGGGCAACCTTGAACAGTTGATCCCCATGCCTCCACATTGCAAGTGCTGGGGTTACAGGGGTGCACCACCATGCCCAGTTTATGAGGCACTAGAGATGGAACCCAGGTCTCTGTACATGCTAGTCAAGTATTCTGCCAGGGAGCTATCTCCTTACCCCTGAACACACTGTCTAAATGCAGGAATGTGAACTAGAACAGGGCTGGATTTATAAACTCCATTTGTGGAGACTTTGAATGTTTTTCATTTTATTGATGATAAATGCACATAGCAGAAGTGTTGTAAGTTAGGTGCACAAAGTACAATATGGGCGTCTATATATTCGCTTGTGCATACTAATTGGAGATTGTGCATTATTAACATTTATCAGTATTTTTTTATTTAGAACTAATACTAAGACTTTAGGGGCAGGGAAGCATGATAGTGGTGGCACTCTTTAGAATGGGGACAATGAATAACATTTAGCAAGTTCAACTATTGCTTGAAAATCTTCCCTAAACAATACAACCCCATTACCTACCTTTGGTTGGGATGTTCCCAACACTGCACCCTTGGCTTGGCATGACTTTGGGCTATAGATGGTTTGTGTTAACAATTATATTTATCAGAAAGATGGGAACTCAAACCAGTTTCTGCTGGTTGCATGTTTTATAAGTCCGGAGAATGACCTGCAATAGGTCTGCCTTCAGTTTTGAATGGGTGAGTTCATCAATATGTAGCAAGCCTAAGTAAAACAATAAGCAGGTAGCAGATCGGCAGCAAACAAAACATCATCAAACTGGGGACTTACAACATCCAGCCAAAATGACCGGAGAAGCCTGACCGAGAGTGCAAACAAAGATACCATTATCAAATCGGGGCTCGTGACACCAGCAGAGATAGACTAGAAGGTCTGCATTGAGACAGTCTACTGGAGTTCTTGTCGAGAGCTTTTTCTCTAGGGATGCGCTCCAGCTGCTTGTTCCGTCTGCAGCATTATTATCCCACGGCATAAGCAACAGTGACCCCTGTTGGAAATGGTTCACCATCTTACTGTTCTCAAGGACACAGTGTTTCCAACATCCTTACTAGCTTGCTGATTTATTTCCTCCCTGTTACAGGGCTCCTCGGGGGTGGGAGCCTTGTGATTCAGGACAGGGACTTGGAGGACAATTGAAATAAACATGCTTGGGTCTGAGAACACAAAGGGCCTGCTTGGAACAAAAGCTTAAACAACACACGACAATGTACCAATATAATGTATGGCACAGCTAGTTGAATCTGCCATGAGATCCTCTAGACAGAGAGAAAGGATAGCAAACCGACATGTGCCTATGGACATCTCTGAGGTCATTCCTTCTGTCTTGGTTCTGGCAGCTCAAAAGCTGGCTCCAGGCACCTACACAGCTCATGCTGCTAACAGAGGCTGAACTCCTTACTCCAGAGATTCAGCCTTGCTGGTTTAGACTTGGCACCCACACCCCGGTCATTTGGCACCCCCCCCAGTCATTCGGGATCGCCCCCGTCATTCAGCACCCCCAAGTAGGGCCCACTGGCAGCTCCTAAGAAGCTCTGAGCTTCTTGTCAACTTTGCAGGGAGATCTAAGCACGCACATTCTTGCCAACAGGAATGTGTTTCCCATGGCCAGGGCAACTGACATTCATTCTTCATGTTCTGTTGACTGAGTTATGAGCTTCTGCAAAAGAAGAAACACCCCCGTCTTAATACTTAGATCTGCCCCCAAGGCCCCTCGTGCCAACGGCAGACTTCTAGCTTTAGCCTCTGGAGTTCTGCCTCAGGCCAATGCAGAATTGCGGAGGGAGAGAGTAAAGACTGATTGACAGCGTGCCCTTCTGATGTTTGCCAGTGATGTGAAGCTGCTTTTTTTTTTCTTTTATTTTGGCAATTTGTTTCCTTTTTCCCTCGCATCACCCACCAAGGATACAAATGCCACTCATGCATAGGCTCAGAGCACACTGCAGAGGCCTGTGATAGTATTGACTTGCATCTCAAAAGAATTCAGAATCACCTAGGAGACCAGATCTCTTGGCTTGTCTCTGACAGAGGTTAATTCATGGAGGGAGGCATACCCTAAATGTGGGTGGTACCATTCCAAGGGTTCGTGTCCCAGTCTAAATACAATCACCAACTTTAATCTTTCTCTCTGCTTCCTGGCTATGGACACAGGAGGACCAGCCGCCTCGTGGTATTTGTATGGTATTTTGCAGCAGTGAGGAAAGTGGTCAGTATACTTCTGAGCAGCTGCAGGAAGCTGGCGTGCTCAGAGCAGGGCTCTCCAGCCCCAGTCCTCCCTAGGGTTGTATCTGATGCCTACCCTGGCAGGCCTCAGAAGGTGTATGTGCTGCTGACAGGGCCTGCACATTCTGGTAGGTATACCCCTGAGCTGGCTGCAGGGATACAGGAAGTTGCATAGGGATTTTGAGGTAGCTTCTAGGAGCTGTTCTATTCCAAGGGACTGAGGTTGGAGATCAGTTATCAGTCACTTTCCTAAGTCTGGCTCATGGTCAGATTTGGCAGGGATCAGCTACCTTCCCATGGTCACTGACAGATTTGATAGTGTGTGATATTATGTGACTCCACTAGAAGCCTAGAAAATGGGCCCCGTCCTCCGCAGAGAGCAACAGGACACGTCATGGCTAGTACTGCGCTCTCCCTGGATCTGAATGATGGCAGAAGAAGGAGTTCTAGAGTAGCGGTCACTTTGCCATTGGCACAGGTGGGCTAGTCCCTCAGGGGAGGCTGCAGACAGGGAATGGGCTTTGCCCACTCTTCTACAGTTCTAGTAGCCCAAGGCAAGAGTAAGGAAGGGGGCTCTGCAGATGCCACTGTCCTCTGTCACACCACCTTTTGCTGGCAGCTATGATCAACCCCACTGGGTTCTTCAACACCAAGGTCATTGGAGAGCCCCTGGGCCACGTCTCTTTCGAGCTGTTTCCAGACAAAGTTCCCAAGTCAATGGTAAACTCCATACTCTGAGCACCGGAGAGAAGGAGCTTAGATATGAGTTCCTCCTTTCGTGGAATGTTTCCAGGATCCACAGCTACTTCTCGGTTCATGTCTTCTGATATACTTGCACAATAAGGTCTCCCCAGAAAGACTCTATTCAGACTTTTATAAATAAATGAGTAGTTATACCACAAGTCCAAAATTCTGTTTCGCTTATTTGACTTAAACCTCTAATAAATAAGTTAATTTAAATTTGTTCATTTAAACTGTTAATAAGTGTCCCTAGGGCGGTTACCCTACCTGACACATTTGTTTGTATTTCTCCAGGTGGATAAATCTGCCCCTTGGGGATAGAGGGTGACACAGGACTGTGCTCTTTAGAGCTCTGGAAGACCCGGGAACTTAAAAAGAATAACTTCCAACTCGGTTCCAAAATCCAGGGCATGGTGCAGGGGGGTGGTTCAGAGGGTAAAGAGTTTGACAACCTGAGCCCCATCCTTCGAATCTGCATGGTGGAAAGAGACAGCCTGCTCCTGAGAGCTGCCCCTCACCTCCACAGCAGTGCTGGGGCACATGCACACAAAAAAAACACTCAAAAATTTAACTAAAACATCAAAGACCAGGGTTATGTCCTGCTGTAGAAAAGGAAGGAAACTTCTGTAAGGAAGGATGGTCCACCTTCCAAAGGAGAACAAGAAGGGATTTCAGCTTCAAAGATGGCTGCCCTTGAAGAATGCCCTGCCTAAGTTTCCCTAGCTAAAAAAGACTGCAGACAGTTATCAAGGGGCCTCAGGAACTCCTGTTGTCACAGGTGTACACATTAATTTTTTTACGTATTTAATTTCAGATGACAGGGCTTTGCTCTTTGCTTTAGTCAATAACCCAGGACCCCTTTCTAAGTGGGCTTATGCAGGAAGCGAGTTTGCGGAACCCTGCAAAGAAAGCAAAAGTGGACAGAAGCACTGAGCCTTTAATAACATTTTCAAAAGCTAAAGAGGTCACTGTCATCTGCAGCGTGAGCATTAAAAATGTCTGAGTTTTCCCCCAAGAGTATATGGCAGAAAGACAAGGCACAACACTGGAAGTTGTCACCTGAAAGACATTTCCTGACTACAACTTTCTTCCCCGAGCAGCTAGGCTGTGCACTATGTGGATGGCTAGGGTGTTAAACAGATGCAAGGGCAGTGGCTATGCTAATGAATTAGGTCTCTAAACTCACCTGGGATATTTATTAGCAGTCTAAATAGCAGTCTACTCTTAAGGAATCCAAAGATACCAATAGTTCACTGGGAGACTGTCTTTAAAAAATGCTGCCATCCACTGACTCTAGACACCTGGCCCTTCTTCTGCAAAACAATCATTTCATTCCTTTGTTTTAAAACAACAATCATTACACAGGCCTGAATTAAAAGGTTAGTCTCAGGTCTGCAGTGATGTCTTAGAGGTTAAGAGTGAAAGACCCTCGAAGAGGACTTTCTCTCAGGAGGAGACCTCCCCATGCCAAGGAATAGGCCGAGACCATACGGATGCAAATCGCAAGAGGTTTATTGGGAAAACACATGTACCTGCGGGCGGCAAGTCTTTCGGAGGACTTGTGCGCCTGCCGACTGGAGGGCAGGTTTTTTATAGGGAAGAGCAAAAAGCAAGTTTACAGAAGCAAAAAAAGCGTGGTTATCGGAATGAGGCGGGGGCATGAATGGGTGTCAGCAAAAGTCATCCTGTTCCTATCTTATAGATATCCTGTTTTGCAGTCAACCTGCTTTGTTGATGTCCTATCTTATTGATATCCTGCCTTGCAGTCTTCCTATCTCATCCTGCTCTCTCAAGCACATGGGATGTTCTTACGAGAGCAGGCTGGCTGCTGCAGGTTTTGAGGAGGGGGTCTGTAGGGTTTTTCAAAGAGTACTAGCTGTTTTGTGAAGAGGACCCAGGTTCAGTTCCAGCACCCACAGGGCAGCTCACAACCACCTGTCACTCCAGATCCAGGGGATCCAGTGCCCTCTTCTGACCTCACAGGGCACAAGGGATGCAGGCAAAACACTCACATATAAAACAAAAAACCTTAAAAAATGAAAACAGTTAACTTCTACCAAATATTGAAGGAAAATAGCTTACAGGTAAAAATAACCCCAAAAAACAAACTCAAAAACCAGGGCAGGAACAGCTATTGAGAGAAAATTTAAGCAAAGTGTTTTCTTCCCAGTACTTCAGCTTGGAGAGAAAACATCAATTTAGGAAGAGATTCACACTTGGGAAGAGATGCTGGTTCACCCTGACTATCCTTTCTAGTCCTTCATGTTCATGCTACAACATGGAAAACGAAGGAGACACTGGAACCAAAAACACCTCTCTGGGTAAATACGGCCTTCACATTTTATCCTTCAGAGGCTGTCCTAACACTGGTGGGCAGCAAGGAACCTTAAAGGTGACTGGAAGGACAATGCCCTCATCGCCGGGGTAATGAACTGAGTGGTATATGCCTTCCAAACTGGCAGGACTCCATCCTTAGGGTAATGAACTGATTATGTGTGTGTGTGTGTGTGTGTGTGTGTGTGTGTGTGTGAGAGAGAGAGAGAGAGAGAGAGAGAGAGAGAGAGAGAGAGAGAGATCACAGGACTCCAGGACTCCATCCTTAGGGTAATGAACTGATTGTGTGTGTGTGTGTGTGTGTGAGAGAGAGAGAGAGAGAGAGAGAGAGAGAGAGAGAGAGAGAGAGAGAGAGAGAACAGGACTCCAGGGACCACCACACAAGTGTCTCTGAATCATGGGTGCCCAACTTCTATAAGAAGCAAAAAACGAATGGGCCACCAGGCCGGGATACACACTGATTACAAGAGGTTTCTGAATTTAAGGGGAAGCCAAGAGTCTGCTGCCCCAGGCAGAGCAGAGGGAAGTTATTAAGGAAATGTCACCAGGAAGAGGGGCATCAGCGGCTCCAATCACATGTGCCTTGGGGGTCAAAACATCAAATTCCTAATCTGAGATGTGCCACTCTGTCTCCATGGTAACCCAGGCAATAGACTGCTACCTGTACTTAGTACATAACACAACATACCTCAGAAAACAGGGACAGTTAGATTTTACTCAGATGTCCACCAGAGGACACAAGTGCTTTTTGGTTTGTCTGTTTGTTTTCTGACATTTTCTTGGGATGGATGGATAAATATCTGCTCTACCACACTAAAGAATTTAAGAGGCTATGAAGACCTTACTAAACAATAACAACAGCAAAAACAATAACAGAAAATCTCCCAGATTTCTCCAAAGTGACCAGTTTTTTTTTTATTTGTTTGTAAAATATCTCGAGAGACCTCCCACGCCACAAGCATAACCCATTTCTGTAACGCAACGCCTGCTCTACGCACTACAGTACAGTTCATGAGTTGGGCAAGGGGCTGGAGATTGAAGTACACACACAGAGCCATGGGTAGTGCCCAGAATGCCCCTTTATTGTGTCCCAGGGCAGCTTATATAGGGTCTCCTTGACTAATGGTCATGCCCTAACTCTCAGCTGCAAGCCCCCCAGAAACCACTCCCCGAACATCAGGAACTCCTAGGGTCTCGTGCTCAGAGCAGCTGCAAGCATGGGAAAACAAATTGTTTACCCAAGCAGGCAGGGGTTCAAAGCCCCCAACATACTACCTCTATACCTCTTTGGCTCCTCAGACCTGGGAAAGGGCAGAGGCTTCTAGTCTGCATATTAAGATTGCTGAGGGAGGGTTCTGTTGGCTTCTTACAAGGATTAAATCACCTGTTGTAGGTTGGAGACAGGGCTCAGAGAGTAAGAACTCTTTCCTGCCAAAGATTCAAATTCAGTTCTTAGCATCCGCATCTGCAGCTGATAAGCCCCTATGACTCCAGTTCCAGGAGATACAACATCCTCTTCTGGTCTCTATATTCACACACACACACACACACACACACACACACACACACACACAAACACACACTCACCAATCACACTGTACTTAACATTCACACACACACTCATACACACACTCACCAGTCACACTGTACTTAACATTCACACACACACACACACACACACACACACACACACACACACACGCCAGTCACCTGTAAGGCCTACGTACAGGTCAGCTTCACAGATGGTCTTTTTTTAGCCTGAGATTCATTAGCCTTTTCTAAGACCCAGAAAATGATAAATACATAATTTGATGATAGCTGAGAAAAACCTTATCAAATTATTACAGCAAAGTTCTTCCAGGTCCTCACTGTATTACCCAGCACCCATCTTTGGAAGCATCACCCCAGCCCCTGGCCTGGGAGTTGCCTTGGTCTGGACTCCCACCTTTGGAAAAACCTGCCAAGCGCTGACCCCTCCCCAGGGAGGGTCAGGCCCACTCTCACAGACTGTTTAGGCTGCTGCCCAGAGAAGAAACACTTGGTCTTTGGGTTTTGCATAGCTCCCTCCCTCCCTCCCTCCCTCCCTCCCTCCCTCCCTCCCTCCCTCCCTCTTCCTCCCTCTAGTGGTTCAAGAGCACATCTGAGGGAGGTAGGGATGTCTGCAGGAAGAGGCTGAGGCTGATTCGGTCAAGAAGTCATTTTGTCCACCTTGTTAGAAAAGCCTCTTCTCTTGAGTTCACACTTTGGTAAACAATCAAAGGGGACACGGATATCCACCTGCTCATTTTTACCCATCCAGAAAGATGTTTTCAGATGTCTCCTCCCTAAGCATCTCTCTCAACAGTTTTCCAACTCTATTTCTTCTTCATTTCCAAGCCATCTCCATCCCCACTTCTGTTTTGATTCTACTCTCTATTCTGTAACCACGCCCACCTTACAGTTGGCTATGGTGAGGTCACAAAATGGACTTCTATTAGGAAACAGAAACCTAACCCCTGACATTTCTCAGAAATCTCACGACTCAGGGACTCGTTGAGAAAAATCACGTTTCCTCATTCCTCCCTATTGGTCAATATCCACAGGTAAAAGCAGATTGCTTGTATCCGTCATGAACACACACCACCGCCAACTACTACAGGCAGGGCTGCCTCTGACTCCAGCCTTACCCCACAAAGGGAAAAATCTCAAGTGGAGCCACCCCTAATCCCTGAAGACTCCTATAAAACCTATTTATTTTCTGCAGCCATTGGCTGCTCTCTACACTCTTGAGGTAGCCCCACAGTTTGCCCCTAACAAACTTGTTTTGTTTTGTTTTTCTGTCTAAGGAATGGTCCTGTTCCATAGTTTCACTGCTCTCATTTCCAGGTATAAATCAATACCGCTTCACTCCAGGGGAGTTAAGTTTTCCGATTGATAGACTGTGGTTCGTAGACTTCTTTCTCAGCAGTGAAAGATGTGAGCAATCCAGCACAGATTTGCTTCTCAACATCCTGGATCCTCCCAGGGCTGCTGAGTTAAGGCTTAAATAATCCAATCTACATTGCAAGTTCCCTAAGACTTTGGATCCCTTCTTCCATATGAGAGCAAAGGAAGCCTAGCCTTTCTGATTCACTCCCTGTGAGCTGCACTGTTGTCTTGTTTTTATCAAACTATGTGTCAATCAAACTACAACTGCCCTTCCTGATTCTCCAAGCGGCCTCTGTAAAGGCCAGACTTCATTTTGAGAGCCCTTATCCTACTCCAAGGTCATGTTCCTTCCCCCCACTGTCCTGCCTTACAGCTTCCATTCCTTGTAAACAATCTCTGAAATCAGCTAGTGTGCTGTTGGGATCAGGAATGTCTGCCAAGAAGGTGCATCTGCAAGCGTTAATTCATAGATTAGAATTCAGTGATGTGAAGGCTGGGATGTTGCAGGTCCAGAGCCTAATTATGATTTATCTTCTTCTGTCTTTAATACCCCAGGTAGTCATTCCTTGCCCACTTCTATGGGAGACATAGCATTCCCTGACTAACAAAAACCTTTGGAAAGTATTGACCTAACAAAGCCCTACTTTCTACCAATTGAAGGGCGAAGAATGCTGTCAGTATCCCAGGCCTGAAGCAGAGCTCTCCCCACCGACCTGATGTGCCCACCAATGAATTGGAAAGTGTCTTGATTTCTGTTGTTACTTCATTCCGTTCCTATAAAAAGCTTGTGGTATTGCTGCCTCATTGGGACATGAAACACAGTAGCCAGCACCTGTATTCCTGGGCTACGACCTCTCATTTTGGCTCAGGAATAAACTCTTTTATCTCTTTTGAAGTGAGACCCGAGCTTTCAATTTTCCTCCCGGGTCACATTTTGCACCTCACTTTTAGGATTTGACTCAGGGACTGAGTTCATGCTGCACCCAAGGAAAACACTTTGAGGATTGAGTTCTCTTGCCAGCCCAAACGCTGAGTGCTATTTAAGAGCCACCATCTTGCTTTCTGAACTTCCAGGAACTCCTCACATCCTGCAGGAACCCTTTGATATAAAGATTCTGCCTGTCACATCTTCCCACCTGGGCTTTACTCAAATATTAATTTTCCTTGCTGTATTTCAGAAAAATCCGCTTAGACTAGCATCGCTCAATTATCTCTTCCCCATAGTACTGATCTTCTAATTGACACAGACTCGCTCATGACCTAGCTTCCAGCTAGCACACCAGTCCTCAAGGCCAAGGGTGTTTGTCCGGTTACTCTTTGCTATTTATCAAGCACTGGAAGATTATCTGATACAAAACGGCTCTCCTTTAGTCAGTTGAATAGGCATCTTTTTTTCGATATATAAAACCCTACCATTTTAATGCTTCTTTGCTAAAAATTTCGGCTTACAATGCTGTTTCCCTGTTGGTTCATTTGGTTTTGTTTTCTGAATTCTAGGGCTTTACCTATGTCTGCTATTTCAGACAAATTAACTGAGTTATAGAAATGTCTGTTGGGCACATTGGCAAGCAGGCTGACAGTGTGTGATGTAAACAGTCTAGGCATCATTTTATATTTTGATTGCATCTATTTATTTATTTAGTATGTGTGTACACACACACACACACACACACACACGTACACACACACACACACACAGAGAGAGAGAGAGAGAGAGAGAGAGAGAGAGAGAGAGAGAGAGAGAGAGAGAGAGATTATTGCCAGGGTGTTCAGGTGGCAGTTATCCTGTGGTTATTATTCTTCTTCCACCATGTAAATCCCAGAATTGAACTCAGGTTTGTGCGCTTTGGTGGGAGAGCCCCCTCCCCCCCAATGCTGAGTCACACTCCAGCCTTGGGCTGGGTTTCCTCCTCCCTCCCTTTCCCCCTTTTCCTTTTATCTTGCCCCTTTTTT
>NW_026067903.1:7347410-7385324 GCF_014885135.2 Alexandromys fortis | reverse complement strand
TCTCTCTCTCTCTCTCTCTCTCTCTCTCTCTCTCTCTCTCTTTCTCTCTCTCTCGCTCTCTTACTCTTATAGTATTAACCAGTCATCTAATAAGCCTGTAGTGTTGGGTTGATAAGGAAGGATGCCCTAACTTTTCTTTTATCTTGGTGGACAATCTTCAGAGAGTCTCTCTATACTATTTTCCTAAAGGAAAGGCTGACCTGTTAGACCTAGTTTTCAGAAAGCTGATGTATTATAAATGCATTTTGAGTTGTGCTGAATGTTCTTCTGTATCTATGTATATAGTTTTTCTTATTCAGTCCTCATGATACTGAGCCATTCCTCTAGCCCTTTCCTCATTTTGGGTGTTTTATTAAAAATATTTTTTTAATTTTCTTCTGTTTTTAATTTTTCTTTAGAGGATATCTGGAGCAGAAGGCTTCTTACCACACTAGTCAGAGAAAAGGAGACTATGCTTACACCAATAGACTGAGCTCTTTCATGGTCTTCTGAAACACTTTCTCTACACTACAGCTGCTCACCTACATGTGTTTATTGTGTCTTCTTGCTCCTGGGGATCACACATAGAACTCTAAAAACTATAGCCTCCCCTTCACCAAAGTTCATGGAATTCATTTGCCAGTGAACACATGAACTATTTTCATGGTGTATTTTCCTTCTTTGAAGAAGGGTGTGTGCAATGGTTGTCTTTAATAATTAAAATCACTTGAACAGGAACCTACCATTGAAGGATTGTTCTGACTGCTTTAATTGGTGTGGGAAGACCTGCCCCAAGCATGGACAGCACCTTCTGATAGCAGCCCAGACCCAAAAAGGCACGGCAGCAAGGGTACTGCTTCTTGCTCTCTTGTCCTCTGCTCTTGCCTAGTTGTGTTCCCCTTTCATTGTTGAGTTGATTTCTCCTCCTCCTGCTGATGCTGATGACAATAATCATGATGACCACGATTATGATGACAGCAATGATCATAATGATGATAATGGTTCCTTTGCTGATATCAGAACCAGCACTTCCAAGATTCCAGTGTGGAGTTAAGATAGAGGTTCTCCAGGACTTTCAGCACTAGATAAGGACACCTGAGGTATCAACCTTAAGGACCAAGTGACTTCTGAGTTCTCAGCCTATCTTGAGACATGTGTTACTATGCCAGTTCAAGCTGATTCACTGAATCGTGTAAATGCTTACATGAATATATATTTACACTATTTGTTCTGTTCCTCTGGGTAATGCTAACTAATATAGGATGAGTAAAGAAGACCACAGATCAACTCAAGGAGGAATTGTTAGTTAATTCTGGACTTGTGAAATAAGATGGGAAAATTTTACTACTTCTTATTCCTTACTTACAAAACTTTAAATCATATTTATTTATTTATCTATCTATTTATTTACTTATTTAGCATGTGTGTGTGTGTGTACCATGGGAGACATGAGGAGTTCCATGGACTGGTGTGACAGTCCTAAAGAGAAATGAGCAAATGTCTACCAAAGTCCACCTCAGTGAGCCAGTGAATTTTATTGGGGTTACTTACGGAAGTATGGGTGAGCAGTTACTTAGGGGAGCAGAATCTTCTCAAAGACAGTTAAAAGCCCACCAGAGTGTGGGTGACACTCACAGAGGCTGGAAACCTAGAGAGCATTGCACATCCTGCGTGCAGTTCAATAGGTTGGAGAGTGGTTGTCAGACCTCCTGGCTCATCTCTGCTTCTCCCAGGTAACCCGGTTGGGCAAGTTTGAGCCTCTTCCAAGAACCACAGTTGTCTGACCGCCTTTCATGCAGCTCATCTGGTCTATGTCTCTCAGTAGTCAATATAGATTATATAAGATTGGGGAGGGAGGAGCCTAATGAATCTTGTCAGTTTTAGGGACTTCCTGAAGGCTTTGAGTTGTTTACTTCTTGAGCTTAATGAGATTCCTAGCAGGATAAGTCATCTCCCTCTATGACACTTTGTTGTTTCGCCTCCTTGTCAACATCCTATGTCTTAATGAGCTTCCTCCACGGGAAGAAACCTCCAGGGATGGTTTTCTCCGAGAGGAAACTGCCACAGAACAGAGACAACTTGAGGGAATTGATAGTGTCCTTCCACTATGGGAGTACTGAGAAAGGAATGCAAGTCATCAATTTTGACAGCAAGTTTCTTTATGTATGAGCCATCTTACCAGCCCATATTTTTACAGTTCCTTCAGATAATTTTCTGTTTACTTTTTCATGTCTTTTTTAGATAAATGGGAAATACATAGGTTTTGCATGTGAGTCTAGTGACTAGGCGAAAACCTCACTCATTTTTTTTGTAATAGGTCACATGCTCATCACATTTACAAAAAGAAATATTTCTGTCAGGTTCCAGAACAAGAGGTAACATATTCATGTTTTCTGGTAAAGGTTCCTTATCTTGATCTGCCCTCTGCAAATAAATATGATTCTCCTTGACTTACGAGGAGGCCGTGTTCTCATAAACCCTCTGGTTGAAAATACTGGCAGTCTGTAATTCATCTGAGCCATTCTAATCTTCCAGAACTCCTTGTTTACCACACAGCACAGCTATTCAAAAATTTCTAATGAGACATTCAGACCTAAGCCACAGATCCAAAATGCTGCAAGAGCCCTGAATAAACCCAAAGACATTTATGCCACATCACCTCTGTAGACATCTGAAACCCCAAGATTAAGTAGCAGTTCCTGCAGCAATCAGAATCAAGATGTACTGCTTACAGGAGAACCCCACATGGGCAGCAGCAAACATCCCATCTCAAATACTGGAGGGCAGAAGATGTGACAAATCATTTTCAAGGTCTTGGTGGAACAAATTGTCAATCCTAGATGATATATCACAAAAAAAATGTCCTTCAGAAATGAAGGGAAATAAAGTTATTCTCAGATGTGAAACCTAAGAGAATTTATTGCCACCAGGCCTAGCCTGAGAGATCTCCTGAAGGAAGATTTCCCCACAGAAAGCAAAAGGGAAGCAGAAAGCATAGGCCTGCATTAAGGAAAGAGAAGTAATGGGGTGTGTGATAGAAACAATCATGGCACGTTGTCCTTCTCCTCATGAGTGTCTGTCATAGGATTTTACAGTTGCATCCAAGGTGACACCATCATGGGACTTAGGAGATGCTCAGGTAGCCAAGTACTTGCTGCAGAAGCATAAGGATCTGAGGTCAGACAACTCAGCACAGATATAAAAGACTGAGCATTCTAGCAGGCACCTGTAATCCCAGCACCAGCATGCTCAAACAGGCTGAGCCTTGGAACCTTCTAGTTAGCCAATCTAGCCAAATGGTGAGGTCTTGGTTCAATGAGAAATCCCATCTCGAATTATAAGGTGAAGGAATTGAAGTGTTGATATCGAGTGTTGATGTCTGGCTTCTACAAGCACACACACACACAGACACACACACCCGAGTATAAACAACACACATAAATACATACCAAACTTGTATACACAAGGCAAATTGATCCTGTTAAAGGACTGTAAGTGATTGTTAGGTTTCTAGACTTCATGCACAGTGTCAAGACATAATACCAACGTAGAGGCTATGGTTGTTTTCCTACATTATTGTTACCAAGTAAACAAAACAATTGCTCATAAAAGTGTACAAAACAATATGCTCAGGTTGGTGAATAAATAAAATAAAAAATTTCAGCACTGTTATAGTAATAGACAGCAATTAAAAAGCAATGACAGTCAAGCAGAAGGATTAAACAAAATAATAAATGGAAGGTAATATATCCACACAGGGAATTATTTCAATTGTGAGTAGGTAAAGTCTATTAAACATAGTGGTTTTAATAAAAGTGATTAAACAACAGTGTGTATGCAAGAAATTTTAAACTCTAACATAGTCCCATGCAGGCTGAAAGAAAAGCAGTGGAAATGGGACTCAGTTTTAAACGTGAAAGAGAAGCAGCTGTGTTGCAGTAATTGCTGTTACTGACAACTTCAGGTCTACGTACAATGGATAAACATAAACCTTGCATGATGATAAAGATGGATGGATGCATCAAAGGCATTCGGTAACCCTACATGTGAATGTATAAAACAAGAGTTCAAAACTCATGAAACAAGACAGTGAGAGGTTAGATAGAGGACATTTTCTATCCTTGAATAACCCTCAGACTTCACCATTCCATCATTCTCAACCATTGTTGAACTGCTAGGGCCAAAATTAGAAGGTTATGGAAGAAATGAACTGTACTGAAACATCCAGATCTAATCAACATGGTTAGAGCACAGCACTGGGCAATGGGAGAATACATGTCCTTTTTAATTGCTCACGGGATATTGTGAAAAATATTATTGTCAACTTGAACCGATATAGAATCAGGGAAGAGAAAACCCTCTGGCCATGTCTGTGAGAGACTTCATAGTTTAGGTTAGTCGAGGCAAGAAGACCCTCCCTGAATGTGTCCAATAACATTCAATGGGTTCTGCTCCTGGACTAAATAAGAGAAGGTGAGCAAAGCACTTACATTCATGGCTCTCTGCATTATGGTTGCAGATGCAACGTGTGAATTTGTCTCATACTCTCGGCACCATGAGGCCTTCTCTGCTAGGGACTGTAGCCTGAAACTGCAATCCAAAACAACTCCCTTCATCCATGAGTTGCCTTTGTCAGAAGGAGAAAACAACTACTAGACACATTCACTGAGTTATGCCATCTCCCTGTCTCTAGATAAAGCTTTTAAAAAAATTAAAAGTAATTAAAACAGTGTAGAATATTTTCTCTGCTCTTAAAAGAATCATATTAGAAACACAAAACAGAAATGCAACATGAAAATTTCAAACACATGGATATTAAACAATATACTCTTATAAATTCCAAAGAGAGAAATCAGAAGGGAAATTGAAAAATGCAGAGAATGGAATGAAATAAAATATTGCACCCAAAGATTTGTGAGAGGCCCTCGGTTCTGAAAGGGAGACAGAGCAGCCAAGATTTCTAACCAGAATTGCTGATTTCAACTTTAAAGGCAGAAAGAGAGCTGGACTTGGTGAACTATGCCTTTAATCCCAGCACTTGGGAGGCAAAGGCAGGAGGATCTCTGTGAGTCCAAGACCAGCCTGGTCTATATAGTGAGACCCTGTCTCAAAACAAACAAAAACACCCCACAAAATAAAACAAATCTAGAAAATAAATAAAGTACACTCGATGGGAAGGGAAAGAAACCAAAATAATTGTTAAATGCTAGAAATGAATGTTGCTAGCCAATAGGATAACAATGAAGGAAATGAATAAGGCAGACGTTTGATTTTAAGTTTCAAAAAACTCAGCAAGATTGACAAAGATAAAAAAGAGAAAACACACAATGCTCATGCAAAAGTAAAATGAGCATCAGAACAGATCTCACAGACATCACACCTAGGAAGGCAACTACCAGCCCAAGGAAGCTTGTGAATTTGCCGACTTAGAAGAATGGATTAATTCATTTAAGAGCACACAGATTTTTTAAAATTCATCCACTATGAGACATCAACTATAACTATAAAGTAAGTAGTCTTTAGTTCCCATGACTTCACTGTAGAATTTTATATGTTGTCTATGTGATGGAAAGTGGAAGAGAATGGAAGACCTTCTAACTTATGTTGAGATAAGAATAGCTATTACCAACAGTATACACACTCACACAATCATGCACATAACCACATACATGCATGTACTCACACACATGCACTCACACAATCGTATACAGTCATATGCATAACCACACACAACTACGTACATATTTGCACACACTCATATAATCACACATTTATACACATACACACACACACTCAAATACACTCTCATGCATACACAGATACTTGCATACACACTAACACAATCACACATAATGCATAATCACATATACACATTTGCACACTCATACAATCACATACACATACACTCACACACCCACTGACAGATAGGTTCATATGCACATTCTCTCTCACATATTTATCCTCACATACATTTCCATACACTCACATATATATATTCATATAAGCAGGCACTCATGCACGTGCATATAAACACACTCCTAAAATACAGGAAAGTATTTGCAAAAATCTTCAGCAAGATTTTAGTAAATTAAATGTAACAACCTGTATATCCCCACACGGGGTGATATATATTTTAGGTTTCTAAGACTAGTTCATTATTAAAGGAATCCATGTAATCCATCAAACTAAGATGAAGAAAAATCATATCAGTTGATACTGAAACATTTCAGTCTTAAAGTACAGAATTGGTGAGCACCCCACACTGAGAGCACTTTTGATAAGCAGTCTAACTCTAGACTCAACAGTACGGGGCAAATCTCTCCTCTTAGCTTCTGAGAGAATGAAAAGGTGCTGTTTCTCACCACATGGTCTGACTATGTTTGTGCAAGTTCTAATTGTCTATTTCTAGATGGAATTTCCCACACAAGAGACACCGATAAACTCACGGCAGCAATGACAAAGCCTGATAGAACTAATAAGTTGATTCAGTGAAGTCACAATCTTCAAGATAAATTCAGAAGATAAGTTGCATTTGTAATAGTGAAAGAGAAATTCGTATGCAATAGAAAGCTAACGGAAAATGAACTATTGGAGGTATAATTAGAATGAAGTGTTTAGTCTCTGTATGATAAAATTTAAAATGTGACGGTATTATCCAATACCAAAATGTTTCATGAAATATAGTGTGTTCAAATTGGAAAGTGTTACATATAGAATAGAATAGAATTTTCCCTAATATAACAGCAGGTTTAATACAATTCTCAACAAATTTTCAGCATGGAGTTTTTACATACCATATAAGCGAGTTCTAAAATTCATATGACAAGCGAAATACTCTAAATAAACAAATCAGAGACTCGAAAAAGAAAGAAGAAAAATAGGATGAATTTATGCTTCCTAATATTAAGCCTTGCTACATAGCTATAGTAATCAAAATATTGTGGTACTGGCAAAAGTATATATACAGATCAATGAGATGAATGCAGAATGCAGAAATCGATCTATACAAATATGCCGTTAGTTTCTGACAAGGAAGCAGACTAAGTTCATTTGAGAAGGAATTGATGCCTGAGCAATTGGATATATGTATTGCAGTGGGGTAGCACTGGGGGTGGGGAGAGAGATAACAGAAAAGAAATAAAATGAAAATAACAATTATAATTTACAAAGGCATGCCTTACAGGAAAATTAACTCAAGCATGACATTTAAATGTAAAATCTTAATCTGTTAGAATAAAACATAGGAAAATACACTAACTTGAAACCATAAAAGGGGAAAATAAATTGAATCTCATCAAAATTAAAACAGTTTTTTTTTTTATCCCTTAATGGACTCTGTAAAGAGAATACAGTTTACAGACTGGGACAGAGTCCCTGCTCATCACATACTGAGAGGAAGACTGGTATCAAACAAGATTTATATAAAAAAGGCTCAAAACACAGCAACAGAGCACAGATAATTAAAAGCAATAAACAAAACAAAGTATAGCTATTTCACTGAAGGAATGTAAATGGTACATAGGTATATGAAAAGACTCAACACTGTTATCATTAACCATTAGATGAATTAGATAAATGTGAGCTACAGCCACAGTGATGTTGAGTCAGAATAGCTAATGTGAAATATAATAGAAGCTAGATAGATGATAGATGATAAATAGATAGATGATAGATAGATGATGATAGATAGATGATGATAGATGATAGAAGATAAATAGATGATAGATAGATAGATAGATAGATAGATAGATGATAGATGATAGATAGATAGATAGATAGATAGATAGATAGATAGATAGATCCACAGGCAGAGAGATGACAAGCAGACAGTTCTAAGATAGATAGATGATAGACAGATAGATGCATATGTACCTATGAGGATGCAGAAAGGCTGTATTTCAGCAGACATGCATCGCTGGTGGGAATGTAAAATAATTCAAAGTGAAAAATAGTTTGACAGTCCTTTTCAAAAGTAAAAATGATTTCTCTGTAAGGCACAGCAATTGCTCTCTTGGGTGTAAAATCTAGAGAAATGGAAAGCGGTTTCCAGGAATAAATTTACAGATAAATATTCAACAGCAGTTCTATTGGTAAGTAGCCCACTCTGGAAAATACATAAACTGTCTTCTGTGGAAGAATGGTTAGACACATACCGCTCATCTGAACCATGAATGACAATTCGGTAGGAGAAAGAACAAACTTCAGATGCACATAACAGTTATATGGGCAAATCCCATGAAAGTTACGTTGAGGGAAAGGCCGATCTCAAAAACAGCTATCGTCTGATTCCTTATATAGGTCATTAGTGAAATAACAAAGCTGCAGATATGAACCGCACAGGAATGGTGGCTGGGTTAGGGAGAAATTCACTTAGAATATGGCTGCATGGGGATGCTGAGAGGCACGGTGATGGTTTTCTAGGTAGGTAGACTGATCGTGGTAGGTATTAGACAGAGATATGAAGCCATGCACACACGCATCTCACACAGCCTCTGTGGGCTGTAACTGCATCGCTTTCCTACTTGGGATCCTTTGTTTGACAAGACTTGGACACTGGAGGATGCCTAGGCTCTTCCTGGACCTTTGCAGTGTAGGGTTTGACTGAGGAGATAAAACCAACATGTCTGACACAAACAGGGAACCAACAACAGAACAAAGTAACGATTACACCAATAAGTTCATTGAGGATACTTAGAGGAATATGGACGGGGTTACTTATAGGAGCAGGGGTGATCAAAGGTAGCCACATCCCAGAAAAGCCTGCCCCTCCCCATAGTGATGACTGTGAGCTTTATGAGGAGCTTTGTGAATCTTTTAAGTTTCTTCTCGCTGGGACTTGCAAGGTGGCTTAAGTCCTGATTCTCTATCTAGAGGAGAGGTTCTCAACCTTCCTAAAGCTGTGATCCTTCAATACAGTTCCTCATGTTGTGGGGACCCCCGATCATGAAATCGTACTTCATAACTGTAACTGTGCTACTGTTGCAAATCGTAATGTAAATATCTGATATGCAGGATAGCTGATATGCCGCCCCTCAGAAAAGGGTAGTTCAACCCTCCAAAGGGGTCTCGACCCACATGGTGAGAACCACTGCCCCAGAGCCTCTGTCCTCCTTCCTAGTAGCAAGGAGTCAACTTAGAACTTCCTGAGATTTCCTTACGGACCCTCGATTCAGGAAGCAATGTTTCAATTCAGAGGAAATTGTTGCGCAACATTTTTTTCTATTTTTTTTCTGTGAAATTTTATTTCATTTGAAATAAAACTGTATTTTTAAAGTCAAAGAGGTAATCGCGTGGCTGTTTCTTCACACTGCTCAGTACAAGAAAACACTCCGGGTCTCGGTACCTATTAGGACAGGATCATTAGTCCCTTTTCTCATCGCTGTGACTAAATGCCTGGCAGAAGCATTTAGGGAAAGAAGGGTTGACTTCAGCCACAGTGGCGGGGAGGGCGTGGCAGCATGAGCCTGAGACAGGCGGTCACACCGCATGCGCGGTCAGGAAGCAGGGAGAGAGGGATGCTGGTACTCAGCTCATTTCCTCTTTTTCCTTCAGTCCGGGACCCAAGTCCATAGAACAGAACCGCTTACGTTTAGGGTGGGGTTTCCTCACCTCAATCAACCCAGGCTAGAGGTCCTCATGGACATGCGCAGAGGTTTGTCTCCTCGGTGACGCTAGATCCCGGCAGGCTCACAGGCGATATTCATCATCACGGATGGGTAAGAAGGCTCCTGTACTGGTCTACTACAGCACTTTAATCCTGGTTTGTAAACACTTCCTTCTGAGTGACCAGCCAGAAGTCACGGGTCTCCATCAACTGGTCTCTTGTAACTACCCCTCCCCGCTGCATACCTGCTGATATTTGAGCCCCTGCCTCCGTAGCACAGCATCTGGCATCCATTCCTCTGTCAGGCCCTGGAAAGTTCTCTCCCAGGAAGTAAGTGCATCAGCAGAATCGCTTACTTGATTCTATGTCCTCTGACTTCCAGCTGACAGGCCATCTGTCACCTTCCTCCATCCGTTGTCTTCCTCCGTCTTTCAGCCTCGTTTCCTAATACTCAGGAACTATTGATAAAGGCCTGGTTTAAGTGAGACGGTTGTGTGTTCAGACTCCAGTTTAGCCACACGAGGACCACGCAACTTTGGTAACTGTATCATCATCTCCACCCAAGTGTGTTTGTCGGCACGGGGACTCGATCATCGGAAAGAAAGAAGGAAATGGGATCATGTGCGCCACGTGACACAGCTGGGTCCACGTTTGTAAACTAGCACACCCACGCTCAGATGCAGCGTACAGTCAGTACTGCCCTCCCTCCTCCATGATTAATAGTCTCTGAGCCAAGACGCCACTTGTGGAAATATAATGAAACAGAAAGAGACACACAGCAGAATCTTTTGAATTTCACATTAGTAAATTTGAATTTTATCAGATAGGGAAGGAGGAGCTATTTTGAATAAGAGAAAAATAAGTAACACTATTTGAGTATGTGTTTTCAAGTGACAAGCGGATGGATTTCTATTTCTTATCTACTCGATATCAGACATGTTATCTCGTTATTCACAACACACAACAGCCCAACCATCTTGCGACGGAGCACCCCTCCCACCCAGATACTGAAACAACACAGACTGCTCAGTTGCCAGGCTCCAGGCTTGTCGATTGTGTTTGGTGGGTTACTCAGTCTAGGGGTTTGTAACCCACCCTGCAATCAGTTATTCCAGGGTCACGGAGGGGCGCTACCTGGAAGGGAATGAGCTATGACAGAAGAAGGAGGCCAAGCAGATTTGTCAAAGCCTCCGTTTATTAGGGACGGGTTACAGTTTATATATGGTAAGGAATGGGGGGCAGGGCAACTGGATTCTTGCCGCGTGTTCCAGGTCACGTAGGCCAGGTTACATGCAGACAGACTGTTTGGTCCAGAAGTCACAAGTTGCCACACCTGGTTCCCTGGATAGCTGGAATGTGAGGCGGGTTCCGCTAACAGATAGCTGCTAATTGGGTGAGGGGCAGGTTTGCTCAATAGAACATTATTATGGGTGTGGGGTTCTCTGCAGACTCCCTAGGGTGATGGTTCCTGTAATGATCCTTAGGGGGGAAATGGCTCCTGACACAGGCTGTCTGGTGCCCAGGCTCTGTGAGAAGCTGATGCCATGCCTCTATGGTTTTTGCCTCATTTCGTCACATGGCAGTGAGTCACAAAAGTGGTTTGGCCACGGGCGGGGAGGGGAGACAGGGGGTGACGGGGGGGGGACTCTGGGCTCTTTCTTCTCCTTGCCCCTCCCACATTCATGACTTTCTTCTTCCTGCAGAAGGTTGGCTTGGAGTACTTCTCTACATTTTAATAGTGATGGAAGAGAAGCAAGAGGGAAGTGGAACATAGAAGCATTGTGTGTGTCCGTCCTTCCATCGTCCCCTTTATCACAGGGGTTCAACCCTAGAATGAGGAGACTTTAGAGACAAAGGGCCAAACGTATAGATATGAGAGTCCATTAATGTGACCAGCCAGCCATAGTCATGAAGAAGAGGAAAAGAAACCACTGGATGCCAAAATGAAAGAGTAGTGCTCCATGACGCATGGCTGCTTTCCATACGATGCCGTAGGATGCCCTCGGTAAAGTCCAGCGTGAATGGAGGAAGCGCACAAAAGGCCTCACCCTAACTGAGGATCTATTCACAGGTGATGACGACTGCTGGGCAAAGAGAAACCATTCTTCTCTGAAGGTGTGGCAGGTGTGGCAGGTTTCCCAGGCTCCCACGGAAGACTCCTCACATGTGCACATAGGGGATGCTCTGAATGGACTTCGTGGAATTAAAAAATGTTAAAAATGGGAAAGTATTGGGAGGTTTATTAATCAGAGTTCTCTAAAGAAAGAGAAACTATATTATATACATTAAAAGGGGGTTCTGAGTAATCTAACAACGGCTATCTTATGTCAAAGAGGCTGGAGATACAGTAGTTGTTCAGCTCACAAGGCTGGGTTTCTCAACAGTCCCCACCTGATGCTGAAGGCCTGGAGGCCTCACAGAGAGCTGATACTCATTGGCCCAGAGGTCATTGCCCATGTTGGAAACCCCAAAGCAGCAGGATTTAATAACAGCGAATGCCTGCTGCAGCACTGGCTTACATGAGCTTGCCGCCAAGAGTGCAAGCAAGCAGGCAAAAATCAAAGTTCCTTCCCTTCTTCTGCGCCCTTTCATCAGAACTGTCACCAGAAGGTGCCATCTCCATCTAGGAGAGGCATTTCCACTTCAAATAATCTGATCAAGGAAATCTTTTGTGGCAGTGCCCAGTGCCTTGAATTTTAGCTGATTCTACATCCAGTTAAGATGTCAATCAATATTAGCCATCATGGATGGGTATGTGGTATGTGTGTGTGTGTGTGTGTGTGTGTGTGTGTGTGTGTGTATTAGGGGAGTTTGGAAAGGAAATGGGAGTAAATACAATCGTATTTATATGTATATATATTTCTCAAAACATAATTACAAATATAATAATTTTTATGCATATGTACACCTGGAATGGATGACTGTGTCCTTAGGAAACAAAGTTATCAATGGCCATTGATTTCAACCATAAATCTCACCCAGCACAGAACCCAGCAGCCTCATTTCATCATTCTGGGAGGGTTGGAAACTGCCTCAGAAGGCGGAGAAATCCAAGGCGCAGGCGCTACTGTTGCTCTTTCCTGGGTCTCTCCCTGCAACAGCACAGAAGAATTTTAGTTACAATTTTGTTGAAATAGGAAGCGGCGGGGCTGCGTCCCCAACACCCCTGCCGCTTGGCTAGCTCATGCCCGAAATAACAACACACAAACTGTATTCATTTAAGAACTGCTTGGCCCATGAACTCTAGCCCTTACAGGCTAATTCTCGCACCTGGACTAGCCCATTCCTAATAATGCGTGTAAGCACGCCAAGGTGCACTTACCGGGAAGATTCTAGCCTTCGTCCATCCTGGGAGAGTGTAGCATGGCAAGCATGGCGTCTCTGCTCCATGCGTCTGCCTCAGAGCGCAGAGCTGTTGAGTCTGCGGGAGCAGAGCAGAGTCTGACCTCACTTCCTCTTCCGCCCAGAATTCTATTCTGTTTACTCCTCCCATCTATGTTCTAAGCTGAGGCCAAGCAGTTGGTTTATTATAACTTAACCAATGAAATCAACAGATTGATATATGACACTCCCACATCACAATTTACCTTTTAAGTTCCTTCTCTGAGACACACTGCACAAGCCTCAAGCACTCTAGGCATCTGAGACATCGGAATGAAGCCTGTCCTTCAAGCACTCCAGGCATCTGAGACACCGGAAGGAAGCCTGTCCTTCTAGCTCAAGGCAGGCAGCTGGGAAGCAAATGCATTAACTGAATTCCTTCAGACTTGTCAAAGGAAACCTTGTCTCTCCGGGAGATAAAAATTAATGCTACGTCAAGAACGCTTTTATCCAATTTAGTCTATTTAGAAATGGTAGGATCTCTCTGAGGGGAGTGATATTTAAAGTTACATTTCCTTGCAAAGCCTTGTAGAGGGACCTCGGGTTGCACGTGTTTAATTCCTCTGCCGTGAGATGTCAATCGCCGAGGCCTTGGTGTATTAGCACAAATGACTTTGAGCCCTTGGAAGATCTTGTTTCTTTTTCTCCAGAGTTTAGCTTCTCTGCCAGCCGGTAGAACAAGGACCCCTGACAATACAAGCTTGTCTGAGGGAGAAGCAATTCTGCTCCAAATCCAAATCCTTGGAGCCTCCTTTCCAGGCTAGCCTTCCTCCAAGCAATTGATTTACAAGAAAAGGGGGTGGGGGGAGCTTGGCTTCTGAATTGTAAGTTTCTTCCTTTCCAGTGACTGTGAGCCTGTCAGAGGCCCTGGTCCTCAGAGAGAATGGAACAGTGGCCATGAAAGATCTAGAGCCTGTGGGTCACAGGGTACACAGAAGTTTATTAGGAGAGTTATTAACACCATGGATAGACAGCCGGCAGTTTGGTAGGAACTCTGAGTGAAGTCCAGGCCCCAGTACTGTAAATATGACCCCAGTACTGGATGACAGAGGCTCTGAGCAGAGCTCAGACCCATAAGGCAGAGCAGAGGGTCCCTTCTAAAAGGGTTCAGTGACGTACTTTTATAACATGACCCCGTATCCAGTTTATCCTAGATTCATGGGTGGCATGCGAAGTGGGGGATGCCAAGGAAAAACATTAGGCTTTGAGGATGTGGGGGAGCTGACGAGGGCATGTCTAGTTGAAGTGTATCCACCTAGGAGTGGATATTGCTGCTCCTATTGATGTCTCTGGCCTCCGTGGACAGAGTTCTGTTCATGAGCAAGCTCTTGCTTCTCAGCAGGGTGTCTTTCCTCCCTGTAGCATCAGAAATCCTCAAATCAGCATGAGCAGCATCTGGTCTGGGATTCCAACTCCAGATTTTAGTTCATAGGTGTGATGGTTTGACTAAGAATGCCCTCCTCCATAGGCTGAGAGATTTGAATACATGGTCACCAGTTGGTGGTACTGTCCATGTAGGTTTAGGAGACATGTCGTGCTGAAGGAAGTATATGTCACTGGGACTGGGCTTTGAGGTTTCAAAACCGCAAACCATTCTCTCTCTCTCTCTCTCTCTCTCTCTCTCTCTCTCTCTCTCTCTCTCTCTCTTTCTCTCTCTCTCTCTCTCCTTGTGCTTGTTTCAGCACCATGCCAGCTGCCTACTGTCTCAAACAAACTCTTTCTTCTATAAGTTGCTTTAATTATGGTGTTTTATTACAACAGTAGAGAAGTCACTAATAGAATGTCCAATTGGCAAAGTCCAGCATCTCAGGTCCGCGTTGTGACAAAGCTGAGATTCTCCTAAGATGTGTTTTTAGCTTGACATCAAATACAAGAAGCAGGTAGACATGTTACAAAACACCAGACCTATCTGAGCATATTCCCATATCTTCCCTACTGTGCTGGAAAAAGAAATTCTATCATCCATGAGATTCCAAGTTACAGGGACAGGTTCAGTGAATCTATGTACCAGTTATACTCAGGAACTAGTTTTTTATCCCAGACCTTCTTTCTGTGCCCTGGTCTGTTGAACATCTAATCACTTGGAACACCTGCCATAGGCATCCTCTGCTTCATAAATTCTAATTTGTGTGGTTTTGCCCATGTAGATGTGGGTGTCAGATGACGACTTTGGGTGTCATCCTTTAGGAGCCATCCACATCCAGGGTTTTGTTGTTTTGCTTTGGGACAGTGTCTCCCAAAGGCCCGTAGCTTCCCGAGTCGGCTATGTAGGCTGACTGGTCAGTGAGTCCCTGGGACCACATGTCTCCACTACCTCCCAAGTATTGGAATTACAAGCATGCACCATTATGCTTATCTTTTCTATGTGGGTTCTGGGGATCCAAGTTCAGGTCCTAATCCTAGAACAGCTTTGACTACTGAGCCATCTTCACAACCCCCACTGTCATAGCAAAGTGACAAAACTCAGCTTACAACAACCAGTAGTGTTTCTGTATAACAATAACAAAAATGTTGAGAAATAGATCATGGGAACTCTAGCATGCAGGACAGCCCTCCCCCTAGCTAAAATATCTAGGAATAAACTTAACCAATGAGGCAAAAGGAAGGCCTCTACAATGAAGAGTTTAGGTATCTGTTGCCATCACTTGCTATCCTGATGGGCTTTACCCTCAAACTGTGGGAGAAACAGCAACACCAGCAGCAGCAGCAGCAACAACAACTTTCTTTTAAGTTGTTCTTGTCACGTACGTTTCTCAGTGCCAGGAAATGTAGCTAACACAGGATGACACGTTTCCGTCATTCTTTCAATCAGAATCAATGGAAGATTGTTCTGCGTGTTTGCTTGCTTTTGTAATAGCCTATGAAATAGTTCAGGAACCGTCTAGATCAAAGTATATAAATGTTCCTCATGCTTTTGAAAGGTAGGCACAGATAAGCATATTATGGCACAGAGGACTGACTCCCAAGCTCATGGGGTCCCAGGCCAGGCTCCACATCGTGCATAGAGAAGAGAAGGGCACAGCTGTGCACAGCACCAAACAGTGTCTAGAGAGTCAGGATGGATGCTCCTATCCATGCAAGGTATCTCTGCAGAGGGCACCTCACATTCTGCTCCCTCTGTACCCGTGTGGTGGGGTTTAGAGCATCCATCCTTTTCCATTTCTGTAGTGATACAATCTTCTGAAAACACCTTTTACACCCAGAGAGACTCAACTTGTGCTGGACCTCACAGCCAACTTAATAATACATTTAAGTCTTTTTTTTTTGTTGTTGTTGTTGTTGTTGTTTGGTTTTTGAAGACAGGTTTCTCTGTAGCTTTGGATCCTGTCCCAGAACTAGTTCTTGTAGACCAGGCTGACCTCAAACTCACAGAGATCTGCCTGTCTCTACCTCCCAAGTGCTGGGATTAAAGGTGTATGCCCACAATGCATTTGAGGGCAGCCCTGTGAGTGCCTGTGTGTGATGTCCACTTACCACTAATATTTTTTTTATTGATAATGCAATTTAGTCAGTAAAACAGAGCCCACCTTTTTTTCTGCTTGGGGGGCACTTTCTGGACCAGGCTTAGATGGTGTACCTATCCCCTTTCTGGTATCTCTGTTCATAGCCCTCTGTTCACACTGCCCACCTTCCTGAGACAGGAACTTACTAATTGCATATCATCATCCTGAGTAGAGGTTAACACCCAAAATTCAAAGTCCGTTTCCTGTTGAATATGCACCCTTTTGCACTATAATAAAGTGGAAGTCACGTGGGAACACAGTTGAGGACCAACTGTAGTCCCACCTCCAGGAGTTGAACGATGCTGCTTCTGTGGACAAATTGATATGGCCCTGCTATCTGTATTAGCCATTATTATTATTACTACCTTCCCTAACTGCACGCTATAAAACCATTAGCAGCATATTTACTCATCCTTTATGGGGCTTTAATACTACTTATCCTCCCAAGAAGTGAGCTTGGGACAAGGAGACTTCTACAGGCTCTTACTCTTTTGGCCTCAGGACGCAGTGTCTACTGTCACAATATTCTCACCCGGCACAGTGACCCAGACCCCATAATTAACCCCACTCAGCAGAAATGACATTGATAGACTTACTCAGCTGTACAAGGGAGATGGCTGGGGCTGGGCCTTGGTTAGTACAGTGCCAGCCATCATGGCCAAAGTCCTGCTTCTGATTGCTACCACTGCAATAGTGCACAGTGGCACATGCCTGCAAGTTCCCAGCACATGGGAGGCAGGGAAAAGTTGGTAGTAAGTTCAAGGCTTGGTATAATAAGTCCTTGGCTACACATGAAGAGGGAGGCTGACTTGAACATTTTCTTTTAAAAAAGCAAAGATTTCCCCTAAGGGTCTCCAGCTCCTTTGCTCTTTACCACTATACCACGCGTCCTCCGCAAGATGAAGTTTGTTCTCACAACAGCTGCCTTTTGACCCCTCCAGTTAAGTGCTGAGTGTCCCTCCTTTAGCACTGGGCTCTCAAAGCTCAGAATTAGAGGACGATGAACCACCACTAAAGAGTAGAGCCTTAGGGGAAACACACAGGAGGGGCAGCGTAGCGATGGCCTACAAGTACGTCCATTCCCATTATGTAATTCAGCCCCACATTGCGGAACTGCTCTGTGTGTGTTTCAACAGAGCTGTAAGAGGAAACAGCTCAGCTTCCCACACGGCCCTCTGGGTGGTAAGGAAAGAACAGGCAGGTTGCAGAACAACTCACAGACAGGCATACATGCTGTCTTCCAGAGGAATGCTAAGTGCCTTCATAGTTGGCAGTAGAGGGGAGAGGAAGAGGTACAGAGAAGAATTCACCAGGAAAGTAACACTGCTGAGCATGCGGGGAAGGCTTGGGGCAATCACAACGGAGATGTGTACCCACCTTTGGCCTTGAGTTGGGTAACTGAGAGGTTGGATCGTCTATTACTTCACAAATGCATATCTCACCCAGATTGAACAGTCCCCTATGTGCTTATACAACTGCTCTGATATTCTGATCACCAAGTTGGCTGTAATCAGCTGATATGACGGATATCCAGCAAGTCTCAGTGGCTTCATATGTTTTATTTTTCTTAAGTATGAACAAATGTTTCTGAAAAGAAAGCAAACCTTACATTGAACCTTCCACAAATCTGGTCAACTATTAGAACTTCAATAATGGTAAAGAGATTGGAATGTTGCAGGTCCAATCATTAGCCACTCTCACGTCTATTCTTGCCCACTTCTTTGACTTAGCATCCCTGAAAACCTCATGGGATGGTTCGGTTTTTATGAGTTTTTTGGTTTCTTTCAAGACAAGGAGTCCTGGCTGTTCCGGAATTCACTTTGTAGACCTAGCGATCCTTGAACTCACTGAGATCTGCCTGCCTCTGTCTCCCAAGTGCTGGGATTAAAGGCGTGCTGCACCACCGCCCGGCCTCCTGGGATGTACTAGCAGACCACTAGCTTTTCTGGCCAAGAGGCTAAGAATGCCGTGATAGCATCTGAAGCCCACAGCAGAGATTTCTCTGCTTGGCTGTCAGTGACCTACATGATGTTTCCACCAATAAATGTGAGAAGTGTCTTCATTTATCGCTTTCTTCATTCTGTGAGTATAAAAATTTCATGAAACCATTAGCACATTGGAACAGGGAATTTATGTAACCCAAATCTGTGTTCCCAGGCCACAGTCACTCATGCTTGACTGCAGAATAAAGTAGCTTTTGAGGTGAGAGATATGTGTTTGCCTTGACCTAGGTGGAATCAAGGGCAGGTTTCTGGCGACATTTATACCCCACACACCCACTCAAATCCTACACATGTCTGCCAGTTTTTGTACTTGGATAGCTGCGAACCCCCAATGCCAGTTTGTGCTGCTTACTGGGAGGCTTAATGGGAGGCTTACTGCATGTGCAAAAGAAGTGAAGATGGCTCATCTGACAGCCTGAAGTGGGTAAATGTTTGCCCTCATCTCCCCAGGAACAGAGCCACACGACATAATCGGCATCGGAACTGGGTCCAATAGAACCAAAGATGAGTCTGAGAGGAACGCCTACAAGATGGGTGTTGAAATAAGAGCAGCTGGGCTGCGTCCCCAACACCCCGGCCGCTTGGCTAGCTCATGCCCTAAATAACAACACACAAACTGTATTCATTTAAGAACTGCTTGGCCCCTGAACTCTAGCCCTTACAGGCTAATTCTCGCACCTGGTCTAGCCCATTTCTAATGATGTGTGTAAGCACCCCAAGGTGCGCTTACCGGAAAGATTCTAGCCTAAGTCCATCGTGGGTTGCTGCTGCCTGGGAGAGTTGAGCATGGCGTTTCTGCTCCAGCAGAGCTGTTGGGTCTCTCCGGGAGCAGAGCAGAGTCTGACCTCACTTCCTCTTCCGCCCAGAATTCTATTCTGTTTACTCCTCCCATCTATGTTCTAACCTATCAGGGCCAGCCAAGCAGTTTCTTTTATTGCTCAGCCAATGAAATCAACAGATTGATATGACACTCCCACATCACTTCCCCTTTTTCTGTTTAAACAAAAAAGGAAGGCTTTAACTTAAGCTAGCAAAATTACATATAACAAAACAGTTATCAATTAAAAATTACAATAATCTATATCATAACTAAGGAAAACTATAACTATAGCTAACTATTCTTACCTCCATCAAAGAGTCCAGAAAGATATACTATTACCTAAGCAAACAAGAAATCAAAAACTCTAGAAATGACAGAGACATCTCGCTGCCTGGACAGTCACCCAAAGTTCCTCTGTACCGTTGGGGCATCCATCTTCGGCTTACAGGCCCATAGTTTCCAGCAGACATTTCCACAAAGCAGGAAATTTCAAAGGCAGTCACTATCTGCTTGTCCTGAAGAATGTCTTGCAGACTCTCTCATGAATCAGGAACCCCAAAAGATCATCTCACCTTTAGGCAAGTTCAGCAGTCCTCTCTCTGCGGGTTCTCTGTGTCCAGTTTATGCAGTAGTCCAGGCAAGAGCAGTTTCTTGCCCAAATGGCTATCAAACTCCATAAGGATCCTCTTCGATGCCCATCTTCCTCTTGAAGTAGATTGGTGCTGCCAGGAGCAGAGTGTCTCATTGTCATGAAAAGTCCTATATCATCTCCCCCTTTAAATGTAAAAGAACATTTATAAACAATATTTGGGAACATGGGTGCAGTTTTTTCTCTCCAAACTGCTTCCTGCTGAATGGGGGCGTCGTTAATTAGGTCTTTCATGGTATAACTTGTGTGCTAAGGTCATCTCAGTTGGCAGTTGAGCGAAGCAATTTTCTGAAGGTATTCACAGCAACCATTCAGGAGGGCGTGGTCTATCATACCATATCGGAATAGAAGAAATGAACAGGGTCTCATCCTCTGTGAAAACAAAAAAAGAAATTTCTTTCCAAAGTATCATGTCCTTAGATCCAAATTTCAAAGTCAAGGCATCAAAATCTCTACGATAGATTAGTTCAGCAGCATTTATAAACAAATATATTTTAGCAGCTGTTGCTCCTTCCTCAGCATTCAAACAATTTAAAGAGAGCATAATAGTATACAGTATCAATATTCTCTGTGTATTTTCCATCTTTGTGAGCTTTATTTTAACCTCTATTTTGTTTATTTTTACTTTTATCTTATATTCTCTGTATCTCTTTGACCCTGAATAACTCTGTAGACCAGGCTCTACTTGAACTCTCAGAGATCCGCCTGTCTCTGGCTCACAGGCATTGGGATTAAAGGTGTTTGCTACTACACCTTGAACTCACAGACACCTGTTTGTCTCTGCCTTCTAGGCACTGGGATTGAAGGTGTGTGCTACCACACACAACTTCTCTTTTTCTTGCTCATTTTTACTTTTAAGAACTTTTAACTTTTAGCTTGCATATATTTTTTAACACACTGTAAACCATTTAGAAATTTTCTTTGTCTTTGAATCTCTCTTTACTATATATCTCTCTTTTTCTGAACACATGAGTCTTTAATTTACTGAGCAATCTGAGTAGGATTAAAGCCGTGGCTTTGCCAGCTAGATCCAGTCCATTCCTTAGCTTTCCAGCCTCTTGGCTGAGTTACTGGTTGTAGCCATGTTTATTGCCACAATTCTATGGCGTTTCAAGGTCCCTGCCAGCAAGTGAGCTTCAGCAGCCTGTGCTTGCAAACCACACGAACCGCCTGCGTAAAAGAGTCAGAGTTTGCCGTGGCAGGACAGCCCTGAAAGCCGGCATTTTTAAACAGCACAGCTTTTTTCCTGCTATGGCTAAAAACCGAAAAGCATTCGTTCAGCTTTCTGTCAACACCACTTAAGTGTTTCGTGGCAGGACTTCTTAATGAGCTGCAGGTTTTTGCAGCTTAAGCTGAGTCAGGAAGCCTCTCTTAGATGAGAGTGTTTGCTTGCCTCTAGCAAGCAGAGTAGACCCGAAAAATTGTTGCTACCAAGAAAACAAACATGCTTTACTCTTTCCCAAGCTTTCTCAGGCTTTTTGTGGATTCAGTTAGCCACACATCTGGGCGCCAGATGGGTCCAGAGGCGTGCCACTGAGGCTGCGCGGTCTGAAAGTGGGGCATCTAGAAGCACAGGAGAGGACTTCATATGGCTGCCTTTCTGCCTTTATTGTGGCATAGTGTGCCTTCGGGCTATGTCAGCATTTGCTTTGTCCTGATGCTGGGTGAAGAGCTGTGTAACCAAAGGTGAGTCCACTTCTGCATTAGTTACTATGCTATTGCTGTGAGGAGACACATGACCAAGGCAACTTGTTAAGGAAAGAATTTAAGTGGAAGTCCGCTTAAGGCTTCAGCACACTAGTCCGTAGTCATTGTGGTGGGGGTGTGGCAGCAAGAAGGCAAGCCTGGCACTGGGACAGTAGCTGAGAGCTTACATCTGGATGTACAAGCAGGAGGCAGAGAGAAAGACAGACAGAGACACTGCATCTGGTATAATCTTTTGAAGCCTTGAAGCCAACCCCCAGTGACACACCTCTTCCTACAAGGCCACTCCTTCTAATCCTTCCTAAACTATCCCACCACCTAGGGACTACCTGCCTGCCCAAGACTAGCACTGTCCACAATGAACTGAGACTTCTTACATGAATCAAGAAAATGCCCCATAGATTTGCCTACAGACCAATCTGATGGAGGCATTTTTTTCAATTGAGGTATTGTCTTCCCAAATGAATCTACTTGTGTCAAATTGTCAAAAAAACAAAAAAACATACAACAACAAAAAAAAATCAAGCTAACATAGTGACTTAGGTCAGTATCATGATAGGACATATTTTTTTTGTAAAGTACGAGAGACTTTAGCACACTCAAATGGCTTAGAGCCAGCATGTGAAGTAGATCTGTAAGTTCTAGTAAACTAGTGAAAACAGATAATAAAAAGAATGCCAAACAAAAGGACCTTGGCATTTCATTACGCAAAGCCAGAGTTGCTATGAAAAATATTGTTGAGAAACCAAATATGATGCTAGTGAACCCTTGGAAGAGGTCCTTGAATCTCACACAGGGGTAAAACATACAGAAAGCAGAGCTGCATGTGATTCCTGCTACACTCCTCCAAACCCATGCTGTAGAGGAAGAAAGACCCCAAGGGTGGGAAATCCCCAGCCACTTCCCTAATGGAGTGGCCAGGCACAGCCACAGGTGAGGATGGTGTAGGGTGACTGAAAGTCTCACACTGGATTGTAGGTTTACTGTTCTTCTGCTAATGTTAAAAAATAGTTGAAGCTGGGTGGTGGTGGTGGTGGCACAAGCCTTTCATCTCAGCACTCAGGAGGCAGAAGCAGGCGAATCTCTGTGAGTTTGAGGTCAGCCTGGTCTACAGAGTGAGGTCCAAGACAGGCTCCAAAGCTACAGTGAAACTCTGTCTTGGAAAAAAAATTGAGTCATTGTGTATGTTAGAAAGAGGTATGCCACAGTTCCTGATAGCCTCTAGAAGTATCAGACACAATAAATATCAGTTTGTAAACACACACACATACATATACATACATACATACATACATACATACATACATACACACATATAGATATACAGTTTAAAGGGATTAAGCTGCTTTACTGAGGGTTGTGCTACCTCCCCTAAGTAAAACTTTTTTTCCTTGGGTGTGGAGATTGCTTGCTGACCCTAATAGGTGGGTGCAGGATAGCCTAGGAGTTAGGGGTAGACACAGCCAAAGCGATGGGTGACTATTCCCCTATTAACTCTCAGCCAGACTAACAGCTTAGAATCACTTCTACTGAGTTAATCAGTGGCAAGAAAAATACATGTAGTCCTTATAAAAGTGCTCCAGAAATAACGAGTCAGATATTTAAGACAAATGGATAAAATACGTTTGAGCTTTGTTAGTCCTTGCTAATGGTTTACTTTAGTGTCTAGCTTTGAACTCCTGTGACCATCTGACACTTGCTTGGAACAGATGGCTATAGACTTTCCGAATTTCCGAGATAATCACCAAGATTATCTCCATATCCCCACTATTTGTGAAGGAATGGTGGTTCAAGACATTAAGCCGCTAAGCCACCCATAAAAATGTTTCATTATATATAGATAACATATTGCTAACCCTCAAGTGTTAGAAACCCATCTGAGAGACGAGCAGGGAACGTGAAGGGGTGAGGAGAAAAAGTAAACAAGGGTTTCCTGCGAGAGTGAGAAGAGAGACTCTTAAAAGCCATTCGGCTGTTAAACATCCCCAGAGGCCCCTAAAACAATAACGATTATTGCAGTTGTTGTTGATTATATTTCAAAACCTGGATGGCAGGACCCTGCTGCGGATGATGACATAGGTTTTTGTTGAAGGTCTTAGAGCCATAAAGTTAGGAGTGAGTCACAAGTGTACCCTCGCAGGAGCTTAGCTCTTGTGGTGTTGGATGCGCCACTAAGGCATTGTTACATCACAGCCCAATGGCCTACTCAACTGTGCCTTCTGCATGCCCCACAATGAAAATGCCAGTCAAGAGGTGTCAGCTAGCGCAATAGAGGTGTGTTATGGATAGAGCCCATTTCCGATTGGATTCAGGGCCCAGTTCACAGGGAGAAATTCACTTGCGGTACTAGGAGCTAAGACAAAACCTGTTGTCTTGGGACTCATATGCCCCAGTGCTGTGTGGGGAGGTGGGGACAACCGCTAATGCTTTGGTAAATGAGTATGATGACCGGTCAATGTGTTTCCCAATATCTGATTTATGACCACGTTATTACTGCTGCGAGTGTTTACCCTGATTCCATTTTCTGACTTCCCCTCACATTTTATAACAGAAGACATACTGCTGAAATATACCACCAGCCTGCTCTGGAAACACACACACACACACACACATACAATTGTACATGTACATGCATATAGAATTAATAGGCAGGGAGTTTCCGAAAGGCTCTGTGAGGCCTTGCACCAGGTAGCCAGAGCCTTAAGTCTCCTGCCCTCAGAGGCAGCAGCTTACCTTGAAATCACAGCAAGTGGCTGCTTTTCCAGGATCTCAGTGGCTGTTTACAATATAATTAGTGTGCTAATCAAAGGCAGTCGAGGAGACATAAAACAATTACTCCTGGCTTTAAACAGGGTGTGATTGAATAATAAAACTAAGAAACAATGGCAAATCCTGTTTCCCCAGTGAACTTTCTGGCGAGCTATCTTTTGTGAGGCTTTGAAGTAAAAAGGAAGTAGCAATCAATTCGTCTCTGTCTGAGACCTTAGCTTATAAACATCTGCGGGTGGCAAAGAGCCAGAACTGCTATTACCTGCTTTCCACTCAGGCAGAGACGTTTATCATGTTATTTCCAAGGAGGCGAAGGCTGATTTATTTGTCTCCAGAGTAAAGGTTTATAAAAATATTTTTTTTTCTTTCAGCCAGAATTTGCTTTCTGAAATACTCATAAAAATACAGGCAGTGTTAAGTAGTCAGCTGGGGGGTTTCAAAGTAGGCAGGTCCTGAAGGTCCTGTTCTGGAGACAGCATTGGTGTCCCAGGCTTGAAAGAGGTGATGGGTGGGTGTGAGAAACACAGAGCCTGTTCATGAGAAAGATGTTCCCAAATAGGTTTGTGGAGGATGGGAAGGTGATAGGGCCTTTGTTCGGTCTCAGGATATAGGACAGGTATAATGCTGGTCACTTAGCAGTGGGATTGGTTTGGAACAGTGGCTCTATGTGTACAAGGCTGTGATAATTAATTCTGATTGCCAACTTCATAGTCCTAGACTCACATAAGAGACAAACCTCTGGGCCTGTCTGTGACAGGGAAGGACAGAGGTTCTTCCATCTTATATTCTTGCTGAGTCCATTTCAGGTTAAACTAGAATCTGACCTCCTTGATGGAGAAACCCATGGAAAATTTTCCAACTCTATTTTAGGAGCCCTAGGTCAAGATGTCCCAGCTAACTTAGCTTCTGTTAAACTGGCTGCTTATGCAAACCTCCCCCTTTCAGATAACCACTTATTCAGCTTCTGTTAATCTGCTTGCTTGCACAAAACCTCCTACTGCAGCTGTGGAGTGAAATACCAGGATGTGAGTTTTGCCTTTAAAAGCCTCTCAATCTAAATGTTCAGGTGTTGTAGGAGGCTGCTTGTTCATACCTGGCTGCCCAGACCACAAAACAATCATTCAAAAACTATATTATTTAAATCACTTAAACATATTGCTAACTAGCTCTTATATCTTTGGTTAACCCATTTCTATTATTTTATATTTTACCACAAGCTGGATGGCACCTAGGAAATTGTACCTGAGGCTGACATCCGGCTTCTGCATGCATACATACCTACTCTCAATAATGTGCCTTAATGCCCGCACATGTGCACTCACACACCTTCGTTCATGCACTCGTTCATGTGTATAAAAACATGTACACACAGGCGGGAAGGAGGAAGAGAGAGGGGAGAGAATGCTTGTAACTAGCATCGTAAGTGCTGATCCCTCTTCGCTATTGTATTTATTCCTAACTAGGGTAAAGACTCTGTTGCTGCTCCTGCATCCTAGTGTAGAAAGCGAAGGGTGGGAGATAACCTGCCATAGACATCATGGATAACAAGGGGCTGAACCAGATCTTTCTGGAATCTTTTTCATATCTTCATGATGAGCTCTCCAATATGATCCCCCACTTAGAACTCCATGATGAAAAGTCTGTGGGCCCAATGAACAAAGATTAATCGCAGAGCGGAAGGAAGCCCTGGGCTCTTGGACGGGACAGAACTCCATGGTGTGCATTCCTCGGATTCCATGGAATAGCCTCTGCAATGCCCTCCCAATGGTTTTGACGACTCAAGTCATCTGCCCCTTGCTATGCATCACCGTCCAAGATGGTCTTTTTGCCCCAATTTCTCAACCGCAAGACCTCAAGCTTCCTCTCACCCTGGGAGTATTATATGTGGGAGGCCAGTTCCCCTCACATCTGCTCATTTCCTGTAGGTAAAGCCAATTGGACCAAAAGCCAGGCTACTTTACATACACCCCTAGTGACTTCCGTTTCCTTCGACACATTTATCTCATATAATAGTAAAAGAATGGGAATCCAAATAGGTGTATTTATTTGTAGTGGATTTGTGTCTCATTTGTTCACTGATCTATAGGCTCTGTAAAGATGGAAAACACAAAGGATCTGCTTGACGCAGTTTTCCCAATATTCTCTATGACAAATAGAATATGTTCAAGACATACAGGTTCAATAAATGACTTCTCGTATACTGTGGGAGGCAGAATCAGGGTCAAAACAGACCTAAGTATTTAGCTTTGTTCCTTCCTACCCATAAGAACTTGGGTGGGTCTCGGTGTCTTTTGGTTCTTCCATAAACTGGAACATAGCACTTCAAGCCTGGTAGGTTCTGGAAAACGGTGCAGCATGAAGGTTGAGGCAGCGACTTCTCACTGTAATCAGCATGAAGCCCAAGTCCTTTCCCCCTGCTTCTCCTCTATGTTTCTGGAACGGATCTACTTCCTGCCTTTGGGACAACCCACACTTTTCCTTCATTCTTTGTTAATAAGATTCCTCTTAGTCATTCTCAGTTAACCACCACTGTCTATCTGAGCAATTAAAAATGCATTCTGCCTGATAGTCGGCAAAACTTTTGACTATATTTTAACATAAGGTGCACCAGCTTCTTCCCTGAGGCCACTTAGATGTGCACCTGCTGTTACAGAGTGACATATGTTCTCATTTACACCACCCCCTCCCACTGCACACACCTGCTATGTGACAGATTTCTCCTGGGGAGAGGTAACGCACTAGTCTACTCACCCCAGAAAGGGAGCCCAGAACACACCCAAGCGGCGATGGCACCGTTTTTAACTTGCTGCAGGGGTTTATTGAGGTTAACAGTGAGTGAGAGCTTACTACAAGAAGCAGGGAGGACGCATAGACAACTGCAACACACTCATGCGTAGAAATAAATTTAAAAATCAAGTTTCTGGAATTAAGGAGGCTAAAATTGAGGATATAAAAGTTCCATCTGTGGCTTCTGGAATCAGATCCTCTTCCTCCTCTGTCTCTCTGTGCTGAAAACTTGGCCTTCGGCGTCCCCATCCAATACTTTTCCTTTCGCTCAGGACAGAAATCATTATATAGAAATCCATACTAAATCCAAATTAACTTGGAGACCTGGTGTTGATGCTTTAGTTCCTTTATACCGTCTAGACACATTAATCAAGATGGGCGAAGTCACATGGCATGGAGCTGCTTTAACCTTAGTAAAGATGGCTTCCAATCACCTAGTGACCTCCATCTTGATGGGATAATTGGCCAAGGTAGTGGTGAGTTATAGGGTTGGGATTTATTCCTTTTGGAAAAAAAAATATGCACAGAGGGGAGCAGAGAAAAATGTAGACCTCAATAAAAATAAAAAAAGTATTTATATTTTTCAAACAAGGGCTTGTTTCAAGCTGTAGAAACATGCAGTATCAGATTAAAATTACCCACATGTAGATTTTTAATTACCAACACACTCTTTACAAATTTTAGGTTGACCTTTTGTCATGGAGTTTACAGATTTTTAATCATATCCAAGAAACTCACAAACCGCGAGGAACAGAAAGTTTACACAAAAGTTTTATAAACCTTGAGATAAAATTAAGCAAACATTTTGGAGATTTAAATAAAACCAAAAGGAGTATGAAATGAGTTGCCCTAACCCCTATTGAGAGGAGTCTGCTTTTCAGCTGCTTTAAAGCGTACAGTGTTTCTTGCCCAGACTGGTTTGCTTTGTCGTTTCCCCTGTTGTCAAGCCGGATGGACTTCTGTCTTAGAACAGAGATTTGAAGAAACTTAAGGTCAGGAGAGGAGGGCTGTAACCCAATTCTAGAGCAAACTTTGAATAAAGTAGATCAGCATAAAGCAATACTTTAATGTTGTCCACACTCTAAAGAGTCCTGAATCCCTACAAAACTGAATCCAGGGGCCAGGGAGGGCCAGGGAGGGACCAGAGCAAGCAGAGAACAAAGGCAGTAAGAAATGCTGACTGTGGACCAGCAGCACAGCCAGTGGCAAAGGGCAGAGCAGAGGGCTTATGGTGCCCTTGCTGGTGGTGGCTGTTGCCTGGGGTGCCCATGTCTCCCCAGCTGCAGACAGAGCTCATGGTCAGAGGGAGGAGACAGCTGGGAGACAGAGCAAGCTTCTTCAAAAGCAGGCAAGGAGAGGGAAGTGTCAGGCATACCTGGGTGACTCAAGTGTCAAGTGATTTTAATTGGTCTTAATAATAAAATCCCAGAGTCAGATACTAGGGGGTGAAAGAAGAAAGATCAGAGAAACAGAGCAGCCAGCCACTACTTCTTACTGCTATGACATCCTCAGTCCAAATGGGGCATCCTGTCTCTACAAGTCCTCAGACTGAAAGCCTTGAGCTCCCGCCTACTCCTGCCTTATAGTCCCTCTCTCCACCCAGCCATTCCTTCCTGACTCCACCTCCCTACTTTTGAGATTCAAGGCATGTGACTTCTAAGTACTGGGATTAAAGGTGGGAGTCCCTACCACTTGGCTCTGTTTCTCTTTTAGACTGATTCAATCTTGTGTAGTCCTGGGTGGCCTTGAACTCACAAAGATCCATCTGCCTCCCTGGTGCTGAGATTAAAGATATCCGCCACCACTGCCTGGCCTCTATGGTTAACTCGTGTGGCTAGCTCTGCACTCTGATCTTCAGGCAAATTTTATTTGTTAAAGCTCAAACAAAATATCACCACGCTTAAGTAGCAGGCTCCAGGGAAACAAAACCAGCAGAAGATGAGGAGAGAGAGAAATTTGCCATGGCTAGAGACAGTATGCTGCAGGAGGGGGATGAGAGATGGGGTTATCTAGAATGAGCCCATGGCTGCACTCTCTTGGTCTGTTGGCTCTCTTCTCTGCAACCAAACTTACTGGCACAGCATAAGACACAAATCCACAGGCACAAACAACTGAAAAGATGGAACCTTCACACGTTCACAAGAGACCAAACACCGACGTGTGGTGGCCACCTTCATTCATAAGCCACCAGGGGGACAGGAGGGAGTTTTTTTAAATCCCATCGACAGGATTTACAACCGTGTCTGATCTCTCCTATGCATCTCCAAATGTCCAGACCCCAAAACAGAACAGAACAACTCACCAGCTAGTCAGAGCTTTAGAGGGCATCACCAGCAGTTCTAATTTTCATTTTGTTTTCAATTTGCGAATTTGTGGCAATCACAGTCAGAACTCCCTCCTAGGGCCTATCAAGTCCACCTTGGACTTGTTCCCACTTTGGGGCCTAGCCCCCACTAGTGACTATTACTGTGTGGCAGCTTTGATCTCAGACTCTCCAGGCTTCCCAATCTTAGTACCTATCCTGGACTCCTGGCCCTGAGTGTGGAATCTCCCAGGAATGCCAGTAGGACTTCCAAAATGTTAGGGAATCTGAATCCTGGGAAAAGACTACAGGCTCGATTCAAATCAGAATTAAATGAATTTGTTAATTACTGCTAGCAGGCTGACAGTCTTAAAGATGAATTGAAGGCGTGCCAACTAGGGCCTAGGGAAAGGGTTTTCAAAGGTGGGCACTACAATGTGTTGCTGGGTGAGAAACTGTTTTTACTCCCCGCAGCTGTGAGAAGCTGTCTTCCTCCCTGTATCCAGTGATAAAAGAGCTGTCTCACTCCTTAGTACACAAGGATAAGTGGGTTTATAAAAGCCAGAACAAGTGGTTAATTATCTCATAGAAGTTTGACAGTTCGGGGGCAAGGGACAAGGAGTCGGAGCTGCCAGGACTTGTGTTTTAGGAGTTTAGAATGGGTTCCTAGGACAGAATGGAGTTTTCCTTAGCCCTCAGGATTCCAAAGGCTGGAAACTTGATCCACAGCGTTGTAGCAATGAAACTGTTAAGAAATGGGGCCTAGCTAAGACAGTGACATCATGGAGATAGTGTCCCCAGGAGGGGCAGATCCTGTCCTAGCAGAATGTATTAATTTTGAAAAGAATGTGGGATTATAAAGTGATTTGGCTATTTCTGCTTTCTCTGGCACGTGACTGTTCCTTCCCTCCTCCCCCACCATGACAACATCCATCATGCTGTGACGTAGTGAGAAGACCCTGCCAACTCCAAGCTCTTGGACCTCTGAAACGGTTAGCTACGTATACCGCTTTACTTTCTCCTTCAGATGTTTTGTTATAGCCACTAACTAATCCTCGCTCCAGGCATGGTCTAATAAGGAGACACCTGTGCCTAATGTGGATTTCAGACATGTAGAGGCCTGCAGTGGCTGTCATGGGTGCCACAGTCTACACGGTAATATGCTCTACTTGTGTGTATAATAAGAGCATAAGAGTGTCAACAAAGCCAGGCCTGGAAGAGGCAGGCTGGGTGGTGTGGGTCACAAGTCACTGCTTTCCTTCCTGCTTTCCCTGGGGTCCTAAAAGGCTGACATGTCAGTGGGATGTACAGCAGCCCATGTATGCCCTAGGGTTGTACTGGGTTTCAGGTGGATGGAAATAAACCAGGCTCCTGAAATTAAGTCTCTACGAAGTAAGAAAGCCAGGAGAAAGTCCAGTAGTTCTCCTAAGTGCTTGTACTGGGTTATTCTTACAGTGTGCCTCTTGGGAAAAACCCATTGCTTACATCCAGGTGTCTGTGAGTGATCCGTATAGCGGTGACACAGGGAGCCATCTTGTCTGAATGTCAAGTTCAGGTGGGGGCTCCATAAGCAGAGCTAACCTTTGCTTTGAAGGAAGTTGGCATGTGAGGTGAAGCCCAGCTCTAGCCTCTCCAGCGTGCCTTATAGGAGTCCTGGTCCCAACTTCTCCGACTCCTGTGCTCTAGTGGTTCTGGGATCAGTGTGGGTGTTGACACTGATGACCTATGGCACAGCAGGTATCCCCACTGCCTAAGCTGTGTGGCAGAGGTGTGACTCCTGAGCACACGCAGAGCCATCTGTCCTAGGCCGTGTTCACGTCCAGCCCATTCTAGGGCCACCTGGCTCTCTGGTCCAGTCGACAGCTAACTGAGCCCTGGCCCATCCAGGCACGGCAAGCCTTTGACATTGCAACAGATGTCAGCTACGGAGTTCACACTGGAGAGCTGTGTTATAGACATACCCAAAGCATCTCATAATGTTTTAAACAAGCTTACGTTCTGTACTGGGCTGAATTCATAGTATTCCAGGCCACGGGTTAAAATGCCTGTTATACTTTGAGGCTCTTGGTGACCAGACAATTCCTGGACTGATTTGGTAAGAGGAGGGTCTAGGTAGAGTGGTATCAATAGCTTGAGTTTGGAGATGCCATAGAAGAAAGGGCTTTGACTGCATCCCAACATTTAGAGTTGAAGTGAAGATCTGCCAAAACAAAGTCACCTCAGTGGCATTTGCCACCATATCTGTTGTGGTTCTCAGCACCATACTGTGTATAAAGATATAAAAGACATGTAAATTATTCTGCTTATCTGAGTGTACACATATACTTCTACGTCACTTGCACTCATAAACACATATCCACACACAAAAACACATAATAGAAATAAATATCTTTAAAATATATTTATTTATGCACAGAACAACGCTCCCTCCCTCCATTCCTGACATTGCTATGCAGAACAAGGAAGCCCTGACCTTTCCTTTCTCAGCAACACTGATCCTATCTCTAACATTAAATCATGCCAGCCTCCAAATATCACATTTGCCACTCTCTTTAGTATAATGCAAAACAAAACAATTTAATTTGTAATTGTTCAGTCTTCAAGGCCGGTGAATTGCATGTGGGCCCTCCCTGTGTGCCCCTCCCTCTGCTGTGGGCTTGCAGATCGGCTGTAAGGTCTCAGTTACTGTTCCAGTGCCATGTCTGCCTGCCGGCCGTTATGGTTTCTGCCACGATAGAAATGGACGCACCCTGTGAAACCATAAGCAAGCCCCCAATTTAGCACTTCCTGTCATAAATTTCCTGCGTCATTTTGTCTCTTCACGGCCGTAGAACAGCGACTAAGGCACTTGCTTACTGTCACACTGTGTCCCCAGTTAGAATGCAGAAGATGAACAGGGAGTGGCTGGCTGGACTTTAATGCCTCAAGTCCTGCTCACCAACGAGCCGCTTCCTCCTCCTAAAGAGTCCAAAACCTTCTCAAACTTCACCACCAGCCAGAGGCCAGGCGTGCAAACACATGAGCCTTTGGGGGACATTTCACATTTAAAATATAGCAATGGGTAATTCTCTCACTAGCGTCTAAGGTGGCTCTTCTGTCTGGGGTAACTTACATCCAGCTAAACTGTGGCGACAGGGCTAAGACGACTTTCCCCACTGAAGATTAGTGTCAGGGCTTCGGAGAAAGCAAGTTACACACAGGATAGTCACGCAGCAATGTTGTGACCAGTGAAGGAATGTTCTAGAATGTGTTGCTTCATCAGGGTTCAAAGCTGTTCTCACCTTAGTAGACAGGCAAAGGGTGGTTCTTTCCTGAAGAAAAAAATTAAGCCTGGAGAATAGTCTTGCTTAGTTTTGAAAGTCAAGCTGGTGACCTCCAAACTCCCCTCTGAGTTTATACTTCATTGTTTTATAATCCTTTAATAAGCTAACCAGCCACAGAGTGAGGTCGTTACTTTATAATTTGCTATAAATATTTCAGTGATAACCTCCATATGTTAAAGAGCTCCTAAAAGCCCTTTAAAATCGAAATACAAATTCTTCCAGGAATCAGTAGGTTATAATGTACCCTATATTTTTATAAAGTTGAAGGGGCCAAAAAGATGTTAGATGTTAACCTGATAGCATAGTTCTCATTAAAATGATCATTGCCAAATATTTTTTGATAAAGCCAATGTAATATTTCAAATCAGAGTCTTTGTTTCCCCCATGACGGTCTCTGTGGTCTGCTGTGGGGACAGAGAACAGCAGTCCTGGGAACATATATTTATTCATCAAAGTCCAGGGAGGAGTCTCGGAGGAAGGAGGCCAAAGCATGCAGATGGAACGAGCCATGAATCTCTAGAGTGTTGGAGATTTGAAACTTCTGGTCTTCTCACAGAGGAACCATCAAGTTCCCGCAAAGGACAGGATTGTGTCCTTGGGATGTAACAGGCACGTCTTCCTATGCACGGTCTCCTCCTAAGAGGAGCCTCCCTTCAGTAGGCCCAGTGTTTTCCAAAGCTGGTCACAAAATGGTTCAACCCAGCTCTACATTGACTATGCACCGATATCATCATTTGCTGCCACCACCATGAGCTGACATAATTGTTCACTGACATCATTGTTGGCTGACAGATGACATCACTGTTTTCTGACATCATCATTCAGTGACACTAGTCCAGTATTCATCTTTTCCTTCAGAATACACCGTCCTAGAAATTCAGGAAAGAATTTGGCTATGCAAGTAGTATTGATCTCTCATAGGTCCCTGAAGCTATGCTAAGCGCAGGAAGGCAGCATTTGTGCTCCATCGTTTCCTGACACAGGCAGACACACTAGAAGTGGTACTCAAGGCATATTTTATAGATCACCAGCTCCGTAGGAAATCTGTAGCTAAAATGTGAAAACCGAGTTTCATTTGGAAACATTTTCAAGGAGACTCAGGGATTCTTGAGTTTCTTCTGACAAGTTTCTTAGAGGATAGAATTAGAAAATATACAATTAATCATTCAGCTGTCCATGATGGCACCTCTCATAGAACTTGCAATCTTCATAATAAATAATGAGAAATACTAGCTCAGAAATTTCAGGCAAAGAAAATCACGAAGAATAAAAACTGGGGGGGGGGGGGAGAAAAGGGGAGGGGTTGCTCCAAGGTAAAGTTCTAGCTGCACAAACTGAAGGACTTGGGTTTGAATCCTAAAAGCCAATGTGAAACCTAATCATGGTGTTTTGGATCTTTAGTGCATGAAGGGAAGAAGACAAGAGGATCTATGGGGCTTGCTGACCAGCCAGCAAATACTCAGAAGAGTTAAACAGCACGCAACTGCACACAGTTGTGCACACAATTGCATACATTTCTCTCTGTCTATATGTCTGTCTGTCTCTCTCTGTGTGTGTATGTAGAGGAATAAAACAAACTTTAGGATTCTCAAAGGTTTGGCAGTGAGCAAACAGAGAAATCTTCCTATTTAATAATTTAATCAGTTGAGGGAAAGAAAGAAAATGAACTAATAATTTAAATAATTGAGTAGACTTTACTAAGCCCTAAGCTTTATGCAATAATATAACATGAGGGTCATATTGGATCAATGAAATTGTAGAAAAAAAAATGGAACTTCATGAGGTTGGAGAGTTGGTTCCATGGTTACGAGCTCTTGCTGTATTTCCAGAGATCCCAGAAAACAGAAGAGATGGGGTTTAGAGCAGGAATGCTCAGCAAAGCCCAGAGAGGACCAGGCAGTTGTGGTGGTGCTGGTAAGTGGAATCCGTGGCACAGTCAATAAAAATAGGGGACTACGAACCCAGTGAACATGAGAACATGACGCTAAACATGCAAACCCAGTGAACATGAGAACACGGCACCAAACATACAGACCCAGGGAACACGGCATCAAACATACAGACCCAGGGAACACGGCACCAAACATACAGACCCAGGGAACACGGCACCAAACATACAAACCCAGGGAACACGGCACCAAACAACAATAGTTTCACGGTAGACTTAGAGTCTGAGCTAATATTATAAACAACAAAAAGAAATTAGAAAATCTTCTAAATAAAGAAATGTGACTAAAAATAAGGAGAAGCATTAGAAAGGAAGGAGAAATCTGAGTGTCCTCTTTCGCCCTTGACCAGAAGCATCATCGCCTGTGCTAGCTGGTCTTGCTAAGGAGCCATCAGCCTAAGACTGTTAGGCGGCAAGCAAGGCCGCATGGTGGGTAAGCCAAAGTGTATGGGAAGAACAGTGGGCAGTGGTAGGGATACCAGGGACCTTGGGTTCTGCTCTTTGGGTTCTTAGTCTCATTAATAAAAGAGTTTATGAGTGGACTAAAATGAAGACAATTTATTAGAATTTAAAACAAAAACGCTTAGACTGTGCAGGCAATTTCAGCAGCTGCACCGAGAAGTGTGGAAATCAGGCAGAAGAGCCATGTTGTTCAAGTAGGAACAGAGGTCAGAAACATGGCGGATACATAGCCAAATAGTGGGGAGGGAGGCTTCAAAGAAGGAGTACGGATACCTAATGTATCCAAGAAACCATACTTAGTTTCTGGCCAGAATCCCAAAGCAAGAGAACAAAGAAAGATGAAAGGGTTGGCTTCTCTGATTCAGGCCTCAGAATGGTGGGGAGACCCCCTGACCTCATGATGTCATAGGGAGTCTGTCAGTAGTGAGAATTATGGGAAGGAAAAACACAGGATCTCATTAAAGTAAAAACTATTCCATCTATCTCTTTAGTTTGGTTTGTGGTGAGCCCTCTTCCTAGGTGTGATCCATTGGCCAGGTGACCGGTGGATCTGGGCCAATTGGAATGTTAGGCCTCCTGCAGCCCAGAGAATGTATTCTCTCAGGCAGCAGAAGCTCGTTCTTAACCAATCTTTATTACTTCTCTAACAGCCTCACACACTATATATCGCTAAGCCATCAAAGAGACAGTGTAAAATGACCACACTACAATGATCATGAGGGAAAGGGGCAGCTGGTTTTTGCTGGAGACAGAGAATATCCAGGTTATCTACTCCAGAGTCTTTATAGAAATTCAAGAGCAAACCCAGGTTCTCCTGAAAATGTCATACTGCAGCTTGAACTACATTGCTATGTTAAGGGCTCCTGTGAGCTACTGTCCTCTGAGCCAAGCAACTACCATCTCAAAGAATTTAGCTGTGCCTTCTTGTAAAAGGATTGTTGCAACTGGGTTTATTGACTTTTTACACTCCCTCATGGAGGAGTGAAAGGGTCACAAGACCCTCACCTGATATCCAGCCATTCCCTACCACCTGTTATGTGCAACTCTGCCTTCCTTACAAGTGACCTTGGGGAGGAACCAAGAATAAATAGGCTGGGTCCATCTGTGAAGCCATGGGGAAGCCTTCAACCCTGCCAGGTAAGGGCTTTTTTGGTGTGGCCTATTGGAAAAAGGTACACCTATACTCTTGTAAATAACCCCTTACCTAGGCTCTGGAAGGAAGGCCCAAATTTTAACTCGTTGGTTCTTCAGAGTGAACTTTAGTGAAATTCATCTTTGGAACTTGAGAAGAAGGGGTAGATGTTTTTATGTCTCTCCCCAGGAAAGAGTTTTAGCCACAAGAGTAAACTAAACAGTTCCTTCTTTACTGTTTTATTGCTTTGAATAGACAACATGACTAAGGCAACTTTTATAAAAAGAAAGCATTTAATTGGGGGCTTGCTTTTTGTTTCAGAGGTTCAGTCCATTATCATCATGGCGAGGAGCATGGCAGCCAGCAGGAAAGAGCTGGATAAACAGCTGAGAGTTATATCCTTATCCAAATGCAGAGAGAGAGAGAGAGAGAGAGAGAGAGAGAGAGAGAGAGAGAGAGAGAAACAGACAGACAGAGAGACAGACAGAATGAGAGAGAGTGGGCATGACACAGACTTTGGAAACCTCCAGAGTCCACCCCCAGTGACACACTTCCTTCAGTGAGGCAACACCTAATTAAACAAGGTCACCCCTCCTAATCCTTCTAATCCTTTAAAATAGCGCCACTCCCTGGTGACTAATTGACTAATTCAAATATATGAGCCTATGGGGGCCGTGCTCATTCAAACCACCACAGCAGTTATATAAAAATGTTAGGATATTCCTACAGTAGTCTGAATTGATTGACCAGTACTGTAGCTTCCATGGGACCTAATGGTGTTAGCTGGTTGGAATTTTTATAACAGCATTATTAAAATACAATCCACACACCATAAAATCCATCCATTTAAAGTGTAAGATTCAGTGGACCTTTAATAAACTGTTCCAGGGAATTGTACAAACAGCATGGAGATAAACATTCTAGAACAATGTCATGCTGGAAGAAAAGTTTGTACAGACACAAGCACTCTCCTTTCACGCCAGCCTCGGATAAGGCAACCTGTGTCTATGCCTCTCTCTATGATGCACCCAAGGGAGTTCTCTTCCACTTTTTGTAGAACAAACAAGACTCAACCATCAGGGCGCTCCCCTGATAACCTTACTTACCTCTAACCCCTAGATCCTTGCCTTTGAACGTCACAGTTGGACAGCTGAAATTTTGTACTCTTGGTGCCTGAAATGGACCTTGAATCGCCCCACACATGAAGGCAGGTGGGGAAAGTTGCATTGTTTCCTTGTTGCCTATTAGTTTAAGTATACAAGAACAGAGGGGAAGATGCATGGTTGGCTTACCAAAGGGGGGGGCAGCAGCATTACGTACTCTGGAATGAGCTTTATTAGAAGAACCTGCACGCAGGCTCTGATCAAGGCTTGAAGTGGGAGAGCACTAGAAGAGGACCAGCGATGTATTTAAATTTAAATCTGTAAATGCATGGTTTTAAATTTCAAAATATCAAGTGGGACAAGAGAGGCAGAGGTGCTTCATCCAGAGAGACAGACAGACAGAGAGAGAGAGAGAGACAGAGAGAGAGAGAGAGAGAGAGAGAGA
>NW_026067903.1:7316958-7341776 GCF_014885135.2 Alexandromys fortis | reverse complement strand
GTGTGTGTGTGTGTGTGTGTGTGTGTATGCAGGTGTCCCTGTACTTGCGATAAATGTGAGGTAAACCTCATTAACGCCATCCATCCCCTTTTAAATAGGGTCTCTTACTGGAGTGGAGCCTCCCAGTTAGGTTAGAATTTTGGAAGGAAAACCTACATTAAACCTTTGGCAACACTGACTGATTAATTAATTGGAAATTCAGTGACGATAGGAGAGGTTGGGATGTTGCTGGTGCAGAACTCAATTATAATGAATTGGGCTAATTTTAGTTTTCATACTAGCCTTTCTTTGCCCACTTCTGTGTCTGGCTCAACATCCTGTGATTCTCAGACCAATGGATTCCACCAACCCAAAGGTTACGATGTCTTCAATTAGCATCATGACTTCCTTTGTTCTGGTACTATAAAATTTCATGGGCCCACAGCCACTTTGGAACATAGAATTTAGGGTAACCCGAATCTGTGTTCACAGGCTATGGACACTCACAATTGGCTCCGGAAACAGAGAAGTTGAGACAGCAGGAGCTTGAAGCAGCTAGTTAGCTTTGTCAGCATTGAAGAGAGTGGAGAATGCAGGCATCCCAGTGCTCAGCTTTTCCCCATTTTGTTCAGCCCAGGATCTCACGCCCGGGGAATAATTGCTTCATTAACTTTCCCAGGGGAGATGCAAAGAAACGCATCTCCTCCCAGGTGGGCACCAGTGACAGACCAAAGGAAGAGTTTATCAAAGTCCAAGTTGGTGAAGCCAGTGATGTGATTGGGCTTTCTTACAGAGCACCAGCAAGACATCATCCAAAGGGGTGTGGCTGGCCCCCAGACAGCTGTAGCATCACCTAGTCCCACTCCATCGTGCATGGTGATGCCATGGAACCTGTATCACGTGTGATGGTTTGGATTTCTAGGCTTAGGAGATATATAAAATAAAAGTGCCTTGTGGAAGCTGTACCAAGAGAGTGGGACCCCGACACTTGCTCAATAACAGATGAATTCCCAAAATGCTGGGCAATATTCTTGTAATTTTCTAGTCTTGCACAAATTTCAAATGAAACTGTCATTCATACAAGATAACCAGTGAACATGCTGTGTGTTTCCACTTCTATAAACAAGCTGTGCACCCCTGATTGCACGTAGGCTGGCAATACATAGCCTCATTTGTATACATAGGCAGGAAGTAGAAGACTCAGGTTTTCTGCCTGTATAAACTCCTGACTCTAAACGTGGCTCAGGGGTATATGTTGTGGAATATCACTTTAACCGTGTAAAGATGTGTTACATTTGTTTATGCCGGGGAATATTACTTTAACCGTGTAAAGACGACAGCCTCAAGCTGTTTTGCAGGTGTGACCCACCTGTCTATCTACCAAACTGAGACCTGCATCCTGTGTGTCTCTCTACAGAACAGAGACCTCAACCTGCTTGTCTCTCTTACAGAAACCAACTTCTGCAGAAGGGCCCTGGGGATGTCTCCCCAGGCACCCTGCCTGTGATCTTTTCGCTGATCTTTTCGCTTGTCCGCCTAGATCATCTACAAGCTCTTCCGGTTCTGATTCACCTGAAGATATGCTTAAGGAGACTGTAGGAATAATTGTCCTCTTAATGAGATAATGTCCTTATCTGGCCCAGAAGTGGCTTTGCTGAGCAACCACTCCTGGAGCCTTTGTTTGGGTACAGACCAAGCCTGGCTTTCTCACGTGTTCTATGAACTGCCAGTTTCCTTTCTGCCATGTGGCCGCTTTCCAACTTCAGTTCAAAAATTCAACGCAAAAAGCATAGCTTTCTTTGTCTTCTCTGCCTTCTTCCACTACGGGTTCTGGCCATCAGTGCCAAACTGTGAGAGAAAACTGTAGCCAGAGCTCAGTGGAATCACCAAACTAGACCACTTAGTGGGCTAGAAAGATAGTTTACTCGGGGAAACAAATTGCCCAACCGTCTCTTGGGACCAGAGAACTGCAGCCTGTAGGATGTGGGGGTGGGGTGGGGGAGTCTTGCTAATTTATTGGGAAGACAGCAGCTAGAGGAGCCCATGGGATGAACCAATCTGGGGGTTAGCATGGGAACTCTCCTCCGCTGCAGGATGTTTGTTTGAATCAGGAACCAGAGGCCTCTGACGAGGTAGCTGACCACTGGGGAAACAGTGGTATTCCACAAACAGAAGCCACCTTCTCAGACTGCTGAGGAGTGTTGAGTTTAGGTTTCTGTTTACCAGAAAGCAATCCTTCCATTTATCAGGTCAGAGTCTTGCCCGGGTTCGATGCAGGACAATGTCAACAACACTACCATTTGGGGGTTCTGCTTTGGACCTAAGTATTCACCAGCTCAGTCCCTACCTACTCAGTGAGAACTGGGTGTGGAGGACGGGGATCACTAACCGATGGCTGACCTGATTTCACTGTAGACATTCTGCAAGCCGGGCTATACAGTAGAAGATGTTTTGGTATTCACTGGCTTTCCACACAGCAATGGGAACTGAAACCTGGCTACTGAGCCTCCCTATCAACTTAGCTAGGAGTGAGTGGGTAGTTTGTAAGATAAATGCCACAGCCTCCCATTGCTTCGGGTTTCTATGGATTTTGTTAAATAAATACCACTTAGGTATCCTGTTCTACCAGCCTACACCATGTTCCCTTGAGATAGTCTCTCACTAAGCCTAGAGCAAGGCTGGTGGCGAGGCAGCCACAGGAACCTCTTGTTTCCACTATCTACAGCAGGGGGATTACAGGCAGATTCTCGGTCACACCTGGGATGTTATATCTGCCCTGGAGATAAAAGCTCAAATCCTCGACTTTGCACATCAAGCTCTCTTCCTCACCAAGCCGTCTCCCCATCCAGCCAAAAATTTCTGACTACTGTCTAACACTCTAACTTTAGAGAAGATAATAATTTAAGTCTACACACTGTCCTTGTAACCCTTGAATTTCTTTTTCATTCTTTCTTCCCTCGGAACCACCATTTCTTTCCAGCACCAGTTTTGCCTTGACAAGAATCATTGTCGACAAGCAGAAATGGTGATTTCAGGTGACTTTGATCTTTGGCAATTCTGTAATTGGTCTACATGATATAATCAATAGACCGAATCATTATTTTATATGAGCAACTTATTCATTTTGTAGTCTCTTTAATTTAATCACCATAAAGCTTTTGATGGAAAACACATTAATATTCTGGGAATGATTACATTAAAAAGTCTTAGTTATCAGAAAAGCTGGTATTTTTTTAAAAAAAGATAAAGAACAAAAGAAAGAAATGTATAATTGAAGCATGGCAGATTGCATCAGGATGGCCAGTCAGTGGGAGCTGAAGGCCTGCTGAGATACTTGCCTTTTCTTTCAGTCAGGTCTATCCTTGTCTGAGCCAGCAAAGGTGCATCCCTGGGTAAAACTGAATTGACCAAGAAAAGCCTGGGACTGTAGCTCGCCCATCGTAAATAAGTTCTAAAGAGATGCGCTAGCTGTCAGACTATGAAAACAATTGGCCCTAAGAAATCGGTAACTTTCCGTGGAATCATGCTGGGAGAAGAGCCTTGGCCAGCCAGAAAGGAAACTTTTCTTTTTCAGGAAAGAAATTTACAACTTTACAGAGACAATGATAGATCAGTGGTGGCTGGGACCACACCTTGACCTCCACTGCTCAGATGTGCATAACCATGGCCATATATATAAATATGATTTATCAATAAAGATATATGTGCAGACCATAGAGACCATATGCATATACATACATATTTAGACCATATACATACACATATATACATATATAATATACTCATACACATATTCATATACATATATATACAATATACGTATATATGGTCTCTCTCTATAGGCCATATAGATAGACTGTACACACACACACACACACACACACACACACACACACACGGCTCTTGTACTGTAAAATGTAACACCGTTCATCTCAGCTTCATCCACCACCAGCGGAACAGGCAGCCAGCTCAGTCTCACGTGCACAGGAAGTGACACTGAGTCCCAGTCAGGAGTGTGGCTCACAGCTGCGGTGGGCCACCAGCACTCACACCTCCAGTCTCAGCAGCATGGTCATCATTTCTCACTGCTCCAGGGAACAGTGACTGAAATGTCACACTAGCCTGAAATAGTTCGAGGATTAGCAGCAAAGAGATGCGGATAACAGCCCCGCGTGGTGCTAGGTTTGAGCGAGGGGGTCATCAGAGCGCACCCCCTGCAGTCTCACAGATAGCAGCAAGCACTCTTTGGATAACGTGTCTGAATTTGTAATGGGCTACCTGGGCCCTAGGACTAGGAAAGAAATGTCAAACACCAGACCACACTGCAGCCCCTTAGATCCGCCATTGTCAGGAGTTCCTTCCGGGACTCCTGCTGCTACAGAGAGGCAAATATCCTCTCTATGAATTCATACTCCTCGGGTGTCCTCATTCCAGAATGACGAGGTCCAAGGAACTTTGAGTTCTCTGGCCTCAAAGGATGAAGGCGTATTGAATATATCTTCACTAAACTTGCCATTGTCCATACCTCCCCCAATCCTCTAAATCACGGGGGCCAGTTTTTTTGTTTGTTTGTTTCTTTATGTTTTGTTTTTTATTTTTGTTTTGTTTCTGCACTGTCCAAGAAGCTGGAAAGTCAGTTTTCTACCCAGGTCAGAGAATCTACTCTGAGTTTTCCTTTAGTGGCCCTTCATAGCTCCACTAACAAAATGAAGCTCTCAGGGTGATTCCTAATCCAATATGACCTGTGTGTTTTGAGAAGGGTAGTTCAGTGGGTAAAATCACTTTCTGTTCAAGCATCAGGACCTGATTTTGCATTCCCCAGAGCTCATGCAAAAGCTAGCTGCCCCTGCTAGGAAGTGTGAACTGGCGACCTAGCGACTCTGGGAAGGAGATTCACTGGTCACCTGGCCAGACAAACAACGGGGAAGAGACCCCATGCCAAACACAGATAAAGGTAAAGACTTACTGTTTGGTTGGAAGCTTCACCTCAGCTCCCTGGCACCCCTTTATTCAAAGAGTCTGGATTGTTCGAGTGGGGCCTCACCCCAGCTCCTGGCAGCCATTTTGGAGTGTTGGGTGGAAAGCTCCATTTGGAGCCCCCTCCCCCGGTAGTTGCCACAGTCCAGACTCCACCTAGGAGAAAGCCTACCAAATGGTGATCCCTCCCCAGAGAGGGTCAAGACCACTCCCACAGGCTATTTAAACTGCCCCCCAAGAGAACAAACGTGGTCGTTCTGGTTCACCTTTCCCCTCTCTTTGCTTTCCCAGAGCACCACCAGGGAGCACTGGCTTCCATTAAACTTGGGTTCTTTTCTAATTTGGTTTGATTTGGTCTGATTTGGATTATTGCGTCGGCAGAGATGGCGGTCAGTCATGGCACTAAAGCTTTTTATGTGGTTGCTGGAGGTTTGAACTCAGGCCCTTGTGCATATGCAGCAAATAGTCTTACTCACTAAAAACCATAGCCCCAGCCCCTCAAAATGTTTTTGAAAAAGGTCTTTTCTTTCTTTTCTTTCTACTGTGAAGATGTTCTGCCTGATCTTAAGGTTAAAACCGTTAAATATAGTTGTAATGCTATAGACCCAGGCTTCATCCAAGCTATTCTTGATTGTATTTTTATACTCCTGTCACGGGACCCCGAAACAAGGCAACCACAGAGCTGGTATCCCACGCAAATGCACTGGGGTTTATTGATTACAAGTTAGCTAACTAGGACTGCAGTCCAACATACTGTCGCAGCAGGTGGGGGAAAACGGCCCTGAGGTCTCGGGGTAATAGGGTTTTAAAGGGAAAAACTACAGGCAGGGTGGCACAAGCCTTGGCGTTTGGGGGTTGGGTAAAAGTATATGATTTCTGAATATGTTGGTTGGGATGTAGGGAAATTTCAGAACAGTCAAAACGGCTGTTAATCAGATACCGACAAGAACGTTCAAAGCAAGCAGATGTTTGGACATTCTGGTGGGGTCACTTTGACCAGGGCAGGCACAGTTGCTTGGAAATGTTTATGACTTTGCTGGGCTGCATTCACCCCCTAGTTAGGTCCTGTCTAAAATGAAGTTCTTTCTCAAAATGGAGTTTGTTTTGCTCCTTCAGTATAAATGTTTACGGATTTAAAATTTATTATTTTTTTCTTTTTCACAAATAATTTAAAATTAAGGTGCCTGTTACTTACATAAAATAGTTTTAAAAATAAGAACAGAAGAGAATTATCACAGAGATGCAGCAGTGTGTGCAGTGTGTGCATGCGGGGTGGTAGACCAGATGCAGGGTGCCAAACCAGGTGGTGATGCTATTTCAGTTTCTGAGGAACTTTCAGGATAGTCTCCCTACTCTATGTACTAATTTGCATCCCCATAACATTGCAGAGAGATTCTGCTTTCTCCACTTCCTCAACAGCACACATTATCTTTGGTGTTTTGGGTAGCAGTCACTGTCACGAGTATGGGAGATTATTTCCCCGTGGTTTTGACTTGAGTTTCTCTCATTAGTAGTCAAACAATTTTCCTGGGTCTCTTGGGCACTTATGCCTATTTAACTATTTAAAATATTTTTACATTCATTCATTCTCTCACTTGTTGACTTTATATATGCACATGTATGCCACCATGTGTATGTGGAAGTCAGAGGGTAGTTTGTTGGAGTTGGTGCAATCCTTCTACCGTGACCTGGGGATTGAGCTCAAGTTGTCCGGCATGGTGGCTGGTGCCTTCTCCCAATGAGCCATCTTTTCAGCCCCTTTAAATTGGTTTGCTTTTTTGAGAAGCATCTGTTCAAGTTATTTTGCACATGTTCTAACTGGGTTGCATGCTTATTTTTTCCTATGTATGTTTTCCTGCTTGCCTCATACCTTTATTTAATGTTAGTCTTATTCTTATGTGTGCATGTTTATGTAAATATGTCTGGAAGTATCTTGCTATAGGTGGAACTTCTTAATGTAATGCCATGCAAACTTTAAACTTTGATAAATGTAGTGACTCATCTTCAACACATCCATACAGGTTTACCCTCGTACAGTAAATTACTTAATTTATACAAATTGGCTTTGCTACCATTAACAAACATTAATTTCAATTTTCTTGCCAATACTGTGTCAATGTTGTTTTTAGCTTTTTTCCTTTTTGCTCAAAAATGATGTGTCTTTATGGCTTAAATTTTTATTTTTAAAAGTAATTGATAAAGCTATGTTCCTTATTTGTGTATAGTTGACGCTTCTGGCATCACAGTTACTTCCGATACTTCTACTGGCTTCTCTTTCTTGTTAATGCGATCCTCCTTACGCTATGAATATCAATTCTGTCTTTTACTTGTGTTGCTGATATTTCCTCTTTGGTTGTACAAAAATCATTTATACAGCATCTTTTGTAACACTGATGGTTTTCATATTTCCTAAAGCTCAATGCACTTAAATGACCAGCTTTATCCATTTAGTATCTGCATTTTAATTGGTGTTTCTATTTTTGTAACTATTCTGGTTCTTGAGACAGAATCTCACTGTAGCCATGGCTGGCCCTGAACTCCTTTTTTCTCCTGCTTCTGCCATCCGAGTGTTGGGATGACAGGTATTTAGGAAGTCAAATAGAGCACAATTTCTATTTTATGTCTCTGTCTTAAATCTATTGCGTGTTTCAAAATTTGAGCTTGTGAATACTTTTCATTTCATTTTAAATGCATCTGTCTTAGTTAGGTTTCTATCGCTGTGATAAAATACCATGATTGTCGCAGCTTTTGGAGGAAAGGGTTTATTTCATCTTGTGTCACATCATCCAAGGGAAGTCGGGGCAGGAGCTTGAAGGCAGGAGCTCAAGGAGAGGCCTGTGTACTTAGTCCTCATGATTTGCTCAGCCTGCTTTCTCCTAGCACCCAGAACCACCTGCCGCTGCCCACAGTGAACTGAGTCCGCCCACATCCACCATCAATCAAGAGAATTAGCCACAGGTTTGCCCATAGGCCATTCTGACGGGGGCATTTTCTCAGTTGAGGTTCCCTATTCCCAAATGACTCTAGCTTGCGTCGAGTTGATGTAAAACTAGCCAGCTCAAGCATTTTTTTTCTTTTTCTACTGTAAGTATCAGTAGTATTTTATAGATAGAAAAATGCACATTTTAAACATATGTATCCCTAGATCAGATGACTCAAAACATAAGCTCCACATGGTATAAGGCTCTCTCCTTTTTGGTTGGAGCTACTTTGTCAGAATCCCTTGGCTTGAAGGCTTTGTGCTCTAACTAATGTTCTTGTTGATTACTGCCAAACAGGAAGATTTGTGTCACTGTCACCATGTCATAAATTATAGACTATTCTCTATGTTCTATTCCAGCTCCTTGCCTACCTTCCTCCTAGTGGCATGGTCCAAGGCTCACTCTCAGGTCAAAGCTGCTCCTCTTCCACCAAGGATGCTAACACCTGTGACCTTTACCACCCTCTCATATGTGGCTGTGCAGGAACATGCATTCTCTTAAACCTCTCCTTCAAGAGAGGGCCTTCTATCCAATTTTACAGAGCCTACAAGCCAGAACCAGCCCAGAATATTGGGTGAGCAGGGCACTGAGGCACACATCTGGGCACAGCACTTGAAAATTCAGCCAAAGCTTTCATGCTATGGTTTGACTATGTCCACCCAAAGCATGTGTTGAAGCATAATGCCCAGTGTAACAATGGGGTTGCTGATGGAATCAGGGCCAGATCCTGAGGTCCAACAGCCATTAACTTTCACAGTCCATCTTCAGGGTACTGACAAGAGCTTTACGCTTAAGACTTATTTATTTTTACTTGATTGCTTCTATCTTAGATCTGTTGCATGTTCAGAAATGTGATATTATGGGTAATTTAGTGAATTTTATGTATATGAATGTTTTTCTGGCATACAAATATGTATACACCTTCCATGCGTGCCTGATCCCATGAGGAGGTCATAAGGGGGCACGAGAGCTCCTGGAACTGGAGCTGAAGGTGGTTGTTAGGCACCATGTGGGCGCTGGGAATCAAACCTGGGTCCTCCGCAAAATGCAGCTTGTGCTCTTACCCTTGGAGCCAATATCTCAAATCAGAGGTTTAAGTTTAAGTAGAAGGCAAGGAGCTGTCTATTACCTAAGCAGCCTTGATCAGGGCTTGATCAAGCCTCTTGCAAGGAGGTCTGACAAGTTGTTAAAACTGTGAAATCTCCCAGTAAGACAGGCACCCTTTCTGGTGTCATTAGGCTTTTCAACATGACTCCTGGAGAGATTGCAATTTCTTGGATTCTTTATTTCAACAACCAGGTAGTGAATGGGAGGGACGCAGCTGTCTCTTCAGAATACCTTCATTCCTACTGGGAAAGAGGAAATTATTTTCTTCAGTGGTGTAGACACTGATAAGTTTCCCATGCTACCATAAATACCTTCCCACTCATGGTGATGGAAACAATCTAATTAAGCTAAGTAGGACATAAACACACACACACACACACACACACACACACACAAGTATAATGGGAATTTTGTAGAAGACAAAGGGTTCAACATCAGTTGGATGGGGATAAAAGAAGATAATGGGGTGTATGTGATCAAAAGTCTCTGTAAACACATACAAAATTGTCAAAGAGTAAATCCACACATAAAATATTTTAAAGAATATCTTTATTGCTGCTAACATTATTACAAGGCAGGACCTGATGGGGGGTATTGATTCATCAGGTTTCCATCCACTTTTCTGAACACACAAATGCCAATTTCAAGAAGGTTCAAAGCTACGAGTCTGGTCTCTTCTGTCATAGGCAGACAGGCTCATTCTAACTCCCCAGCACTCTGTCAAGCAGCACAAAATGTTCTGAGACACATAGTCAATACTTTTTCCTATCAAAACTAATCCAATCTTAAAGCCAGGCAGAGCATGTGCCTACAACCCTAGTGCTCTAGAGGCAGAGACAGACTAATTCCTAGAGCATTCTTGACTGTCAGTCTAGTGGAATCAGTGAGCACTGGGCTCAGTGAATGACTTTGACTCAGAAAATAATGTGGAAAATGATTGAAGCAAATACCTAGCATCAGCTTCTGGTCCCCACACACATGTGTACATGCAGGTACCGGCACTCATACTTACACGCACGCACACACACACACACACACACACACACACACGTTCCTTATGTACTGTCCCTGCCCTCAATGAAGCTACACTGTATATTCCCCCTTGCCTGGCCTATGTGAACCATTCCTGCATTCCAATTATGGACCATAAACTCTCCAGTGACAAGATCTTGATGCCCCTCATAAGTTAGATCTTATTACGGAGCCTATTTGTAAATGAATCATCAGAAAACCAGCCATTGAAAATATTGTCCTCATTTCTCCAAGCGGGGAGTCTATTCTCAGAGGGCCTCCAGCACCAAGGAGACATTCAGAAAGACAATGAGACTGGGGACAAATGCAAGTAATTTACTTGCAGAAGATTCTCATTGATTGTAGTAGTTGCTTTAGAGCAGAGTTTACCCACGGTATTTCTTTCAGCCTAAGGTGGGGGAATTTTATCAGTTACTTAGTGAATGAGACTGCCGGTGGTGGAACCAGAGGAAAATAGCCAACCAGAAGTCGCTCAGATCATGAGCTCAACTGTGAATTTCCGCTGCCAGTGCACTGGGAATAAGATCAGCAGCCAGCAGAGAGAGGAGGTTAAGCCAGGCGTGATGGCACACACCTTTATTCCTAGAACTTGGGAGGATCTCTGTGAGTTTGAGGCCAGCCTGGTCTACAGAGTGAGTTCCAGGACAGTCAAACATATACAGAGAAATCCTGTCTCAAAACAAAACAAAAAACAAAAGGAAGGAAGAAAGAAAGAAAGAAAGAAAGAAAGAAAGAAAGAAAGAAAGAGAGAAAGAAAGAAGAAGAAATATTGAAGGTTGTTCATTTGTGTTCATCTCTTACTGCCTGGCTGTCTTTCATTAGTTAACAGTGTTTTGTGATGATTTCAGGCCTCCAGAAGGTTTATGAAGAGAGAAATAGCTCTTTCTTCCTTCACGGCCTTTCTTTTCATTAGTATCTCCATAACTGTAGTTCACTGGCCAAAACGAATGGATTAACTTCAGCATGACATTATGTGCTAAGCTACAGATGTTATCAGATTTTGCCATTTTGTGCTCTAGTGTTTAATTCTTCTGGGGTTTTTGTTTGGTGTTTGGGGAGGGTCTTGTGCATGCATGGGTGTATTGTGTGTGGGGGTGTGTGCATTCACCCATGTAGAAGAACATGGAGACCAGAGGTTGGCATCAAAAGTTCTTTCTTTTGTTGCTCTTCCCTTTAGTTTTTGAGACAGTCTCTTGTTGAACACAGGCTTCTCAAGTTCGTCTGGAGTTGCTGGCCATTGAGTCCCCTGGGTCATTCTGGTTTTGCCACCTGCCCCTAGAACTGGGGTTATAGGTGTGTATTGCCATGCCTAGCTTTTAGACGGCTGATGATGGTCCGCACACCGCCCCATGTTTGCCCATCAAGTCCTTTGCCAACCGAGTCCTCAACTGTCTCTCAAACTTTCTACTCTGTAATAAGAACCAAATCAGGCCAGGTTGCATTTGAATCTCACTGTCTCTCCTCTCCCCAGCAGCTGTCCATCTGCCTTTCATTGTTTTTCATGACCTTGACCTATCTGAAGCATGCTACTCAGGTGTGTGTAGAGAATGTAGCTGGGTGTGGGTTTCCCAGTGTCTTTTTCTGATGGTGCTTTCTCATAGAATCCTGTTGGCCATCAACATGACTTGCTGCAGGGGACATAGGTGTAGATCCCTTGGCTAAAGTGGCTTCCCTGTGATTTCCTACTGTAAAGCTACCCTATTTATCTTTCTATGCTATTCCAAGAACTCTCAACTTGATACAAAATACAAAAAAAAACCCTCTTAAAATAAAGATAATTAGCTTATGGTTGTGCAAAATATGTGTGACACTGTCCTGGGAGTGTGGATTCATGACCCCAAAAGGCATGCTCTATTGGAGAATGTTTATGTGAGACTGTATTAGTTACAGAACAAAGAAAGTCATAGGTCGTCTATCAAACACATTGGTAGGGGGCTGGAGAGATGGCTCAGAGGTTAAGAACACTGACTGCTCTTCCAGAGGTCCTGAGTTCAATTCCCAGCAACCACATGGTGGCTCACAACCATCTATAGTGAAATCTGGTGCCCTCTTCTGGCCTGTAGGCATACATGCTGGCAGAACACTATATACATAATAAATAAATAAATAAATAAATAAATAAATAAATAAATAATTCTTTACAAAAAAACAAATACATTGGTAGGGAGCATATTGTAGTTGAGATACAGCAAAGCAGACCACACACACACCCTTCTTTATATGTCAGATACTGTCTGACTCACCAGTCAGTACTAATGATTGGCTAAGAATGTATTTTAAAGGTCTTGATAGTTACAAGAATGTCAGGACAGACACAGGGCTAGGCAATGAAAGCTTTCAGAGGGATTAAAAGCAGCTCAGGATAATGTGGGTCTGGTCTGTAACATTTAACTCTAGAATCATGAGTTTCCCAACGTCTTGCAGATGGGGCTTTTCTTTTTGGGGAAACATCAGTCTACTCAACCAAGGGCAATTTTGTTTCCCAAGGTGTGTAAGCACTGTGCAGGCTCCTGCATTTAGCAGGGGGACTCTGTGAACAATGCATGCATTTTGCAACAGTCCTCTCCAAAGACTTCTGTGCCCAACGTGATAATTAATCACTTCTCAGGAGACAATTCCAGCCTGTGTAAATTCCTTGTGTCCCCAAAGAGTTCCACCCATTAATTTTAGCATCCTTCGATTGCCTAGAGCAATCACACCAGTGCCGTGCTAATGGTGATTTTCTAACTCATTCATTTCTTCTCATTTATTAAGTCTGCCTTGCATTTTAAATTAGCTTTTCATGGAGCCCTAATTTGAACATAAGGAAGTGGATTTATTTTCTGTGTCAGTGGTAGAAGTGGCCTGAAAAATACATCATTCTGTCTTATTCATTTACGCTCTCATTCGTTTGTCCACTCGTCTATTTAGTCAGCAAATACTTGTGGATTTGCTTAATGGTTATGCATTGCAGCTCTGCGCCCCAGACTTAGAGTAGAGACCAAAACAAGCGTATTCTGTGTGCTGCAGAGGGAACTCTTGATGGGAGAAGGTACAGAGTGGGTAATGGAAGGGGCCAGGGCAGGTTATAGCTGGGATGATGGCATCCCACCGATGAAAAAGGAAGCAAGACAGGAACTACACAACTTCTACTGTAGTTATGGCTTCAGTTGTAGGTACTGGACTTCTTTTAAAGTCACAGTAAGAAAATATTATCAAGAAATAAAACACCAGAAGGCACTGGGTGATGGTGGTACATGCCTTTAATCCCTTCACTTGGGAGGAAGAGACAGGCAGAGTCTGTGAGTTTGAGGCCAGCCTGGTCTACAGAGTGAGTTCTAGGACAGGCTCCAAAGCGAAAAGAAAGAAAGATAAAGAAAAAGAAGAAAGGAAGAAAAGAAAAAAACACCAGAAGACTGGTGAGGTGACTCAGCAGATACAGGTTCTTGCTTCTAAGCCTGATGATCTGAATTCAGTCCTTGGAACTCACACTATAGAAGGAAAGACCCAGCCTCTACAAGTTGTCTTCTGATCCCCACCTGTGTATTTTCACAAACACGAGAGAGAGAGAGAGAGAGAGAGAGAGAGAGAGAGAGAGAGAGAGCGAGAGAGAGCGCAGCTACAATTCACTGCTAGTATGGGACTGTTTGATTGTAATTGCAAACAGGGTACAGATAAATCAAAGAGAAACAGAACCAGCAGAATCAGGAGATTGGGACCCTAGCTCCAGCGGTCACCCAGCAGGCCCCCTCCCGTGGTTATATAAGCAGTCACTGTTCCTTGGTGAGGGACAGATAACCCTCCAACAGCACAGCTGTAGAACCAGGATTGGCTCTTTAGGCGTTAATTCATAGTGTCTTCATCAGCCAGATCCACTGAGCTACACAGGCTCCTTCAGGCCAGTGCAAGAGTTATTGCTTAATATCACAGGTGTAACTGGATGTTTCCAAAGCCTCAGTGTCGATCAAGAGAATATGAGATTCTGTTTTCTGCTGGCTGACTCATCGAAGGGAACTCCACACCATTGTACTGCAGGGTACACCTGTGAGTTCCTCACTTAGGAAAGCACATACAGAGGTTGAGCTGTCTGATTTCCTGGGAATGCCATTGCTTCCACTAGCTCCTTCAAAAGAATACCTCTGTGGATACCAGCAATGACTCCTATACAACACAGCCAAGCAGAGCAGGAAGGTCCATGCCTGTAATCCCAGCACTTGGGAGGGAGGTTCAGGTAGAAGTCAGTTTGGGATGAATCGCAAACTCCTTCAGCCCAGAATCTGATTGAAGCTCCTCACCAGCAGAGAAGAAAGAACTCCAGCACAGTTGACAACACTCGCTTGAAAAGAGCTGCTGAAATATTAATACCCCTTCCGCATGGAGATAGATTATGATTAAATAACATGGAACCAGGCTGAGAGCCTAAATGTATTTGAAAATGAGTGTTGCCTCATTTTTCCCCCTAGACAGTGCCTGGGAATTTCAAACAAGACCTTTAGCTTTGCATTCTCACAGCCTGGTGGGCTAAACTTTCATTTTACCTACTGTAATTCTGTGGGTGAAATATAATATTCAGCTAGAGCTCAGGAACCACCCAGCGACCTCATTTAGGTTTCTTAACAATACTTTAAAGAGAGTATTCATCCCCAACCAAAATTCTACGTAGGCTATTCTAAAATCGATGAACCAAAGTTCTTCTTTTGAGAAGCCCACACCCATGTTCTTGGGGTTGCCTTATTTCAGAGAGGTTTACTTTCCCTTAGGCCTTGTTTCTGAGGATCTAGTTATTAATCCTCAACTCTGCTTCATAAACTGGCTACTTCTGCTATATATGGGATATGCATATATACATACATATATGTGGGATTTATTAACATAACTTATAGGCTACAGTCCAACTAATCCAACAGTAACTGGTTGTGACTGGTTGTGAACGGGAAGTCTAAGAATCCAGTAGTTGCTCAGTCCACAAGACTGGATGTCTCAGCAGGTTTTCAGTGTACACTTCCCACCTTCACATGTGTGTGCACATGGTCCCCTTCACACACATACACACTGCACACACACATATACACACCACACACACCTACACACCACCCATCCATATCCACACATACATCCATATACCACACACACATACACCATACCCACATACATACACATCACACAAAACACACCTACTACACATACAATACACATACACACCACACACATACATACATACCACACACACACCACATACAATACACACACATACACCACACACACACACACACACACCACATACACCCCAACCAATGAATAATGTAAATTGTATTACTTGTTTTCCTTCTTAACATTTTGACATATTTCTATGTATTTCTTTCTAGGGAATGGAAATGAAAGACACTTTCATATGGGCATCTTTTGAGCTGGGACTGTGAAATATGCACAGCTTTGTATCCTAGTTTCTATTCTTAATAGGACACTGGCAGCAATTTCCACATTCTTGGAAAGTCATAAAGATGTTTCGGTTCAGAACAGATATACCATTTACTTTTACTGCTAAATCAATGCTGAGAGTTAAGAAGATATTTTTTATAAGTTTACATTGAACTGCACCACTTTTATGAACTTTAAGATCTGCTTTAGTGCTGTGTTATTAAGTCTCAGCCTAGTTGCCACAAGTACATAAAATACAATTGATTTTCAGAGGTGCATCTGTGGCCTATGAATTTTTTAAAAGTTTTCAGGTGCTTTTAGAATTGATGGAATTATCTTTGCTAGCTGTTATGTTACTAGCAACAGCTTCTTCCCCCTTCCCAATCTAGGAAGTTCTGTTGTATTTTCCTGTCATATTGGATTGATCAGAATATCCCAGCCTGTATGGAGTGGCAGCAATGAGCAGAGGTTCTTGTCTTAACCTCCACTGAAGAGTTAACCTCCACGGAGAGACTCCGCATTGAGTCTCGCTACAGAAAAAATGGTGTGAGTTTTAGGGCTTTGGTAGGCTGTCCTCCTTATAGCTGGAGACAGTTGCCCCTATTTCTAGGTTGCTGAGAGTGTTCAAACACAATTTACACTAAATTTTGTAAAATAAAATCATGTATCAACCACTTTAATAATAAGTTTTTGCCCATGTTATAGTATACTGTCCCCCAAACAAAAGAGTCTCCACCTTCATCTGGTCGTCTGTGTCTGCTTAAAGGAGAGCATTGCTATTGATCTCTGAATCCAACCTATAGACTATTGGCATTGTCTCATAGAAGAAGGAAGTCACTTGAGTTTCCAGCTCTGAATCCAACCTATAGACTATTGGCATTGTCTCATAGAAGAAGGAAGTCACTTGAGTTTCCAGCCGTTCTACCATGCTACATGAATGGAATTCTGCCCTAATTGCATATGGCCTCTGGGCCTCAGGTAGGCTTGGGCAGGTTAACTGGAGTAGAGAGCTACCAATGCAGCTTTGCAGAAGTCAGTCCATTTTGGTTGAAGACTTTCCAGAGCTTTGGAGCTCTTTGGGGATCATCTGTGCTCTTTGCCCACGCTCAGTGAGTGAACCCAATAAACTCATTGGTTCCCTCTGGTGAATTCTGCTGGAATTCTACTTTAGTCTGTTACTGGGACCTTATGAGGAAGGAGTAGACATGCTTTTGTCTCCCTTGGCAAGGGATTCTCAAGATACCATATTAGTCATGGGTATAGAGGACTGGGCAGTTTGGTTTGTAAATGTTGAAGCAACCTTGCATCCCTGGAAGCTAATACTCAGTGACAATGTGCTGCGTATTTGAACTTTATTGCATTAGGGCATCTGAGGTCTGGTGGAGGGTGTTTACATATGGATTCTAAAGCAATCTTGCTTTCATGCTTTCCTGTTTCCCCTCCACCATGCTGAAAATTCAATCTAGCGCCGCATGAATGCTAGTCAAAGCTCTACATATGAGCTGATTTCCCTGTCCAGTCCATCTTTTCCTTTGACATCCTTTTTTGTTTTTGTTTTTTTGTTGTTTGTTTGCTTGTTTTGTTTTTTTTTTTCAAGACAGGGTTTCTCTGTGTAGCTTTGGAGCCTGTCCTGGAACTCACTCTGTAGATCAGGCTAGCCATGAATTTACAGAAATCCATCTGCCTCTGCCTCCCAAGTGCTTGAATGAAAGGCGTGCACCATCACCACTTGGCTCCATCTTTTTCTTTACTATCTTGGCTTTTCATACCCATATACTGCTAGTTGCTTATAAAAGGTTTCAGGAAATGACATCTCTTTCCTTTCTGAAGAAACTAGCATAGATTTGGTATTCTGCCAGGGTCCCTGCAATCACCAAGTCCAACAGAGTATTGATTTATGTGAGATAAGAGGGCAGTTTGGTTCAATATACTCAAGAGTCTGACACCAGGTGGTTTATTTTAAGCATATTTAAGCATAGCATGATTTGGAAAGAAGTTTCCTGATAATAATTAACTCAATCACAACAAAGCTTAAGGTATGATTACATAGAAACACATATAAATTATGAGTGACATCTTTCATAAAGATATATTCTATAGTTTAGCTGAGGAAGCAGGCACAATATAAATAAGCTGATAAGGGTTTGGGAGAACCAGTTGCAGCCTGGCTATACATAGTGCCATGGTTACCAGGCTATCAACCATATCTATTCTCAGCCTTGTGGACAGAAAAGAAGTTATACATCTCTCCTTTTGAATCTTTTTTTTCTAAAGTTTTTCAGGATAGAGTTTCTCTTTGTAGCTTTGTAGCTGTCCTGGAACTCACTCTGCAGACCAAGCTGGTCTTGAACTCGTAGAGATCTACTGCCTCCAAGGTGCTGGGATTAAAGGTGTGCACCACCACTGCCCATCACATCTCTCCCTTTGAAGAGACAACCCTGTGTGTTTAACAGTCCTGGTTTCTTTAGTGTTTATCTGAGCACAAGGACCCACATGCTTCCCACAGTATTTCTTGTCCAAGCTTTTGTAAATTTATGAAACTTCCTGGCCTTTAGAAATACATTTTTAAATTTTTTTCATTATTCACAATCAGTTAATCTAGCATTCCATTTTCTTGTTTGTGTTAGGACTTTTCAAATTTATCTTACCAGGATAAGTGGGATAGTAAGGTAGGCTTTCAGGCATTGGTCAACATTATACAAATTGCTGGGGACACATAGCTTGGTTTGTGGTGTCTCATTAACATCATTCTTAGGTCTGTGGAGCCTAGAGGGTTGTCACCACTTCTTTTCCAATGTTTGTAATTTGTGTCATTTTTCTTTGCTGCGGTAAGACTAGATGTCTGTCAATTGCATTGATATTTTCAGAGAGCCAACTATAGTACATTGGCTTCTATTCCTTATTTTCCTGCAATATATGATGTCTTTATTAATTCTTTGAGAAATTTGCTTACCATATTTAGCCCTACAGTACTCCCCCTAGTTCCCAACTCCTTACCCCCTCTGAATTTTTTTAATAACCCATCATATCCAATTTGTGCTTCCCATCTACTGAGTTGGTTGACCTACCGGGGGCCACACCCTTAAAGAAAACTGACTTTACTTCCCCCAGAACCCATCAACTATCACTAGATCCTGAGCTAGGGGTGGGGGTTTATGAGCCCCTCTTCCCATCATGTTGGAATGTTGACTGGCTGGTCTTGTGCCAGCAACCACAGCGGCCATGATTTCACAAGCGTAGTGATCCTGGCATGTCCAGAAGGCACTGTTTTTTGTTGTGGAATAACCTTTTTGTACTCTGTGAAGATGTGTCACTTGGATTGGTTTAACAAAAAGCTGAATGACCAATAACTAGGCAGGATTTTCAGAATGGAGAGGATGCTAGGAAGAAGAAGCAGAAGGGGGGGGGTGTAGAGACACTGAGAGATGAAGAATAAGCAAGATGCACAACAGGAGAAGAGGTAACAGCCACGAGCCACATGGCAGCACATAGATTGATTTAAGTTATAAGAGCTAGTTAGAAACAAGCCTAAGCAATCAGCCAAGCTTTCATAATTAATAATAAGTCTCAGTGTCATGATTTGGGAGTTGACTGGCAGGACAGAGAAAGCCCAACAACAGTTTTGCTCTGGTCCTCCCTGACCTCTGGCTCTTACACCCTTTCTTCCTCCTCTTCAGAGATAGTGTCTGAGTCTTTGGTGCGTGATATAGGTGTCCCATTTATGGCTCAGCATCCTACAGACACCTCTTCTCTTCCTTTGGGCCAGCTGTGAGGTTCTGCGTTCACCACTGCCCTCTGCACAAAGAAATATCTCCAATGAGGTCTGCCAGCTGCGGTCATTTATAAAAATAGAGATAGGAATTTAGAGGATGCATAGCTTTTACCATTATGCTCTTATATTTATTGTTTCCTCCTTCCCTGTTTGGGGGGGGGTACCACTGCTCTTTCTTCCTAGAATGTAAGGAGCCTAGATCTTCATTCCTAATCTCTGTGTGACTTGTATGCTAGAGCTCAAACCAAGGGGCACATACATGCTAAACACCTATTATTACTCCAGCCTCTATCTCCACCCCTGTGTGTGTGATTCTGCAAACCCTGACCCCTGGCAGGAAGTTCTGGAATCTTTACCAACTCTCCAGACACCAGATTTGGCACACAGCCAGTGGCCAGTGCCTTGCCCTCCTGGAGGGACCTGCACAAGGCTCCGTCTTGGTCAGCCAGGCTCTTGTGTGTATCTGCATTCCTAGAACTTTCTCTACCCCACAGACCTCCTGGTCTGGAACTGTGTGTGTGTGTGTGTGTGTGTGTGTGTGTGTGTGTGTGTGTGTATGGACTCTTGAGCATTTGATCCTTACTTTTATAAAGGTTTGTTGTCTCAATTGGCTGCTCTGCTTCTCAGAAGCTTAACTCTACAGTGAACCGAAGCTTCCCATTCTGCAAAGCTAATTGCCTAACTAGAACTTCCACTGTGATGGAGGGTTAGAATGGTGCAGGTTCAGAGCCAAATTATCTTCCGCTACTCATTGCCTGCCTCTGTATCTTTACCGTCCTTTATAGACAACACCTTTAGAATTTAATAAGTTTGCCTGAGCTCCCAAACTAAGAATGTCACCAAATATCATGTCAAAAATGTGCGTACTAGATTTCTGTGCTTCGCTGTAACTGTGAATGTGATATTTTCACCCATTTATTTAGGAAATGCCTTGATTTCTGATTTTCCTTTGATGTTTTAAGTATAAAAAATTCATTTAACTGCTTTCGGGCTGGAACTTCATTTGTGGCAATCTGGATCTGTGTTCTTGTACCACAGTCATGCATGCTTGGCTCAGGATAAATGGTCTCAAACAGACATGGCGGAAGAGCTGTGGTTTACATGACAGTTTTTGGCACCCACCTCTCACAGACACAGCTGAGCCCCTGAGAAACTGGAACAGCAAGCAGGGCAGTCGATTTAGCATAATTCCTTTCTGGGAGATTCAAGCCTGGAGAAGCTGTGAAGCGTTTTGGAGAGCTGTTCTTAGAGAATGCGGGCCTTCTCAAGGGCTTCTGGCCATTTGTTAGAGTCTGAGGCCTGCTAGGCACTTTGCCAGTGGCTTTTGGAAGGTTTCTGGGGACTCTATGGGAAACTTTGCGAGCCTATCTGGGAGTCTGTGGACAGCAGTAGAAACCACAGATCATGGAAGGTGCTAGTGGGCTATTTAGGATCACATGCTTTTCAACTCTAAGTTGGATTTGAGGCTCTTCTCCTTAAGCCCCAGCACCCTGCTAACCCCCAGAGAATCATGTTACGAATAAAAAAAAATGTTTTAAAGAAAACGCCTTTTTTTTTAGCTGCGGCTTATATCCCTGATGACTGACCAGAGACAACGGGCAGATGACTGGGTTGAGTCAGTCCATGGTAATCCTTGGCACCAATACACGTTCTCCATTCTGTGCAAATGGAAGCATCTGTCCTGCATAGCGAAAATCAGGCTCACAAAACTCAATCCTTTATAAGATTCTCGAGGAGCGAGCAGTAGCGGTTGGGCTGGCGAGTCTTGAGTAGACCCATGTGCGAGTTACTGTGGGTCTCCACGGTTGCAGCTTTCATCAGTTGCTCATGCTACAGTGAGCCACTTGATGTTGCTGCTGCAGGAGAGTCACCCATGCTCCTGTACATGTGACCATTGCATGCTGATAAAAACAACATGGCTTCCAGAGAATACACAAGACTAAGTGCCGATGAAAATGACACCCTTTGCCTCTATGGAGATTGGAGGTTTCTGCCAAGGATAGAAGCCCGTGGAGAGTTTTTATTATGGTCGTCTGGGGGCCACTGAGATACTTCAGCTTAGATGATCATAAGCTCCATCCTATCTCCAGGAAAGAGAGACTTTCGGTGAGTTTGCTCTCTCTCTTGCTGCAGGCTGTTCTAATCTCCAACTAATTATGGACTGGTCCATTTCCCACTCTCTGCTCTGTTTAACTCACACAGCTTTAGTGTGCTGTTGTCTGGCGCACACACAGAGTGTTGTCTGGTGCACACACAAAGCGTTGTCTGGTGCACACACATAGTGTTGTCTGGTGCACACACAGGGCGTTGTCTGTCTGGTGCACACACAGGGCGTTGTCTGGTGCACACACAGGGCGTTGTCTGGTGCACACACATGGTGTTGTCTGGTGCACAAACAGGGCGTTGTCTGTCTGGTGCACACACAGGGCGTTGTCTGGTGCACACACGGAGCCTTGTCTGGTGCACACACGGAGTGTTGTCTGGTGCACACACCACAGAGCATTTGCATCTCCAGGGAGTGATGCTTTTCATCATTAGTCAATGTCGCCTTCATGTATGTTTCAGAGTTTGGTTATGACGTGTTGCTATGGCTTTTATTTTTTTTTTTCTGTTTGAAGTATGCTTAGCTTTTTGAATCTTGGGTTATTTATTTATTTATTTATAGACAAATTTAAAAAATTTTCTATGCTCATTTATTTATCTTCTTCGGGTTTATTTTCTTTCTCCTTTCACTCAGGAAATGTCACAAGTATATATTTTTGGTTACAACCCCATAGGTCTCAAAACCTCTTTGTTTTGTCTAGGTTATATTTAAAGGTAAGTTTTATAAATTAATTGTATTTATTATAATTTGTGTGTGTGTGTGCATGCATGCACATTAGCATTAAGAGTGAGTACTTTTGGGAGACAGAGGACAACTTTGGGATGCCCATTCCCTCCTTCTACCACAGGATCCAGTGGTCAAACTAGATCACCAGGCATGAGGGGCACTGCTCACGTATTTGTGCTTGGTCATTTGGTTGTGTGATTTTATTGCCTTCTCCAAGTCTTTGCTACTCTCTTTGTTCTGCCATTGTGCCCGGTCCATCAAGGGTTTATTTCAACTATTTACATTTTAGCTCTGAAACTCTAATTTGATTCTGCCTCCTTTATATCATCTATTGCTTCGACAGACTTTTTTTTTCTGAGTGTTTGAATTTTTTAATCTGTTCAAAGCATGTTTTCTGTTGTTGGCTAAAGTCACTTCCATAAGCACTGCTTTGTGTTCTGTGAGCTGGTTCTAGCCCTTGTACTGGTTCTCTATTGATACCTACTGTCTTTCCAAGCATGCCCTGCTTCCCTGCCTCTCTGTATGGCGAGGAGCTTTCTGTGGGAGCCCAGACAATTGGGGTACTAGTTGTGCGTCGTATTTAAACCTGTGTTATAACAAACCTGCTGTGGGAAATGGATCTGTTTTCTTGTTCCTGACCCTTGAGCCTCTGCTGACTCCAACTGCCTGCTCTATGATTATCGAAAGCTCTCCCCAGACGTCCTTCTCACTGTCTGTCAGAGCATTCTGATATTTGCTTTATCCAGACCCTAGATTCCTCATTGCATTTAGTTGAATGAATAAATATAAGTACATATACTCTGGTTTCCCAGAAATTGCACTCTGCAATAGTTTGTGATTTAAATGTTTTGACTTTTCTTGCTAGTGTCTTAGTCAGTGTTCTATTGCTGTGAAGAGACACTGTGATGGCTACTCTCGGTTGTCAATACTGGACCACATCTAGAGCGAGCTGCAGTCCTAAAATGGAGTGCATACCTGTGAGAATTTTCTTGCTTGGTTTGAAGTGAATGAATTCACTTGTAGTCCAGATCTTTCAGATAGGAAGACACACGCATTTGATCCAGATACTGAGGTGGGAAGACACGCCTGCACTTCTGCTGGAAGACTATATAACAACATAGAAGAAGGAAGCGCTCTGTCTTTGTCTGCTTACTCTCACCTTTTGAGAAAGTTCATTTCTTCACTGGCATTAGAGCCTACTTTGGGATTCCAGTGTCCACTGAAGACCAGCTGAGACGTCCAACCTTGCTTGGGAACTGAGCAACTTCTTTGACTTGAATTTTCCATTCCCAGCACGCCATTGTTGGATTAGTTAGACCACAACTGGACCATAGCCTGTAAATTATTCTAATAAAACCCCTTTACGTGTTGGGGACTGCAGATCCTCAGACCCTCAGACCCTGAATTTCCTGTGACCCCTGGCCTGCTGGAGTAAACAGTTTGTTTTTCTGTTCTTGCAGCTGCTCTGGGCACCAGACCCTCATGAGTTCCTGATAACAGGGGGAGTGGTTTCTGGTGGGCTTGCAGCTGAAAAATCCCGAGAGCTAGGGCGTGGCCATTAGTCAAGGAGAGCCCTATATAAGCTGCCCTGGAACACAATAAAATGGGCATTCTTGTTTCAAGGATGACCCTTGTTTCTATGTGTGTGTGTGTTTCAATCTCCAGGCCCTTGCCTGACTTGCAAACCATCCCGTGGTGCAGGCACCACATTTAAGTATATAATATATAATATTTATATAAATTTTGTGTTTATTTATGTAATATAAATATTACATATAAAGGGGCTATATATAAAGTGTTATATATATTTATATATAAAGAAATTTATTCTATAAGTTCTGCTACTCTGGAGAACCCTGACAATACAGACACCATGACCAAAGAAACTTATATAAAAGAAAGCATTTAATTGAAGGCTTGCTTACATATCCAGAAGTTTAGTCCATTGTCATGGCAGGGAAACCGACAGCCTGTATGACCCTGCAGCAATAGCTGAGAGCTACATCCTGATCTGCAGGCAGAGAGAGAGAGAGAGAGAGAGAGAGAGAGAGAGAGAGAGAGAGAGAGAGAGAGACTGGATCTGGCATGGGCTTTGAAACCTGAAGGCCCACGCCCAGTGATACAGTTTCTCCACCAAAGCCATGTCTCCTAATCCTATTCTTACCAAAGAATTCTATTTCCTCCTTACTCACCATTGAAATAGATGAGCCTATGGGGAGAGGGGGGATCATTCTTGGTCAAAGCCTCACAGCTGGGTAATAACTTGATTAATTGCTCATGATTTTTGGTGGCATTTGCCCTGAACGAATGGTTTGATTGAAAACCTGTTGTTTGGGAGAGGACCTGCCTCAGAAGGGTAAAGAATGTGCCTCACAGGCGTGAGGGCCTGAGTTCATATCCCCCGACCCCACATAAAACCCAGGTACAATAAGTAGCAGGTGCTATAATCCCAGTACTACAGAGATGAGATGAGAGGTAGAGTCCAGAGAAACCCCAGAAGCCCAAGGATCAGGGAGTCAGGCATGCTTGGTGACAAGCAGTGACAAGACCTGGTCTCTAAAAGGTGGAAGGTGAGGAGCCACACCTGAGGTTGTCTTCTGATAATGTATGCATAGTGGCACATGTGTGCCCAGACATACACATATGCACACAATACATACTTACACACAATAAGAAAGAAAGATATAAAGAAAGAGCCTTTTCTGTTTGTTCTTGGTGATAATTCTTTGTCACTTTGTTTGAT
>NW_026067903.1:7298717-7316943 GCF_014885135.2 Alexandromys fortis | reverse complement strand
GTCCATTAGCTCTAGCTTCTTATTGGCTAACTCTTACATCTTAATTTAACCCAACTCCATGAATCTGTGCATCACTACGAGTTCGTGGCCTACCAGTGAAGTTTCAGCACATCTGTCTCCAGCGGCGGCTCCATGGCTTCTCTCTGACTCCGCCCTTCTTTCTCCCAGCATTCAGCCTAGCTTTCCCTGCTACCTAGGTTCTGCCTTGCTATAGGTCCAAAGGAGTTTCTTTATTCATTAATGTTAACCATGGCACACAGAGGGGACTCCCACATCATAGTCTCACCTTGGAGCCCAGGCTCACCACAAACTCAGTCTTTTGCTTTGTCTCCTGAGTCTGGAAGTACAGCTGGGTGCTACCATGACAGGCTCTCATACAAAGCCTGCCCCATTTTTCTGCTGTGTGTGATCTCGCTAAATTCATTTTGTTTGTTTTATAACTCAGTCCAACTTCCTGTGTCTCCATAAAGACAATTCAGCCAAACGACGCCATTCTATAATTGATAATTAGATGTATTCCCTCCATCTCTTTTATGGCTGTAATTTGTAATGTTTCAAGCTTACCCTCCCCCGCCCTTTCTCTCCTCACTTTTGGTAAAGTGACCTTGAAAAACCATGGACTACCATTTCGTGACGTGGTGCCTTCCCATTCTGATTTATTACAGCAGTCTTAACCTTATGGTTTCGTTGTAAACTTTATTGTTTTGAAGGAAGATGCGGTGACATTTAAGAGTGAAAAGACGCATCTAAAGCTTTAGGGAGAGCGCCGCCACCCAGCATCAGCTTTAGCGAGTGTTTGCAAAGTAGCCCTCCAGTTATCACCCGGAGAGAAAATTGCATGAATATGCAACAAAATGAGCTCATATGAGCATGTCATTTTGAATTTGAGCAGCGTTAAATCAAAAATTAGAGGGGAGGAACAATTAACAATTGCTTAATTATTTCTCCACCGTGGAAGATAAGAATGTGTAATTATTCTTCTGAAGTTAAGGGCAGGAAAACCCAGGGAAAACAGCATGTTTCTGCGCTGCGGTGTTATTTGAAAAGTGTTCGTCATTAGGCGAAGTCTTCGTGCCCAGCGGTGGGTGAAGATTACCACACTCTGACCTCCTCCCTCTGTCACTCTGGGAGTCTCTGGCGGCTCCCCGTTCCCTTCCCCTCTACATCACACCAAACTTATGCAGCAAGCACTATCCTTAGCCCATTCTCAAGGGCACGAGGAAAAGAAACCCAACCCATAGGGTCAGCCTCTGCTTCAGGAGTGAGGCCTCCATGCAGAAGGGGTAGAGACACGGATATTGAGGGGTGTCCTCAGAGAAGGCAGCTGAGACAAACAACAATTCGGAAAGCCCCAGCGTACATGCATCTGCTCACTTCCACTGTGTAGCAGTGCATTTAGATATTTTTGTTTGTTTTTTGAGACAGGGTTTCTCTGTAGCTTTGGGGACTGTCCTGGAACTCTCTCTGTAGACCAGGCTGGCCTTGAACTCACAGAGATCTGCCTGCCTCTGCCTTCCAAGTGCTGGGATTAAAGGCATGCTCCAACACAGCCTAGCTCATTTAATATTTTTTTAACTTAACATTTATTGATGGATTTTGGGGGGAAGGCAAGTGAGGTGCATGTGCTACCTGGTTCTGTCCTTCTGCCATGTGGGTCCCAGCTTCGCATATCTGTGATCTCTAAATGTGTACCCCACTCACAACTGGTCCTTCTCAGCACTTGTAAACTTGCTGAAGATAACCACACTTCCGAGTTCTCCCTTCCTCTAGCCGCCTACTTTACACCGGGAGCTTCTAGCTTTCTCTTTACCTCTGTAATCAGCACTTTGACTCCACTCACTAAACTTTTTCTCTCCTATTTTTAATCATACAATAAGAGACTTTCAACTTTAGCCTTGTTCTTTTCCTTCTCCCGCTCTCAGCTCCCAGGTCCCTCCTCCTCGGGACCTTCAGCCCACAGTTTCCGTCAGCCTGATTTTTCCAGCCGAGAAATTCCTTTGTGCTTCACCCCGATAATGATAGTGTGGGGCCTCTCTGGTGCGTCTGAGCACAAGTGCAGTCAGCCTTTGGAAGATCACTGGCACTGCTGAGGCTTTCATCTGGAGAATAAGAAAGCGGAGGCCAGGAGCTTACCTCACTTGCTGAAGGTCACATCCTGACTCGGGGCAGAAATGGAGAGATGAAAGCAAGCCCGCCAGGCTTTCTATGCCTGGGAATACAGCGGTGTTGCTGAAGAAATCTATTACTGCTGAAAGAAATTGTAGGCGTTTGCAGTCGGCCCCGCAGACCCTCGCTTGTGTCTGTTTTAGGGTACATGCTAAGAAATTAATTCCCTGCCAGCCTCCCGGCCCCCACAGCCACACTGGGCAACCAGTGGAGCCATGTCCAAGGACATCTGTCTGGTCCTGAGTACCTGCCAGGTCATTTTGCCTCTTTATCCCTACCCCACAGATACTAATACCGTTGCCACCACAACCTTTACCATGACAACTCCATCAACAAGGACAGTACGGTTGCATAGCCGGTACCACCACCAAGCAGCCACACTCTGCACTCTTACCTTTGACCCTACAAACCATGCTGGCAGGAGAGCGACCATTCTCACCACCTCAGATGCCAAAACTGTGGGATCCTCGCAGGATGTGCTAAAAATGTTTAACCATAACAAAAGGTTAAAACAATTCATACAGTATCTCTGAGGATTAGAGAGAACAGATTTCTCACTTTTTAAGACGTCTTTGCTTAATTCCCGAGCTTTACAGGCTTCAGGAAAGCTGTCCCAGGTTCACCTTTGGGTCATGACTAACATACATATTGGCTGATGGTATATACTGGTGTGTTTTGTATGTCTGTATGTGTGTGTGTGGTGTGTGTCTGCATACGTGTGTGTGGTGTATGTGTGTATGTGTGTCTGTGTGAGGCACAAGTGTTGTTGCTCAAGGGCCACCCACTTTTATTTGGGGACAGCTCCTCTGACCCATGTGGAAGGGTTAAGAAGACTAGTGTCCATTATTGCGACACCCCCACCCCCACCTCCCATCCCTGCCCTTGGTGGGCTCTGGAGATGGAACTCAGGTCTACTAATCAAGCTGGTGGTAAAGTTGTATGGCGGTTGCTATCTTGATGATGTCCTTACCCAAGGTGACAGCTATGTCACATGGACATCCTCACCTTCAGTAACCAGCCAAGATGGTGACAAAGCAACATGGCTACTCTTTGCCCGTGATGAGTTCCCTTCCACAATGAAATCAGCTCTTCCCCATTAGGGCGCGAGTTTCTGTAAGGTCCATGCATCTCACAGATTAAATATGGACAGGTCCTTCCCTTTTTCTTCTACTGTTCTTTTATTTCAAATGTATTTTTTTATCCAACATATTCTGATTATAGTTTCCCCTCCCCCAACTCCTCCGAGGTCATCCCCACTTCACCTCCCATTTGCATCCATACCCTTTCTGTCTCCTTAGAAAACCAACACCCATATAAATAATGAAACACAACACAAGAGAAACAGAAACAAACAAATCAGGAATAGAACAAAACAAATAGAAGAAAAAGAATCAAAGAAAATCGAAGAAACATAGAGGTAGACACACACACACACGTTCACACACAGCAATTCCATAAAAAGACAAGACCGGAAGCCACAACATATACACAAAGGATCTGTAAGACTGAAAAAATGCCCTGACATAATATTATGAGACAAAGAAACATTGAATTCATTTTCTGTTGGCCATCTACTGCTGGGCATGGTGTCTGCCCTTAAGAGCAGTTTGTATTCCCAGTGAGACTCCTTTGGAGAAAACTAATTTTTCATTTGCAAGTGGTAATAAATTGAAGATTGCTTCTGTTACCCAACCCCTTTTCCAAACAAACAAACAAACAAACAAATGCAGCCCCGAGTTAGGTTAGGTTTATATGAACATATGAGGAGACAGCATATGTGGTCTAGGCATGTGGGTATCCCCTAAATACAAAACAAAGAAACAGAGGAAGAAATTCCATGGTCTCAGAGCAACCATATGCGTTACTGCAAATTCTAACTGGAAACGCCAAGAATTGTCATCTGGCTCCCATTTTGACCTCCCCTCAGCTCCTAGGTACCAGCTGTTGCTGGGGAAGGAGTTAGTAAGGGAAGCAGAAGGGAGGTGTGCCCAATGTCTGAGGGTGAGCCCGGGTTCCAGACTGAAAAACTGGAGAAACTGGGCTGAGATCCAGCAAGTCTCTCTGTCTGCAGATGTCATGTGACTCCTTGCCCATGCCTTCCTTCCATCAGCAGGGACTGTACCACTGTGAGCCAAAGTCAACGCTTCGTTCTTTTTTGCTTTTGTTTACTTTTGCCAGAAATTTTGCCAGGGAAGCTAGAAAAGTAACTGATCCAGCGGGGGACCTGACAGGCGACATATGGTTGGTAGAGGAGCCGGCACTGAGTTGTATGCCTCACAGTTGCCTTCCTGCTGAGAGGAATTTGAGGAGGTCTCTAGATGGCATGTGTGTCAGGCCTGAGAACAGGAGAGGCAATGGGGGACAAGAACAGTGCCTGGGGTCCCACCACGGGACGAGTGTGGTGTCCAGAGCGCATTGACTATCAAGACCATATTTGAGCTGAGGCTATCAGTTGCTCCACTCATGATCCCAAGAAGCTCAACCACTGCTTTGAAGTAGGGTGGCAATGTAGCCAGTATTTAAATGGAGCCCCAACACTGGAGAGAGATCACAGAATTAAGCTTCCATAGTTTGCTATTGACTGAGAGAATCCTTGTCCTGGCAACCAGCGCTTACCTCTCTGCTTAGCCTAATTTAGAATATAACGAAGAGGAGAGTTCTTCTTCAGAAAATAACACTTTCTGCAGTTAGTGTTGATGGAAGTCCAGTGCTGTTCCTTTCCGATTGCAGACCACAGCCTGAGGTTAAGAAAACTCCCCGGTTGTTCATGAGGCAATAGCATTTTGGAAAAGTAATTTGCGATCACATGCTGTCTGACAAGGTCACACCTTTGCTCTGGACTCTGCGTGCACTCAGGCACATGCATGTGAACATGTTCAGGCATGCTCACTCTCATGCACACAGCTGTGGTGACATCCGTCCTGGAACACTGTAGCCCTGCCTTGTTGCAGTTTCTTTCCCCACAGAGGTACACAAGCCCGACCCAGCCCTCCCTAGGCATTTACCCACTTAGATCTCCAGGCTGGGACTCTGAACAAGCCCTCTTAGGACCTGAGGGAGTTTTTCTCACCTAGCCTAACCTTCTGGCCTCTTTCCCCACCCCTCTCTTCTCCACCTTCCTAGCCTCCCCCTTTCTCCTCCTCACCTCTCTGTTCTCTCTTCTCCCCCTCTCTCATCTTCTCTTCCTCCCCTCCCCTTTCTTCCCTTCCCTTTTCTGTCTTTCCCCCATTCTCCCCTCCCTCTCTATCTTTTCCCCCCACTGACCCTGTCTCCTGTGCATGTTTCCTTCCTCAGGTGATGTGATTCCCCCATCACACTGCCTCCTGAGAAAGATGGAGAAGGTGGGTTCTTACTTGCCACCCACACGGGAACCTGTCCCTTGCTGATCTGCCAGGATATTTTCAGGGCTACAATCATTTTATCTTTGGTGAGACCCAGACACAGAGATTGGTCTTCCTGTCGGGAGGGATAAAATGATGCTTTTTTTCTTTCCCACTGAGGGAAGGAGGAAAAACCTCAATTAACCTCGTGTTCTGGGTTCAACTGCCTTCAGGAAACCTTGTAGAGAGGAACTCTGGGTCATGTGTAACGTCAGGGTGAACCTGATTTGTCTCCTGGATGAAATCTCAGGGTCAGGGTCAGGGGACTGACTCATCTGCCAGCTGGAAGTGAAAACCAAGCTCTCCAAACAAAATTTGCTAATGGGTGCGTGGAGCTGTTCATTGGTGAGGAAACTTTTAATGGAGGGAGGGCAGGCTACATCCAGGCTTGGTGCGAATGCAACTGGATCTTCACCACTCCCTCTTCAGGGCTTGTCACTGCAAAAGCCACTTGCCCAAAGTTCCAGGGACACCTGCATCCCAAAGGCTTCAGGCAGTGGGCAATGGCTATCCTTACTGCTGCCTTTAGACTGGCCTCTGGCTTCATCCCTCCTGCCCCCCACTCCTCCCTGCAGGTTCTAACTTAACTTCAGAATCACACTGAACACATTCTCTACCCTGCCACACCCACCCCAACTTCAGAGTCTGCTTCCTAAGGACTTCTGTCTATACTTGAGCTTTGGACCGATGCCTGGGACTGGGACTGTGAACAGCAGGAGAATTTTCTGGAACAGAACGGCTTTCCATCATGGCCAATAACGTACCACTCAGGATTACTCAAGTCTGAACAAGAGGAAGGTGATGGCAGTAGCAGCCTCCTGAGCCTTGGGTACCAGCATTAAGGGCAGCATCAGCCCCCATTCCTGTGGGTCTGGTCTCAGCATCTCTTGTCAGTAAACCCAAGCTGGCATCAGGCTCAGACATCATGCATTCTGAACTTTTCCCATAAATCTTGTTTGTTTAAGCCTCTGTGCTAGTTAGGGTTACTGCTGTGAGGCAGTCTGGGGAGGAAAGGGTTGACTTAGCTTATGCTTCAGCATCTCTGTTCATCCTAGAAGGAACTTAGGACTGAAACTCAAACAGGGCAGGAACCTGGAGGCAGGAGCTGATGCAGAGGCCACAGAGGACTGCTGCTCACTTGCTTGTTCTCATGGCTAGCTCAGCCTGCTTTCTTATATCACCCAGGATCAACAGCCTGGAGGTGTTCCCACAACAATAGACTGGGCCCTCCCCAATCAATCGCTAATTAAGTAAATACCCTACAGTTTTGCCTGCACCCCCATCTTGTGAAGGCATTTTCTGCAATCAAGGCTCCATCCTCTACAATGACTCTAGCTTGTATGGAATTGACTAAAACTAGCCAGCACAGCCACTTGCGTTTGAATCTGTTTTGATGGCTGGACATAGGCCTCTCATATGCACCCACATTTGACAAATGGTCCTGCAGAAAACGGGGTGTCAGGGGTTTCACTGTCTTACGAGGCTATATAAATGGAAAGACGTTGAAATGACTCTTTGGCCTGGGTCCTTCTTCTGTCTCCCAACCTCACACACCCACCTGCTTCAGCAACATCAGGGGCAGCTGGGAATTCTCCGCCTTTCTCTCCTCTTTAGTACATAACACCGTGTGCTCTGAGAAGCTTTCTGTACCTCTCTGGTTACCTCTCGGTCTTCTGGAGAGACAGGGCTCCTTGCCTGCGCAGGGCCCCTTAGCCACCTCGTCGCCCAACCTTGACACTGTGGTTTTGAACTAGATTATTTTAGGCACATTGCAATTACCTTTGCCCAAGTGCCTTTCTGTGAGGCTTTGAGTAAGAGTTTGCTAGAAAAGAATTTGTGTAAGACGTGGAAGGCATAGGTGAACTGCACGCATTGGCTGTGCTGAGGTTCCCGGTGCTATTGAATGCAGGTGAACCTCCCGTCTCGCTGGCTCCCCCTGCCGGTTCATGGCTCCTGTAGCAGTAACAGATTGCCTGCTTCAGCGGCTCCTGACCCCAGGGGAGAGTGCATGAATCACTCTTTGGCAGTGCACCAGATGTCCTTAAGGTTGGCGACAGTGAGGGATAGGTGTGCATTCCACCTTATCCTCATGGGACGGTAGACTGTCTTCACTGGTTGCAGTTATATTTATAGGTTCACTTTGTCCCACCCCACCTCCATGTCACTTCTAGCCTTCCTTTCTGTCCGGGGGCCTGACTGCCCCGAAGCGTAGAACTAATCCCAGGCATGGAGGCTTATGCATACCTAATTATCTTCTACAATTGCTAATGGCCTCATCCTCTTAATAAGTCTTCATTCCCTGTGTCTCACACGGCTTCTCCTTCTGTGATTGAATACTTGCTGATAAACTCAGTAACAAATCCTTGATTATCCGGCTTGTCAATGTGCTCAGCCAAAGAGCATTTTTTTAACCTGATGTTGCACTAAGACCAGGCAGTGGTGGTGCAAAGGTTAACATCGGATATGCTCCTGGAAAGCGGGAGTGTTCTTCTTGCTCCTTCCATCTGTCTCCCTTCCCCCTGGGATTCAGACGTAAGCATAACTCCTGCAACCATCATGTGACCTTGAGGAAAGATGATAAACCAGCAGAAGGCTGAAAGAAGGAAAGAGCAGGGCTTACCACCTCTGGAGCCAGCTCCAGATGTTTTTATGGAGAGGAGACAGCCATGACTTAATAAAAACCACTGAAGTTGAAAACACGTAAACAAAGATAATTTACTACCGATTCATCAAAAACTGCGTATTTTCTTATGACTGTGGGCACAATGAGAGTGTTGTCCCTCATGGGTAGCCTTTGCATATGGATTGATCACTTGATGGGATTAAGTCAATGTTGAAAATTACCATGTTCATGGTAAATTCTGAGAGAAAATATATGCAAATATAAGTTAATACAAACTAATAGGGATGGGCGGTGGCTGAGCATATTATTTTCTTGCAATGCAGACATTGGGGGCCTTAGTTTAGGTCCCCAGCACCCATGTAAATGCCAGGCAGACATGGTGACCCACTTCTATGAAAGGAGCTAAGGGGAGGAATGATATAAATCTAACAAAAAATTTATATTCTAAATTTACATGGTAGCCTTTTCAAAACCCGATGGTATGGTTTGAATAAGATGTGTCCCCTCTGTCATTCATTGAAAATTTAATCTGCTTTAGGAGATACTGAAGAGTGGGACAGGTGGGTCACTAAGAGGTGTTTAGGGATCCATTCTTCTGACTGAGTTCATCCTTTCATCTGGCTTATACAATACACTTTTTTGATGAATATCTTATCTGAGCGGAAGGTGTGTTATCAAATAAAAGCTGGCTGGGTTCCTAGTGTGCTACTTGTTTCTGATTATGTGATATCCTTGGGAGGTTCCCATCAAGCCTTTCACCAGATATATCCTCTTGACCTTGGACCCAGAACTATGAACCCAAATAAACCTTTTTTCTTTATTGATACCAGTCTATGGTATTGTGTTATTGCCCATAGAAAATCATCCAATATATCAAATAAATTACAACTAAATTATAGTCATTCAACATGAAATTTATTGTGGTGGAATAATCCTTTTGTACACTCTGAAGATTTGTTACTGTGATTGGCTTAATAAAGAAGCAGACTGGCCAATAGCTGAACAGAATAAAGTTAGGCAGGAGAGCCAGATGAGGAGAATACTGGGAGTAAGAAGGACAGAGTCTGGAGTCACCAGTCAGACACAGAGGGAGCAGGAGGTAAATGTATCATGGTAATAAAGGTACGACCATGTGGAAGAGAATAAATAAGGAATGTGGGTTAACTTCAAATGTAAGAGCTAGTTAGTAATAAGCCTGAGCTATTGACCAAGTATTTACAATTAGTATTAAGCCTCTTTGTGGTTATTTTAGAGCCAGAGGTCTGGAAAGGAAAACTCAACCTGAAATTCATCTTTTTAAAAAATATTGTATTTTGAGGTATTTGTATGTGCCTGAGTGTGTGTATGTGTATCACATTTGTGTGAGAGCCTTCAGAATTCAGAGAAGGTACTGGATCTCCTAGGACTGGAATTACAGGCATTTATGAGTCATCATATAGATGCCTAAAATTAAAGCCTGGTCTTCTGCAAGTGCAGTAAGTGTCTTTAACCACTGAGCCACCTCTGCAGACCCTCAACACAAAGTTTAAAAAGACAAAATGCATATACAGAGGCTGGGGAGACGTTTAGTTATTAAAGTGCTTCCTTACAAATTTGAGGACCTGAATTGGATCCCCAGAATCCATGAATAAAAAGCTAAGCTATGAGTGGTGGAGACAGTCAGATTCCTGGAGCTTTCTGGACAATCATTCTAGCCCACTCTGTGAGGTTCAAGCCAACGAGAGCTCTTATCCTCAAGCATATACACAAATAAAACAAAACAGGCAACAAACAAACAAAACCCCGCAGAAACTGGAGAGATGATTTGGGGGTTAAGAGAATGCACCACTCTTATAGAGGACTTGGGTTCAGTTACTAGGACCCACGTCATGTAACTTATTGCCTGTGACTCCAGCCCCAGGGTATCTGGCACCTTCTGTTGGCCTCCGCCTGCATGCACATGGCACACACATATACACTAGGGGACAGGCATACACATATATGCTTACAATAAAATTTAAAAATCTTTAAACTCAGGTTCAATCAAGGTGATGTGGAAATAAAAGAAAGAGGAGACCGACCTGTGGAGAAGGAGGTTGACATTTAATCAGAACAATGATGGGAAGCAGCCTTTCTGAGGGACTGGAGACTTCCCAGGTACTGCAGGCTTGAGGTTTTAGAGAGAAAAAAATGGGGGGGCACTTTTGTGGTGCAAAAGCCCATCCGCAGATCTGCTCCCCTGCAGTCTCAAGGTTGTAAAAGTCCAGTGGAGGCTGGTCTAGACAGATTGTTTTCCTGCCAACTAGCCCCAAATAACGACACAGAGACTTATTAATTATAAAAACTCAGCCTATAGTTTAGGCTTGCTCTCCTAGCTCTTATAACTTAAATTAACCCATTTCTATTCAACTAGGTATTGCCACTTGGCTCGTGGCTTTTACCTCTCCTCTTGCATGTCTTGCTCCCTCTGTATACGGCTGGCGATTCCCGTTTTCTTCCTCTCTAAGTTCTTTCTGTCCCCAGAAGTCCCACCTAATCTCTTCCTGCCTAGCTATTGGCCATTCAGCTCTTTATTTAGCCAATCACAGTGACGCCTCTTCACACTGTCTAGAGGAATATTCTTGTTCACCTTCTCAGGTGTTTCTGGGATCCTAATGTGTGCCTCTACAAACATGAATACATGCACATAAAATACGCATATGCCGACACTTAAAGGGCCCCCAGTGTTCTTTCTGCTGTTACAGAGGTTTCAAAGTTCTTTCAAAAGGCCTATACTCTCACATGACCAATGGACACAATGAACACAGGGTACAGAGGGTGACTTCACCATAGCAACGTGAACAACAGGAAAACCCTACCACACCTGTGTCAGAACTCTGAATATTACAGCCTTTCCACGACCCTCACAATGTAAGGTGTGATTACCTCTTCTTGAGAAACAAACGAAGGAGTGAAAAAAGAAAAAAAAAAGGTGGGATCGGGAGAACTGGAAACAGCATTTTTCTGGAAGGCTTCTGCTAATTAAGATGTTGAAAACAATTTTAACACCGTTTCTCACCACAGTGACAAATCTGACAGGTTTACAAATTAGCATCCTGGGACTCTCTAGCTGGATGTCCATGTCTTGTCAGAATTTGCTAGGGCCTGTGATGGGCTTGATAATCTCCACACACCATACCACACACATAAAATACCTCACCAGATGATTCTGAGGAACTGGCATATGGGGCAAATATTTTGAGCAGAAGAAAATGACATCCACTGTAACCCTGTCACTGACCCCTGCTGAGAGAAAGGGGGAGTTTATCACCATGGGAAAATGCTGGTGATGTCTTGGGGTCTCCAAAGTGGCACGTGCATCTTGAATGCCATCTTATCTTGTGAACCAGAGCAGAGAGACTTGGCCAGTCCCACGCAGCCTGGCCAGGAGAACTCTCTCTCCCTTTGGCTGCCGTTCTCTTCCAATCGCATATATTCATCTAATACTCAGGAACATGCGTCTTCTAGGGCCAGCAGCAACAAAGCAGCTCCACGCTTGTATCGCGGCTTCACTGGTTCTCCCTGAAACCCCTGTCAGGAAAATCTTGGCAAGGGAACCGAGCACTGCCTTATGCTCTAGGTTAGGATATAATCATCCTGGTGGGAATGGAAATATACTAGAGACACGGTTGCGCCCCTCCCTTTGACTGTCAGACCGCTGAGACAATGAACCTCAAGAAATTGAGTTTCCCAGGAGTCTCATGATAGGAGAAGGAAGGCTGAGACCCCGGAGGCAGCCTGAAAAGGAAATAATTTACAATTCCTCAGACCACCTTGCAGGAGAGAGTGGAGCCTAGACAATGACTGAGCTAGTCTAGGCAAAACCATGTTCCAGCCAAGGACTGCTCAGTTCAGAGGTTCTCAGCCTTCCTCATGCTGTGGCCCTTTGATACAGCTCCTCATGTTGTGTGGACCTCCGACCATCAAATTACTTTTGTTGTTACTCCATTACTACTGTTATTAATTGTGATGTAAATATCTGATATTTCTGATGGTCTTAGGCAACCTCTTGACCCCTCATTCGACACCCCCTGAAACAGGTTAAGAACTGCTGATTTACTAATACATAACTCTCCCTGGCTGTTCAAACCTTACCCTCATGCCAGGACTCCCAAAGTAGACTTGGGAGAGTAACTCGATCTTTTTGTTTCTGTTATCGGTGTGCATACAACTAAATAAATATAGCAAAAAAAAAATTTAAGAAATAAATTAAAATGGATAGCTGAAAAAGAAGACATTCAATATGGCTGCACTTTTAGTAGCTGATCTCGGGCCATCATTAGCCCACTAAATAGTCACTCTTTGCCCACCTCTCTGTCAGATCTATCATCCTTACAAAGACAGAGCAACCTTGGGAACATATTAGTATTAATGTAACAAAACTCTAGTTTCCGCCAATCAAAGTGCTAAGATTGCTGTCAGACGGTATCCAAGTCCTATACTGGAGCTCTCCCCATCTTGCTATAACCCACCTACGTAACGTGCCCACCAATGCATCTGAAAAAAAATGTCTTGATCTATGGCTTTCTTTGTTTAGTTACTATTTAAAAAATTCATAAAATTGCTGCCTTGTTGAAACATGGAATGTGTGAGACCCAAGTCTGTGTCCCCAGGCAGGCTATGGTCATTCTTCTGCCTCCAGCATCGGTGATGACTTTTATTCCTTTGACGCAAAAACTATCTTGGTTTTTTTTCCATTTTGTTTTCTTTTCATCTACTCACAGTAGAGGTCAAAGGACAGTCTTGGTTGTGCTTACCTCCTGTCATGGAGGTTCCAGGGATCAAACTGAGGTCCAGGCTGTCAGGTTTGGAAGTCGGTGCTTTGACCCACTCATCCATCTTCCTGGTCTTAATTTAGCTATTTTAATTGGTTTATAGAGGCAGGCGGCTGAGCCTGGCTCATCAGGGCTACCAGGGCAACGGCTCTGACTCTGATGCCAGTTTCTGGACATTTCAATTCACAAAGGTTATGTGCTTCTCTCTAAGTCATGCACCTCATCAGTGGTTGCCTATGTCCCTGGTAGGATGTCAAGACAATGCCTGAGGCTTCAAGCAGAATTCCCTGTGCTTTGCTGTAACCCGCCCACCAGATGTACCCACCAGGGTCATCTAAAAAGTACCTTGATTTATGACTTACTTTGCTCTCTTACTATAGAAAATTTCATCAAATTGTTACCACGTTGGAGCATAGTATTCAGTGCATTCTAAACCCGTGTTCCTGGACCTGGGTTTATTAAAAGAAGGGAGAAACAATTGAATACACAAAGGAACCAACAAAGCTACAACACACTCATTCCTTCAGCGTTTTTTGAGCTCACTTCTTTCCCCACGAACCAGGCCACTATGCACATAGACAGAGCCTGAGGCAGAAATTCACATGCCCTCCTTTCAACAAATCCAGGGATGGCAAAAGAGGAAAGGGCACACCCAAAGTAGGAAGTTAAGCTAGGGTGGGAGCCCCTGACCCTCAGGGAGTTCTGGAGCGTGAATTGTCCTAAGGAGAGCAATCAGACTGTGGACCAAGCCTTCATCAATCTTCAGTGAGCTGTGGGCTTCCCCAGGAGACAGTCTAAGGCCCCCAAGCATGGCAGTTCCTATTAAGCAAGGGAGATGCTCTGGAGGATGGGGCAGCTATGAGTCATTAGCTGCTAACACTCAAATGAGCTGGGGTTAAAAGGATGATGTAGAAACCCACAGCATCTCCCCAGACAGACATTATTAGTATGCTATGGCCATCTCCACAGCAGGTCCCAATTATGTGCTTTCAGTGCCTTGCAGCTCACCCCAGTCCTTGCCTTGGGCTCATCTAAGAACTGTCATTTACCTGGGCTTTCCGAGTTACATGGCACTCTTTTGTCCAGAAACCCTTCAGCTCGCCTTGGACCTCATGCCTATGTATTAATCATTTTCTTTTGAATGCCTTCATATTACTACCCAGGCATGCAATTGCTCCCTCACTAAGCCTAGAACCTTCCTTCAGTATGGATTGTGACATCAAATGCAAAGCCATCATCCTGTAGCCTTTAGCCCTATGTTAGATGCTTTAAAGATGTGGCAGAAATCTGGGCCCTGGACAGTTGTCGAGAGTAACAACAGTAAGTGTAATGGATTTGCTGCGGGTCTCTGGCAGCTTGCTGTGGGGTAGAGACCACGCGGCAGGTCCACAAACCAAGGTGGATGGTCCCCACCCATGTGGCAACTGATCCCTGGCAAGTGGTGTGGGCAGGCGGCGGGTGGGAGGCACAGATGCTGCGAGTCTCGGGGACTGCTGGGGACCGGAAAGCAGCCAGTCCTGAGCGGGATGGCACACGAGACCACGTGGCAGATCTCCATGTGACTGCGGCCAGCAGGCGAGAGAGACGGATAAACACACCATACAGAATAAAATTGGACATTAATTAGATGGGTTATGGAGGGGAAGGAAAAAGGGGAGAAGAGGGAGAGAAAGAGAGAGAGAGAAAGAGAAAGAGGGAGAGAGGGAGAAAGTTGGCAGCCTCTCCAAGAGAGGGGACAGGAAGAGGAGGAGTGGGGCTCTGAGGCTGCAAGCAGGAAGGGAGTGGGCATGGCTTGTCTCTTAAAGAGGCAGAACAATTATTACAGTAAACAATATGAACACCCAGTTTGAAGAACTTTCTGTTTGCTGTTTGCTTAGCACCCCTTGTACTCCCCTTCCCAGGCTTGTCAAGAAGGCCATTTGCAGGAGGCAAGTATAGAAATAACCTAGTAACCTGACACTCTACTTGGATTGAGCAACAACACTCCCTTCCCCTAACAATGCCCCTAGACACCCCTCAGCAACCTGGGGTGCCCTCCTGCATCCAGCTGCACATACACCCAACTTCAGGTGATGGAAACACGTTACTGTCCTGAGACACCCCTTAATAACACTCATTTCTGTTCAGACGTGTCCTGAAGTCAAGGGGATGGGTACCCTAATTGGTTAGGGTACCTGTACTGTAAAGCAAACTGTATCTGCTGAGTGTACTTCCAAGGAAAATCCTCTATTTAACATTCCATGCCTATGCAGGAGCAGGCAGCCTTATAATTAAAATCAGATGCATTGTGGGAAAAGACAGACTAAGTAACCTAGAGTTTACATAACCCAAGCCTATTAATCAAAGCCAAAGCTGACCACCTATACCCATCCCTAGTAACTAGTTTCTCCCCCTGGACCACATAAAAGGAAGCTCCAAGTGTAACTGGGCCCCTGGGTGCTCTCTAACTCAGGGCACTTGCCTCTCTTATGTGTCAGTGTAGCCAAATGGAGTAATTTTGTTTTGCTCTTAATAAAACTTTTGCTGCTTTACGTGTGTGTGTGTACATGCACAAGTGCATATGTATTTTCTAGAGATTTTCTAACAAGATTCCAAGAACCTGGAAACAAGTATCAGAGAGACAGAAGAAGAAGAAGGACAGCAAAGCAGCATCAAATCAGGCACTTAGAACATTCAGGAGAAATGACTGGGGTAGCCCAACTGAGAGATCGAGCCAAAGCACCGCCATCAAACCAGGCACTTACGACATCCAACAGAAATGAATTGGGAAGTTCCCTTGACATGGTTGTGCAGGAGTTTCCCACTTGAGGGATCTGGACAGAGCATCCACCCATGGATGAGCTTCCAGCTTCTCATTCCCACCACATGCGTTTTTGTATTGTGGGATAAAACAGATATAAAACACAGCAATTTCATTGGTGTAACTGGCCTGAGAGAAGTAAAGGCATTTTTTTTTTTTTTTTTTTTTTTTTGGTTTTTCGATAAAGCTTTGGAGCCTGTCCTGGAACTAGCTCTTGGAGACCAGGTTGGCCTCTGCCTCACAGAGATCTGCCTGCCTCTGTCTCACAGCTGCTGGGATTAAAGGTGTGCGCCACCGCCGCCCGGCTGAAATAGCGGTATTATTAACACCACGTCTCTCAGTTCTTATCAGACAATTTAAAAAACGGACCCAAAGAAGTAGGAATTTCTCCATGAATCTCATGCTGGGAACCGGAAAATTTGCCAACCAGAAGGGGGCACTTGTCTCTTAAAAAGAGCTTTCGTGTGGTGCTGACAACTTGTGGGACCACGTTACATCATAAGTTCGCAGAAAATGATGGTTCAGAGGTGGGCGGAACCACATCTGTTTAGATGTAAGATCCTTGGCCTTCTATTGAAGCTTTGAACACTCTTCAGGATCTGAAGTTGGACTTGAGATTCACTGGAGGTCAGCAAGGGAGGGGCGGAGTGGAGTGGGGCTAGGGAGTGGGGTGGGGTGGAGTTGGGGCAGAGCAGAGTGGAGAGGGGGCAGGCCGGATGAAGTGAAGTGGTTCTTCTGTATCTCTTGGTTCCTCCTCTCAATGTAGGCACCTTAAATAAGTCTTTGTTTTCTGCTTTCCACGTGTAATTTGGGTCTTCTAATTGGCTGAATGAGGACGATGGCCTTGCCTGGCTTCAGGTGCAGATGATGATCCCCAAGTTCAATAACGTTGGGAATGATTTCTCTCTTAGCTGTTCTCAAGGGCACAGTAATTAAAAAATATCCTTAGCTTTTTTACCATTTTCATTTCTTATCATCGCAGGCTTAGGGGGGGGCCAACCTGAGCCAGAAGTTGGAATCTTGGAGGACACTTTAAATAAACATACAGGAGAGTCTGGACCCAAGAGACCTCTTCACGGGCAGAAACCACTTCTCAGTAAGCTTCAAGACCACAGTTCCTTTAGCATTAGAATGTATATTCCACCCACCCTCTCAGGACACAGGCAGAGTGCACAGTGAGTGTGGGGCTTCACACTCTGCGCCCGCACTGGCTTCGCCCTCCTCCTGGAAGCTGTTGCCATCTCTTCCTCCTGTGATCAGCCTTCTCAGGTTTGAAGTCACCTGTAGCAGGAACATGTGTACCACGGACACTAGCACAAATTATAAACATCGCTTTTGTCCTCAGCAAGCCAGCTGCTACTCGCTCACTAGCACGACACCCGGAAGCATACCATGTTCTAGGAGCAAAGAGAAGAGAATTTGACAAAGCAATGCTGGCTGCGCTAGGATTTGGGAGAGCCAGTTTGGCGCCCCCTGCTGTCCGCATGCTAGGCCTTGGCTTGCTTTAGTTATGTTTGTCCGGGTGCTAACTAAAGCTTCTAGGATCAGAGCCTTGGTCCTGGCAGCCCTAACAAGCTAGGTTTGGCCAACTATTTTCCACGGGCCATTTAAACAAATAATAACAATAAACTGAGAAAAGAAATGTATCCGGTGTGGCCACATTTGGGGAAAGGGATGAAGAGAGCCACAAGCAGCACCCCTAAGCAAGTCCATCTTTGGGGTCCTGATCTGAGGTTTATGTTTAAATATAAGCCAAGGGGCATGCATATCTGGGCAGTCCTGGTGAAGGTGTGGTCCTGGCCATCACCCAATGTTCCAGTGTCTCCATCAAGGGGGTATGACAGGTGGTTAGAATTGTGTGCAATCACTTCCTTGGAGACAAATTCCTCCTCTGCTTGGCACCAGGTTTCCACCCTCTCTTTCTCTCAGCGTAAGACTCTCTGGGGAAATTCCAATCCCTTGGAGTCTATTGTTTCAATAGTCTGCCAGCTAAAGGGCGGGGCATGCGTGTCTCTGTAGGATGAATTCATTCCTGCAGAGACAGTCACTTGTGGGATCCTTGGCAGGCACTTGGCCTCGCTTTCTTCTGTCAATATGAGTCTGTGTCTTGCTTGGCTCACCTGTTAGTGGCAATCTGCGCTCTAATTGCACGAGGCCACTACTGTATTATAAGTTCTTTAACGGGATGATGGAGCAACCTCAGCTAGTATTGAGGCCCTAGAAGCAACACTGTGACCTCACTTTGCCCTGCGCAGTAGAGCTCAGCTCTCCCATTTATTAGTTCTCTGCTGAGATGGCCTTTCACGGGTAATCAATAGCTAAGCGGATAAATGGGACGGCTCCTCGCAAATCCATTGCTTGATTGCTGAGAGGCGATGTTTTATTCATTGACAGGTCTGATTTATCATTCAGTGGTGAGGACGGAGAGTTTGTCCCAGCTGTTCACATTCACTGAGAGGCAGCG
>NW_026067903.1:7251828-7296220 GCF_014885135.2 Alexandromys fortis | reverse complement strand
TCTTCTTCTCTCTCTCTCTCTCTCTCTCTCTCTCTCTCTCTCTCTCTCTCTCTCTCTGTGTGTGTGTGTGTGTGTGTGTGTGTGTGTGTAGTTCTTTGAGGTACAAGCCATTTTTTTGAGATGTTGCTTCTTCCTCAGTGTAGGTATTTGTCATGCCAAACATCTTTTTGGAACTGAATGTGCTCTACCTCATATGTTTTTCTTATGTCTTTCCAATTTTCTTTGTACTGAGGCAATTTTTCTTCTTTCTCTTTGGTACATTCTCTAACCCACTGTTTATTTAGGAATGTATTTAATTTTCATGTATTTGAAAATTTTCTGATGTTGCCTCTATTGTTGAATTCTAGTTTTGTGTCCGGTGACCAGAATATAATTATCATCCTCTCAAGGCATCCAAACTGGGTTTGTGGGGTACAGTCTTCCCTGCCCTGGGGAACACTTTGTGTTTTGCTGGGCAGGGATGAAATGTTCTGTGCATGTCTGTTCAGTCAAGTTGATTTATAGTGTCGTTCAAACACACTGGTTCTCTATGTATTTTGTCTGAATCACCATTGGTGTTAAGTGTTGAAGTCAATTGTTGACTTTGTCTATTCGCAAGTGTTCGCCAGAATACCTCAAACTGGGGAATCTATGAATGATAAAGATGTCACACTTTGGGGATTGAGAAGTCTAAGGACAGAGTGGTACAAGGCCCAAAGTCTAGTGAAGTGTCATTCTCTGCACCTTGCTACTACCTCTTCTTTAGCAAGGAAAAGGAAAGTTGTTCCCATTTGAGGGGCACTAATCCCATTTCTGAAGGTATAATGCCTGTAATTAATCACTTCCCAATGTCATCTGCTGATCAGATTTAGAGATAATGATTATAATTCATTGAGCAATTGACTACTTATTCATGATCTCTGTATTTTGTGCATTCTATCTGATTTAAGGATGGCTACACCTGCTGTTTATCATCCACATGGCATATTCTTTTCTTTTCAAATGTTTATGTTCATTCATTCCTCTGTGTGTGTGTGTGTGTGTGTGTGTGTGTGTGTGTGTGGTGTCTGTGGGTGTGCATGCCATGGTGTGTCTATGACCATGACAACCTTATGAAAGGGAGATTTGATTGGGGCCTTGCTTACAGTTTCAGAGGTTTCGTTCATTATTACAGGGAGATGTGACACTGAAGGAGAAGCTGAGGGTTCTACATCTGGATCCATAGGCAGCAGGAAGATGGAACTCATGGCCTGGCTTGGGCTTTTGAAACCTCAAAGCCCACCTCCAATGTCACACTTCCTCCAACAAGGCCACACCTACTCTAATAAGACCACATCTAATCCTTCTTAAGTAGTGCCAGTCCATGGTGAGCAATCATTCAAACAAAAGAGCCTTTGGTCCATTCTTATTCAAATCACCACAAGTAGTAAACTTCCTTGCCTTTTTTTTTTTTTTAACTGACAAAATCTTTCTCTCATTTTGAAGCTACCTTTGCGGGGTTAAGCATTCTTGGTTAGAAGGTCTTTTATTTTCATTCTTGAATACTTTATAATTCTGCTCTCTCCTGATCCACAAGTTTTTTTTTTTTTTTGCTGAGAATCTACTGATAGACTTTTAAGGATCTCCTTTCTCTTGCTGATTCCAAACTTGTCTTTATACTTTTAATCATGAAATGTAAATGCTTCGTATCTCAGCAGGCTTGTCTCCATGTTCAGGCTATCTGAGTTTCGCTGGGCATTACACATCTGTTTGTTTATATCTCTAATCTGTTGGGAGATTGTTTTTTATCATGGTCTCTATAAGTAACCTTGTAGTTTCTTTTTTCTTTCTCTGTTCCTTCTGAGACCTACCGAAGTGGATGCTGTTTTTGTTCTGCTGTCCCGCAGTTATAAGAGCTTTCTCTCCAGTCATATACACCCCTTTTCTGGATAAATTCTAACAATATGTCTTCAAACTCAGTGACCAGGCTCCCATTTGACTGGATCTGGTCCTGAAGCTCCATTGGGTTTTTTAGTTTAATCGTTGAATTTTTCAGCTCCTGAATTTCTTAGGTTTCATTTTGCTTTATTTCTATTGATTGAACTAGTTTTTTGCTCATGTGTCGATTCTCTGATCTCATTACTTGCAGACTTTTGCTCCCATGCGGCTCACTGACCATACAACGAACAGTTTGAGTATTACTTAGGTGATTTGCAGGTCTCTGTTTGAGCTGAGTCACTGGGGATCATTATTTTTGTCTTTGCTGCTGTCCCATTTTGATGGAGTCCCAGTTTTTTTTGATTCTTCCTGCTTTCTAAAACCTTGCTTCCACTTGAAAACACAGCCTTTTCCTGCATTACCTGGGAGAATTTTGTTTTGTTTTTTCAGGCAGCCCTGCTAGAGATTTTGGAAGTCCATCTGTCTTTGGATGCACCATTGATATTATCTTCAGCTCTTGTGTTTCTCTCTTGACTGGGGATAAGTATGAAAACTCTGAGTATTTTCCCACCTCCCTTGGCTAAGCCAGCTGTTGGTGGGTGCGTCTACAGTACTAATGCCATGTAAAGGGGCCATGAACATGTCTTCAAAAGTTTGCAAATAGGTTCTTGGAAATACCCATGGAAAATAGAGGCAAAGGTTGGCCAGTAGAGAGCTCAGGTGAGACATCCTGCAGGTTCATAGGAAGGCCCCTCAGTATTTCACAAGACACTTAGGAGTACCTGTGACCACTGCTTTAAGGTTACCTGATGGAGACTCTCCCCATACTCTCTCTCCTCTCGATGATCTGGGTGAACTGAGGCAGAAGTAGGCCTTTGAGAAGTTCTCTGAGGTCCGAGACTATCTCTGTGCTCTTACCTTCCCAAGTGAGTGGCTTACAGCATGCGTGTGCCTTGACAAGGAACCATACCACTTTGAGCGAGATGATTGAAGGTGAAGTAAAGTTGTTCTAGTTTTGGATTATGAGACTTCGTATTTCTAAGCACATATACACACTATGTTGATATTTCTCCGCTGGATTCCTACGTTTCCAGAGAGATATTCCCATCAATGGATAGTCACAATGTTCTTTTGGTATGCATGTGTGCATGTGGATATTTGTACATGTGTGCACACATGCACATGGAGGTCATAGGTTGATACCTGCTGTCTTCCATTATTACTCATTTTTTATTGCTTATTTCCCCTTAGTTCCATTATTACCTTATCTTTTGAGACAGGATCCACTGAATCTGGAGCTCACTGACTGACTAGGTTGTCTGGCCGGCAATCTCCAGAGATCTACCTATTCTCATGCCCCCATCCCAAGCGATAGCATTACAGATGCACTTGGCCATGCTCAGCTTTTGTGTAAATGCTAAGAATCTGAGCTCAGGTCCTAGCTACTGTGCAGAAGGTACTTTAGTACAGAAGCCATTCCTCTGGGCCCACAATTGGTGTTTGCTATTGCCACTTCTGCGGTGAAACATTGTGTTTTTGTTTTTGTTTTCTGATAGAATTTTTTTTAGAATTTAATCTTTTCTCATTTATTACATTCCAACAATAATCCCCCCTTCTTCCCTCTCAATTCCCCCGACCCAGGTTCCAGCCCAATCTACTCCTCCTCCTTTCCCTTCAGAAAAGGGAGGGCCTTCCAGAGATATCAACCAAACATGGCATATCAAGCTACAATAAGACCAGTCACCTCCTCTCATTTAAGGCTGAATGAGGCAACCCAGTTGGAGGAAAAGGGTCCCAAACTCAGGGAAAAGAGTCCGGGCTAGCCCCCTCTCTGACTGTTATGAGTCCCACAAGAAGGCCAAGCTGTACCACCATAACATATGCGAAGGCCTAGGTCAGTCCCATGCAGGTTCTCTTTCTCTTCTCCATTCAGTTCATAGCTCCAGTCAGTGGGCTGGTACAGCCCACTTTCAGGGTGGATCTTCCTACCTGACTCAACCCATCTGGGAATTTCCTTGCAAGCATGCTCAGAGACTTGTAGAATCATGTCTACTGGCTGATTCTAGATCCGGTGTGCCTCTCTTTGAGCTATTTACATGGCGTGTGCACATGCCAGGCAAACACACACACACTCCTGGAAGGATGTCTTATTTCTTCCATCCTACCTGCACATGAGCAAACCAAGAAAGACAGCAAGGAGTGAAGTGGTTGAGGGTGGTCAGTAGGTGACCAAGGGAGGTTGGCTCCTGAGTGCACACACTGTGTGCTGGGCTCTGGCTCCTATGCTGCTCTTCAGTGTCTTCATCACATGCATGCTTGTGCGGCTCTCTTTGGTAACACTAGCTCCAGAATGCAGCCTTCCATGCCTGCAAGGCTGCTCTTACTGCTATGACTGTCCCATCTGTGCATCCGCCACTCAGGAATTTTGAAAGCAATTATCTCCATGGAAATTCACATAATTGAGGATTTTCAGGTAATTCTGCATCTGATTATTTGATTTTACCATCCCGAAGTCCACTGCAGGAGCTGAAGCTATCTCTCCAGGGGTAGAGTGCTTATCACGGAAGCATGAAGACCTGAGTTCAATTCCCAGCACCTACACAAAAGGCAGACCATCAAGGTGTGCCCTTGTAATCCCTGTGGTGGGGAGGTAGAGGTAGGATTCCTGGGGATTATTAACTAAGAAGACTATCCAGATTGGCAAAGCCCAGGCCAATGCGAAACCCCACCTCAGAAAACAAGTTGGAGAGCTTCTGAGGAACATCTGAGGTTGACCTCTGACCTCCACACATGTGTACACTCATGCACATGCACAGGCATGAACACATGCAAGCTCCATTAGAGCCTCTTCCTCTCACTCCACAATCTCTGTTCGCTATGGAGAAGTTCATTGAGATGTGAGGGAAGTCGGGGTGGGGATGCACACCCAGTGAGAGAGCAGAGAGTGCCCAGACGCAGAGTCTACAGACAGAGAGCAGATGGCGGGGGACTGCGCAGTCACCAAGAGAATAAACAATCAGCAGGGAAGATCGGCCAGTGGGATTCGGGGAGTCGCCGATGAGACTTGGTGAAATCTCTAAACTGTAGTAGTTTCTTCTGATCGCTCCCCATTAACTGAATATTTCTAATTTAATTAGGTCACATTTTATACCCTGCCTGCGCACGAGCAAAATTACTGCAGGTTTGGAAAGCAAAGACGCTTAAAACATGCTGATAGCAAAGAGAGGCGATAGAAAGGGGTGGGTGGCGGGACCCAAAGGCCGTGCGCAGCTCCAGGCTGGTCTCCTCATGCAGAGCTGCCACCTTGAAGTCCACATGTGCTGTGTTCTAGGTCACTGTTCAGACCGCATGGTGCACAGCCTGAGCGTAAATAAATTAACCAAGTATAAAACCAGCCAGGCTCCTGCACAGAAACATGCATTTAGACTTGGGTGTTTTATGCGTTGGCTAAGAAAACATCTCTACAGAGCAGTTTGTCTGGATGCTTTAGGGCTTTGAGGCTGAAACAGACTTGTGAGGAGGAAATGGATGCCCGCAGAGGAAAGGAAGACTGTTCCCATTCCGCAATTGTGAGCCGCTGTGTATTCTAGTGACTCGTCATCTTGTTTCTGTGACAAGAGACGTGGGAACTTACGGAAGAAAGGGGTTCTGCTGGCCCAGTGCCAGGGCCCAGGTCATCATGGTGAAGAGGGCCTGGCGTCAGGACAGGAGGCAACTGCTCACACATGCGCAGTCAAAAAGCTGAGAACGCTGAATGTTGGAGCTCAGCTCACTTTTGATTTTTTATTTAAGCCCGGGACGTCAGCCCCTTTTATGGGTCGACCTTGATTAACCTAACCTAGAAAGCTCTCCCAGATGTACCCAGGTGACTGGAGGTTCTGCCAGGTTGATAATGGTAACTGGAACGGGGAGGGACAGCGTGTTCTGACAGCTCAACAGGACCTTGTCAGCACACCAGCACGGTTCCTCCCAGTATCCCCTCTGATATCTGGATGGTAGGGTCAGACCACCAACTGTGCTGGATGGTTCGTGCCAACGTGACAATAACTAGAGTCACCTGGGAAGAGAGGGCCACGATAGAAGAATCATCTCCATCACCTGGCTTGTAGGCATCTCTGCAGGACATTTTCTCAATTGCTAGTTGATGAGAAGGGTCTAACTCATGGGCAGGTACCATCCCTGGGCAGGTGGTCCCTGCTTATATAAGAAGGGTAGCTGAGCAAGCCAGCTTCTGTGTCTCTGCCTCAGTCCCTGCCTCCACATTCCTGCCTGAGTTCCTACCCTCGCTTCCTTCAGGGATACACTGCAACCCAACCTCAAAGTATAATCCAAGTAAACCCTTTCCACCCCAAGCTGATTTTGTTCTGTGTCATCATGGCAACCGAGAAGCAAAGTAGAGAACCCTACACTCAGAATTGTCTTACTTTTATGAATTCAAATCCATGGCCTGCTACGAATTCCACTGCTTTTATTAGCTGCTTGAGATTTTATTTAATTGAATATTGGCTCTAAACATTAGTACCTTGGAATAACATCAGCATTAGTTAAGCAGGACACAGAATGACAGCGTCCAGCATCTTTACAGGGGCCGTACATGCTCTCTAGTGCTCAGGATATGAGAGCCCGGAAAGAGGGATGATGAAGCTTTGAGTGCATGGATATCAAGGCAGAGACTCTGGGACCGCCTGCCCATCCATCTTCCCGGTGGTGGTTTAATAAGCCTTTCCTCTGAGCCTTTCAGTATTGCTACATTTGACTCCAGGGCAGAACGGGAGTAGCCCAGTATCCTTGCATGACTGATGTATACCAGCGGTATAGAGAAGTGATCTCTAAGTGTGGGCAGGAGGATGAGACACATGTCTGGAGGCCACGTTTATAACGGAGCAGGCTGAAGTCAGAGCTGTAGTGAGGTGTGAGGCCCGAGCTCTAATGTCAGGAAAGGAGGAGGGAGGCTGGGAGGTTGAACAGAATTCAAGAGCTGTAGACTGATGTGATAGACCTTATTCACGCTGGGTGAAGGCCACCACATAAACTGCTAGGAAGGCAGATGCCGGCAGACACCCAGAAATATACTGGCGCACACATACAACACACATGTGGGCACTCACACACACACACACATAGACCCACAGATAGACAACAGCAGGACAGGCTTCCAGAGGCATAGTGAGAGGGTAACAGCTAAATGTCGGGCCTCTGACCTCAAAGCTACATTTCTTTGGAACCAATGCAAATACTGCATTCTACCAGGAATGCTGATATGACAGATCATATCACTATTTATTTTGATATTTTCCAAACATTTGATGTCAGCCATTTTGTGTTAACCATAGCCCCATAAATGTCAATATCAGCCATGTTTAAGCCAACTCTTATAGTATATCTGTATCAGTGCCCTGGCCTCTAAACATAAACTGACCTTTAATGGCTTCCTGTTCCCAATACGAGGCTGGACCTGGCAGCAACAGTAGGGATAGAGGCACAACTCTAAGCTGTCCCTGTCAGCCTGAGGACTTCTTTAATCTTTTAAAAACTTTGATTCAAATAAAGTAGATCCTTGGCCATGGCACAGAAATGATTTTTAGCATGAGCTGCTTTGAAACAAAGTTGGAGTTTATTAAAGATGGAAGGGAATGGCTTAACCGTTTCTGCTGACATGTTGAAACACCATGACCAAGATCAACAACGTGGGTTTATTCTTCTTACAGCACGTAGTCCATCATTCAGGGAAGCAGGGTGGAAACTCAGTGCAAAAACTGATGTAGAGGCCCTGGAAGAATCCTTATTGCCTTGCCCCTTGTGGCTTGCTCAGTCTACTTTCTTATAGCATGCAGGACCACCAGCCCAGGGGTGGCACCACCCACAGTGAGCTTGGCCCTCCCCCATCAATCACAGATTTTTAAAGAAATGTACCAAGGTTTCCCACAGGCCAATCTTGTGGGGATATTTTCTCAGTTACGGTTTCCTCTTCTAACATTACTGTAGCCTGTGTCGAGTAACTAAGCAACACAGAGGGTTAGGGAGATGGCTCAGTGGGTGAAGTGACTATTTCGCAAGTCTGAAGACCTGAATTTGGATCCCCAGAACCCACATTAGGTCAGGCGCAGGCGCTTGCATCTATAACCCCAGAGCTAATGTTCTGAAACAGAGAGCAGAGACAAGAGAATTGCCGGAAACTCGAGGGCAGTGCCAGCTAGTCTGCTAGTCTGGAGGATGCGGTTGTAAACAACCAAGAGATTCTGCCTCAGACTAGGTGGAAGGCAAGGAATGGCACCCATGTTGTCGCCTGACTTCCACTTTTGTGCGTGTGCATGCGAACACGAACACACACACACACACACACACACACACACACACACACACCAGAAAATCACCCAGGGAAAGAATAAATCACACCTGAGACCTTGAGTGCGTGCTTCTCCAGAAAGCATCTAAATTGAGCCATAATAGTGGTGACTCCATCAGATCTGGGGGGCTTTGCAAATCTCACTGTCCAGTGGGCTTCTAAGAGACCCTCCCCTCCTCTATTCTCATTTGCCTTTTGAATAATTGAGATTATAGGGTGGCCCCAGAGGTGTGCAGGGTGGTATTTCACACTGATAAGGGAAAACCTGGGGCCATCAGGCTTGTACTATGAGTTCTGGAAAACGGCAGCTGGGAATCATAAATGTTCTAAGCAGGTGTCCCTGCTTCTCAGCTGCAGAGAGATCATAACCAGACTCTAGAGTGAGGAAGTCCTTTTCCTTTTCATGCCCGTGATGGTCTCTGTTTTTTTTAGCTGCACCAGTTCCCTGATGCTCTGGCCTTAACAAAATCAATCACCATGCCTGCGGTCAGCTTCAACTTCCAGGATTTTTCTAAAACCTCACACTGGAAACAGCAGGCCCTGAGGCGAGGGTGCCTGCTTTTCTTGTCCAGGATACAGCCGCGTCTGTCCCAATCCCTGTGGTCTCTGTCCCCAGAGACCTCTGTCCTCTCCAGTGACTTTTCCTTTAGAGCAGAACCACAGCCTAGCTCCTCCACTCCAGTGCCTCTGCTGTGAGTAGCTTCTGATACAGCCTCTTCCTGAAATGTGTTCCCCTTTAATAAGACACACACAGTGTGATAACCATCTGGCTCCTTTATTTCTCAGTGGAGCTGAGCATGTTCTGTACTGACCTTTGCTGGCCTTGCACTTCGCTGGAAGCAATCCGCTTATTAAATCAGAAACCAGAGAAGACCCCTGATCCTTACCCCTGACCGCATGACAAGCCTGAGGCTGGTGTCCTCCTGACTTTTGGCAGACTGGCATTTAAATGCCAACATCTCTCCAAAGAGCTTCGATGTGGGCAGTAGGTTGGGCATAACTTTTTATACTTCATTTCTCACGTACAGGAAGAAAAGGACATAGAAAATGTCGTGAGGTCTTGATACTATCACTAATGGCTGCTTGAGCAGAGGAGCCACTGCTGTGGACTGGGGCTGTGGTAGGCCCTGAAGAGGTTGGGAACGCTCCCACGGTACCCCAGTGATTCTCTGAGTTTCTGCCTGTCATCGCTCTATAAAGCATAGTGACTGACCTATGGCTACAAAAACTGAGCGCAAGGAGTGGAGAACTCATCATGGAAACTAAGAGGCAGGGGCACTGCAGCCAGGTTCTTCTTTTCTATTGGGCGTGGCCATATGGAACAATGATGAGAAATGTTTGCTTAGCCAGCAAAGGCTTGGACCGGACCGTGAGGTCAGTGCAAGAGGCCATGTCCATGTCAGCTTCCATGGGGACCTGTCTGGGGTATCCTGCCATCTAAGAATCCAACAGAAAACCCCACAGCAGGATGGTAGAACTCGAGGCAGCACTCGTCCTGTAGCATCTGCCTCTGGTTACCCCCATCACTGATGTCGTGGCTAGAGTGGCGTGTGCTGAGAAGGAGTCCATGGTCCTCTTAGTGACACCTGTCATTAAAACCTTCATGTTCGGTTCTGAATTTAACCAGTGCCTTATGCTCAGGAGCTACTCTTTGGGGTTGGTTCACCCAGCAATTGTTGCATTTCCTGAAGCCAGCTTAGGCCATCTTTTTCTCTTATACAAAGGGGCCTAGTAGTTTATTACTTCTGTGCCAGGCACAGGCCCCATCAAGAAGCCACATTACAGACACGGATATAACAGGACTCAGAAGCGTGGGGCCCTTTGCTTCAGTGTGTGGCACCCGGAGATGCTGAGCAGGACCCAGAGTAAGTTGTCTCGTTCTAGATATCACTCTGCTTCCTGGCTTTATAGCCTTAGAAATTTTATGCGCTGTCATGCTTGGATTGCCTCCAAGGATTCTCTTTTTTTATCTCCTTTTGTTTTGATCCTCTCAAAACTGCTTTCTTATTAGTCTTAATGACGCTTTGGTTACTTCCTCGTTGTCCACAGAAGACAAGTGCTTTGAATTGGTTTTCAAAATCCTCCAGAATTGTGCCCAACTTACCTTTCCTGTCTATTATAAAAACACTACATGAACTGATACATGATAATTGGCTATTATTAGGACTCCCCAAACCTCTGTAGTCTGCTATCTCCTCTGTTTCTGGTACATGGCACTCCTAATTCTACCGACCTCCAAACTGATGTGGGGTGGCTTTGGAACCCGGCAGTGGGTAGAATCAGGAAGAACCTTTATAAACACATAGAAAGATCCTGGGCTATTTCAAAGAGCTTGCTAAATATGGACAATGCTGAGGTAAATGATAATTTTAGAAAATTCCTCAACTACCGAAGAGAAAGTCTAAACTTCATGGAACAGAATGCTAGCAGACACGTGTGTGGAGGAGGTTCACAAAGAGGACTTCGTGGTAGTTTTCTAGCTTTAGGATATTAGAACAAATGGTATCTTTATGATTATAAACGAATACTGACAGCCTACCAAAAGTGTGTCTTGTATGATCACAGAGGCATTTGAGATGTAAGGAGAACTAGAGGGCAATTATCGGCCCACAGCTGAAAAGCACATTAGATAGGCTTTGCAAGTTCACTTTTGGTGGTGAAGGATAGATTGGCCACTCGTTGCCCTGACAAAATAGCAATGCCTGATGGGTGCAACTTAAGGAAGGAGGGGCTTATTTGGCTCACAGCTGGAGGGGACAGTTCACGGTGGCCAGGAAGCCATGGTGGCAGCAGCATAGGGTAGCTGATCATATTGCAGCCAGGGCAGCCAGGAAGCAGACAGCTAGATGCTAGTGCACAGTTCACTTTCTTGTTTTCATTCAGTACAAGACTATCATCCATGGAATGGTGCCGCCCACATTTAGGGTACATCTTTCTACCTTAATTAACCTAGTCTAGAAACTCCCTTACATATTCCCAAAGGTTTCGCTTCTAGGAGATTCTGAGTCCTCTTAAGTCGGCAATCAGCATCAGCCATCACAGGAGAACATCTCAGCTGCGAGCCATGGAAAGCAGAGACTTTGACTCTGCAATATCACAGAACCATTCTCTGCCAGCTGCCGAGTGATGAAGAAGGGTGCTCTCCCCAGAGCAGTTAGCCAGCAGCCTCGCTGGCTGATACCTTGATCTCAGGCTTTTCACACTGAGCAGAGGAACAAGGACTTGCAAACCACAGAACAATGAGATGGTAGATGTGTGGTCTTCACAAAAATCTTTTACATATGTTTATTTGTTTATGGGAGTGCACAGGGCAAGAGAACGGTTTGTGGCTGTCGGTTCTTCCCTTTTAATCATGTGACCCGGGGACTCCTCATCTCAGTCACCCAGTGAAGGCGTCCCAAGGCCATGCAGTCAATTTTCATGTGGGTTCCAGATTCCAGGGCCCAAACTCAGACCCCCATTTTGGGCAACAAGGCCTTTAGCGGTTGAGGCAGTTTTCCAGCCTTAGTCTACGGTTTTAATTACTATTTTATGTGTATTTTTGTCTTTCTCGTAAATATTCAAGGAGGGAGGAACGTAGAGCCTATTCTATTCGTTGTCTCCCAGTTTGCTAACTTGTCTCTGGTTTTGTCTGATCTCCTGTGAACCAGGAGATTCATACCTTGGTTTTTCGTAAGCCTGCGTTCTAGAACTTCTATTGCATTCTTCTTCAAGCATTTCAGCTCTCTGGCGAACTTTATTGAAATCTTGTTACTCTTTTCGTGATACATCAATAATCAGCATTTCTTGCCATTTTTCCATGCTGTATTCCATGGCTAGCATTTTTCTCTTAGTTTGGTTTCTTGTGCTTCCCAATTTGAGATTAAAATCAGTCACCATGTTTCAGTCACTGTCTGGGTACAATGACACCTCCCCTCTCTTGTTGTTCTGTCCTTCTAAGCAGGGCTCCAGTGGAAGGAGATCAGTTCAGCACAGCCTGGTGTGTGCTTGAGCCGCGGGAGGCCACCCTCAAGGCAGTGCAAGGCCAACCTGTGTGACTTACCCTCGCTGTGAAAGCTAACCCCACCGAGTCCCATGGGAGACCCAGCTCCTTTCTCTCCAGTTTTCACACTCCCTGATAACCTTTTTGGGATTCCAGGTTCCAGATTGAGAGCCTGCATGCACACACACACACACACACACACACACACACACACACACTCACACAGTGAACTGGGCACCTTCCCTGACTCCCCAGAACCTGACCCTCCAATAATTGTTGGTTTTTGTTTTGTGCTGTCCTCCTCTGAAAAGCCTAAGGTGTGTGTGTGTGTGTGTGTGTATGTGTGTGTATGTGTGTGTGTGTGTTCACACTCTTGTATCCATGCATGTTTGTGGAGGCCAGAGAACATCATCAGCTGTTGTTACTCACCTGTTGACTCCCTTGTTTTTTTTGTTTTGTTTTGTTTTTGTTTTCCTAACAGGGTCTTTCACTGGTCTGGAACTCACCAAACAGGAGGCTGCCTGGCGACGAAGCCCCTACTTCCTCAACTCTGGGACTACAAGCACAACTTACCCCACCAAGCTCGAAAGAAAACAAACAAACAAAAAAACCTCCAACAAAGCAGAATAAATAAGCATTAAAATACACACAGCCATGTGGGCTTTGCACGCGTTGATCCTGGAAGAAACACAGGAGTCCTCTGCTCATGACCCAGCAGGTAGACTCCAGTCTCATCACAAGAAAGACTGGCAAGTGAGATTTATGTCTATCCCAGAAAGCAGAGGTTTTGTTAAGATCTGGGAAACTGCAAAGGCGCAGGCTGGGTTGAAAAGGGCGAGAGGTGTAATTTGGTGAGTTTAATAACGTTGGGAATGTGGAAGATGAACTGTGTGACCCCAAAGGCACCTTCAGACCTAGTATTCCCTCTACTCCCGAGTATAGTTTATTAAAGGATTGCCTACAGCACACGGAAACACACAGGCACTAGACAAAGGCATCCCGCTGGCCTAGGGATCAAATGCTGCAATCCCAATAGCTTTCATTTTCGTGGCTGCAATGCCAGAGTGGAGCCTGTGATTTAGAATTGACCATGGATTCTCTTAAAAATAATATTCCTACACACATTAATTCAGTGAGTCCTCTGAAAGTTCAGTTCAGTGGGCTGCAATAAAATGTTCACTGGCTAGGAGATAACTCAAAAACTCTGTCTAGCATAAAGCTAAAGTGTCTTTTATCCAAGAAGAATATGAGTTGCCTTCCAACTTTCACTGTTGTTAAATTACATTCAAGTCCTAACCGTGCATTTGGCCACTCAGACCTTTAATAGCTGTTCAGGAAATGCAAGCAAAGCAAGATCCTCGTGCCTTTCCCCAGCGACACTGCGCTCCCACCAGTGAAATGTAGGCAAAGAAAATGACAAAGGAACCAGGAAGAAGGTTCAATGATCAAGTACCTGCTGGGCAAACCTGAGAATCTGAATCTCACAGAAAAGCCAGGCACAGCGGAACCCATCTATAACTCTAGTGATGGGGATGCAGAGACAGGAGCAGCCCTGCCATTCATTGGCCGGCCACTCTAGCTGATTTGATGAACCCCAGGACCAGTGAGAGGACTTGTCTCAAGACACAAGGAAGACAGCTACTGAGGAAGACACACAGTACTGACCTTTAGCCTCCACAAACACCAACAAGAAAGCAACATTCACTCATACATACACACACACACACACACACACACACACACACACATACACACACACGATGACCCAACACAACAGCCAGAAGACACCAACATTAGGCCTAGAAATATACATCATATTAAGATGTTATTGTTCGTTGTTTTATAAGTTACTGGGCCTTGTTTCTAGATAAGCTTTATATCTGCTGAAAAACTAAAAAGATAGTACAAAGAACTCACACACACGCTTTCCCCCCTCTTTCTTCTGTTGGCACATTTCACATTAATAGGGTACATTCATTAAATTTCATGAACAGATGTTGATATATTATTATTGAATATGATCTATGGTTCACATTAGGGCTCCATCTTTGTGTGGTAAAATAATATATTTTGACAAATGTGTAATGTTATTTAAGGCATTATTGGAAAAAAATAGTTTTATTGCTATTATTTTCACTTGTAATTTTCTGATGTTAACCAGGTTCTGATGGCTTAATGTGTGAAGAGTCTGTTCAAATACTTTAGTTCATTTTCGTTCTTTGGGGATTGGGCCATTTGTCTTCCTGTTGTTGACTTTCAAGAGTTTGCTGTAGGGATGGGAGGATGGCTTGGCTGTTGGCATTGTTTGCTGTCCTTGCAGAGGGCTAAGTTTGGTTCCCAGCACTCACGTCAGGAAGCTGACAACTGCCTGTAACTAGGGTGCAAGGAGGGGATCCAGTGACCTCTTCTGGACTCTGCAGTGCGTGTGTGTGTGCATGCATGCGTGTGTGTGTGTGTGTGCGCGTGTATGTTTTGAGAGCATGCATACATATATATGGAGGCCAAAATAAACCTTGGATCTCATTCCTCTGCTAACATCCACTTTGTCTTTTGACAAGATTTCTCACCAGCCTGGAACTCATCATATGCTTGGTTATACATACTGGGAAGGCTGCCCCAGGCATCTATCTCTTCAAGCATGTTACACCACTTCTGGCTTTTTACATGGATGCTGGAATCAACACATGTCCTCATGCTTGCATGCCAAGCACTTTACTGACATCTCCTTAGTACCAGGTCAGAGTTTGGTTCTACAGAAGTCAGGCTTACCAATTTCCTTCTTCGATGGATAGTGTTCTTGCTGCTGAACCAGAAAACCAGCTCTGGGGCTGGAGAGATGGCTCAGAGGTTAAGAGCACTGACTGCTCTTCCAGAGGACCCGAGTTCAATTCCCAATAACCACATGATGGCTCACATCCATCTGTAATGAGATCTGGTGCCCTCTTCTGGCCAGCAAGCATACAGAGAGACAGAATACTATGCATAATAAATAAATAATTTAAAAAAAAACAGCTCTAAGGTCTATGAATTTCTCCTGCAAAATTTATAGCCTATAAGTTTTGTTGTGTATATTTAGCATTTTGTGTATAATGTATTTTGAATTCATTTGTTGAGAAGCAGGAAATATGTTTGTACTGTATTCACATGGACGTCAATATGTTCTAGCATCACTTGGTGAAAGACTTTTTCTTTCCATATTAAATTGTCTTTGTTTCTTTGACAAATGTCACTGGAGTATGTAGGTCTATTTCAGAGCTCTCTATTTTGTTCTATCAATCCATTGTTCCATCTTCCCTCCAGCACTACACTGTCTTAATTGCTACTGCTGTTCTAAAGGCAGTCTTGAAGTCAGATGATGAGANCAAGCCTCATGGAGCCACAAGGAAAAAAACTGTGCACCTGACTACAGTCAAAAAGCAGACTACCAATATCACCTAACCATATTTCTCTTTATGGGTCTTTTAGTTAGGATTACTGTTGCTGTGATGAAACACCATGATCAAAAGAAAACTGGGGAGAAAAGGGTTTATTTGGTTTGCATATCCTGAATCATAGACAATTGAGGGAAGTCAAGGCAAGAACCAAACCAGATAGGAACCAGGAGGCAGGAGCTGAGGCAGAAGTCACGAGGTGTGCTGCTTACTGACTTGCTCCAAGTGGCTTGCTCAGCCTGCTTTCTTACAGAACCCAGGACCACCATTCCGGAGGTGTCCCCATCTACAATGGGTCAGGCCCTCCACCATCAATCACTAACTAAGAAAATGCCCTGCAGACTTCCCTGCAGATCAGTCTCATGAAGGCAATTGCTCAGTTGAGGTTTTGTCCTTTCAGATGATTCTAGCTTGTGTCAAGTTGACAAAAAACTATTCAGAACAGAGAATGATTTATTCGTGAACTTTTCTTTTGAAGGACAAGGTGGATGGTTAGAGATTAATTGGAGATATATTTAGCTCTCTCTTTTTCCCCCTACTTCTCCCTCTCTCCCTCCCCCTCTCTCACTGTGCATGCACATGTATGTGTGCACATGTGTGTGCCTATGTGTGCTCCTATGTGTGTCTGCCATTATTCATATATGAAAGTCAGAGAACAGTCTTGACTACTGACCTTTCCCTTCCACCTTGGATGAGACAACTTTTAAGTATTGCTGCACAGGACAAGTTAGTGTTCAGAGATTCTCCTATTTCTGCCTTCCATTTCATGGGATTAGAGATGTGCACTGGGCCACCCACCTTTTTAGCAAATTCAGGTCCTGGGACTCATGTGGTAAGCATTTTACCTGCAGAGCCATCTCCACAGCCCTCCTTCTATTTTTAGTTTTCATCAATGTCTTAAGTTTCATTATACAAGTCTTTCACTTGCTGGGTCAGAGTTATCCCAGGATTTTTTTCTGAGGCTACTGTGAACGGTGTTATTCCCCTGGTTTCTTTCTCAGTATGCTTGTCATTTATGTATAGGAAGAATATTGATTTTTCTTGTTAATCTTGTGTCCTGCTACTTTGCTGAAAGTGTTTATCAGCTGTAGAGTTTCCTGGTACAGTTTTCTTTCATGTATAAAGTCCTATAAATAAGGATACTTTGACTACTTCCTTTTCTTTTTGTATCCCCTTTCTATCTTTTTTCTCCTCTCCATTTATATTATGGGTACTTGGAACTATGGAATAGAAATATACCTGGAACTGTGGCAGCCATGTGGAAGTGGGAAGGGATAAGCATGTGTCATCTACCTGGAAAAGAAAACCCATTGACATACAACATGCAGTGGAGTTAAGAAGGGATGAACGCAGGGCAGCCGTGTGGAGATGGGAAACCATGAGCATGAGGCAGCCATGTAGAGATGAGAAGGGATGAAGGTGGAGGAGGAGAAATCACTGTTATGAGGCAGCCGTGTGCAGAGGTAAAATGATGAACATGATGCAAACGTATGGAGATGGGAAGTGAGTGATGGACATGGTGCAGTCATGTGGAGATAGGAAGTGAGTGATTGACATGAGGCAGCCGTGTGGAGCTGGGAAGTGAGGGATTGACATGGTGCAGTCATGTGGAGATGGGGAATGTCTAACGTGAGCTCTAAAAGCCAGCACACGCAAAGAGCCTGAACCCTTCACGAATGGCGCACAACACAAGTGGCTAAGAAATAAATGCACAAAATTCCTGGGATTGAAGACAAGTTGGACCTCTGGTCTTGGAACTGAACATGCTGCGGCCCATCATCAAGATCTCCTCCCTGGTGCTTGCCTCGAAATTCTTGCTCATCCCGGAAGAAGGAGCAGGGAGGAGAACCTTGAGAGGGTGTTAAACAAAATGAGCTGAACCAGTATTAGCTTTGAGCCTCGAAGAAAAAGAAAAGTTGATGTCGCAATAATTTAGGCTAATTTCATTTTCCATGAATGTTTTCTGTAAAGAAAAAAGGAGTTTTTACATTGACAGATTTGGTCTTTCGTAAATTACTGACATCTGAGACATGCAGATAGATTGAGTTATAATGTGCCCTCCAGGTGTCCTGAGTGATAAAGCAGAGTTGCTGTGAGTGAGAAATGAGCTCCCCAGAGGGACCCCAACTTCAGCTAGGCTCACAAGCATTGGCCACGGCAGAGCACACATGTTCAAATGGCTGCACTCCGTGATTTGTCTCCATCAAGCCTAACTGACGTGCTTTCCTGCAGGAAGAAGAGAAGTCTGAGATGGTGCTCACTCTCTCCTGCTCTGGCTGGCCAACCAGACTGGCAGGTGTCCCACCTGTCAGGAGTGGATAAGCAGCCAGCACGAGCTGTGGAAGGCACTAGTGTTTCAGAGCACAGGCTAAGAGATGTAGCAAGATTTTCAGAAATGCCAGGAAAAGCAGCCCAGAATCAAATAGACATGCAAGCAATGCTAACGCAAAATGAAACAAAAAACAAAAACAAGCAATGCTCAAAGAAAATATGAATTAATTAGTATTACCTTATAGTGATGGAATAATTGTTCTTAAATTATATGTCAAAACAGATTGGGTTCTATATTGGTTATAAGAGGAATATATATAAAATAGAAGGACAAAGAAAGGCTAATAAGAAACTCATGGGGAAATATAGTCACAAAAACTCTTAATAAAACCCAGCATAGTAGGGCTGGAAGGATATCTCGGCAGTAGGAAAGCTTAAGACTCAGTGTTACTGCTCTTTGGCACCTGTGGGAGGCTTACCAGTGCCGCTAACTCCAGCTCCAGGGGGATCCAGTGCTTATGGCTTCCTCAGGCACATGCAGACACTCATCCATACACACAGAGGTAAAATAAAACAAAATGAATTATAGATTCTTAAGAAATAAAATTCATAGCATTATAAATATTAACAAAATGTATTTTTAAGGGGGAAATATTGTGGTAAATGAAGAAGCTTCCTAGAGGACAAAAGGGTAAGAAAATATAGTCAGGAAGAATAAAAAAGTCTGAACTTTGTTTCATTAAATAACATAATCTTCAGTTAACCAAAACAAGCATTAGTGGCTTTACAGGAAGTAAATTACAAATCCAAAATTGTAAGGAAAATTTCCTACCAAGATATCTGTGTAATTTAGCTACTTCCCCTTAAAAACCCAGATGATAAATTGGTAGAAATTGTTAGTTAGCTTCACTGTGGTATAAATGATGTGTAGAAACTTTCACAGTCAGTGTGTACGGTCTGGTGGGTTGGCATTATACATATACCCAAGAAGTCTCCACATAGCCCAGGTGAACATACCCATCACTTCCAACACTTCCAAACTCAAGACATGCTCCTTAAAAAAAAAAAAAAAACCCTCGAATGTGAATCCAACTGTCCTAACAAGTTTGGATGTGTGCAGATCTTTATTCTTGTCTAGAGGCAACTGTGATGGTTGATACTGAGTGCTAGCTTCCTAGGACCTAGAAGGACACATCTCTGAACAAGCCTGTGAGGGAACATCTTGATTACTGTAATTGAGATAAGAAGACCCACTCTAGTTGTGGCTAGCGCCATCCCTTGGTGTGGGATCCTGGACTGAATGAAAAGGAGAAAGTGAGCTGGGCACCGGCACCTATCCCTCTCTCATTCTTGACTAAAGGTATGTGACCGGCTGCCTTGAGCTCTTGTCCCCGTGACCTCCCTGTCATGATGGGATCCACCCTCCCATCGTATCCCCAAATGAGCTCTTCCCCCCTGAATCTGCTTTGTCAGATATTTTGCCACAACAATGAGAAAAGAAACCCAAACAGGTCACCTCTGATCATTTCTAGAACTTGTTCATCTCACGTAACTAAGACTTGATTCCAATTGAGCAAACACCCATTTCCCCCTTTGGAACCACCAACCTTTGGTGACTACTGTTCTCTTCTCTGCCTCTATGAATTTGATGAGTTCAGAATCCCTTGTCCTTTAGCTGACTTACTTCAATTAAGACAGAGTCAGCACATTACCCCACAGTTTTATTCATGTTGCAGAAAACAACAGAATTTCTTTCCCCAAGATAATAGAAAAACCCAAGTGTCCATTGATACACAAATGCACAAGGAAAATATAGGTTATACTTACAATGTAACATGAAGCAAATGGGACCAGTGAGATGGTGCATCAGGTAAAGGCTCTTACTGACAAGCCTGAAGACTCATGTTCGATTCCCAGGCACCAAACCGTGGAAAGAGAAAACTAACACTTATGACTTGTCCTCTGACCTCTACAGATACACTATTTTGCATGAATACACACACAAATGTAAAAAAGTAAATGTATAATTATCTTAATATACATGAATAGTATAATTTAAAAATATGTCCTTCAAGCTAAGAAAGCACCTGATATTCTAGTAAATTTTTCTTACTTTAGCAACGTGTTGGTAACAAGGTCCCCATAAACAGTAGAGAATTGGTATCTAAAGCATGCTTTTTTGGCTTCTTCTAAATGTAAAACGGTGTGTTGGGTCAACTTTATAAGCTTTTTTAATTTCTGGGTGAAATAATAGGCTAAAGACTGCTCCTGAGTGTCCTGCGGACATAGAGTCAGAATAAGAGGGCAGACTCTACTCCAAGGAGATACAGACAGGAAAGAGGCTGCTCAGTGACATGAGATTCCCTAATGATGCCGGAAGAGCTATGCCAGACAGCAGATGCGTGAACTGCAATCCAAAAGAACAAGAAACCCCAAACCATCAGGGGAATAGAGTGCATCCAAATGATCATAACTCCTCAGCCACAGAACTCAGAGGTACTGAAACGGGAACATGCCAGGTGACGATTCCCAAAGTTTGCCAGCGGAAGTCATCACTGTCCTGAAATAAGACATAGGGAAGCAGATGGGTTCAGGAGAGGCCCTGGGTGGAAAGCCAGGAAAGCAAAAGAATAAGACAATCAGCAAGAGGAATGAGAGAGTCAGGCTGGTGTGAGTGGAGGGGAACCTTCTCACCTCATGGGGTGAAGGAAGAGAAGGGGGTGCGGAGAATACTGGTATACTGCTGTATCGTTTGAGGACACCAGCTCCTAGTTGGCCTGACTTCTCCCACAGGCTCTGCTTCTTGAAGGTTCTGCCATCCCCCAGGAGCACCTGGGCTGTGGTCCAAGGCTTAACACAGAGATCTTTTCAATTCCTTGCAGGCCTATAATAGGGCTAATTAGGTGTGCTCTAAGTGATCATCTACATTAAAAGGCATGAATAAGACGGGGAAGATGGCTCACCGTGTGAGGGCTCCTGCCACCTCACCGCCTGGCCGTATGAGTTTGATCTCCAGAACCTACTTTATGGAAGGAGAGAACTGACACCCACCTGCTGTTTTCTGACCTCCACATGTACTGTGGCTCACGTGTATCCCACGTGTGCACACATACATAAATCAATGTAATAGCAAGATTTTTTTAAGGCATAAATAAACCGTGGTGTATTTACTCGATAGAAAGTTATTTAGGTGAAAGTTTATTGACAAGAACTGCCGGCTTGAATAACAGACAAATCTCAGAACTCAATGGTTTTTAGTCTACAACAACAGTCTTAAAGATTTCTACCCCGCACATCTATGAAAATATTGAAATTACAAAGGTTTTCTATTTGGTGAGTGTGGGATGTTGTATAATAATGCTTGCCATCCCATAATGCAGGTTTAATATGCTGATGTTGCAAGTTGGTGCTGTTCTCCCCTGCCGTATGTGCGCATGCCCACACCAGGCCTGAGACTGAATGTAGTGCCTCATCCTTGCTAGGCAAGTACTCTATGACTGAGTGATGTTTCCAGCCTGGAGAAGTCAGAACGCTGTTTGCTGGCACTTGGGAGAAACTGCATGCATGAGTTTCTAACTATGGGGTGAGATATGAATGCCCTTGGAGGCCTCTGTGGGACATGACATTACTTTGGTTCTTAAAAGCCTGAAGCTAATAGTCAACACATTAAAGCTTCCCAGGGCTAGCAGTGTTCATTATATGATTCTGCATAAAACTTCTTGTGTTTACAATATTTCATAATAAAAACTGGACAACAGCTAACAGAGAAAGATGAATGAAAGCTGAATTTGCCAGTGCCTCACCACCAAAGTCTGGGACAGTTGGCTTGACTGCTGACAGGAAGCTTGGCACCCAGTGCCTCCATCATCTGCACTAGAATAAAATTCTTTCTATATGTTCATTCATATAATTCATATAAAATTGTTAAAGTTAAAATGCATTAACTAGAGCCACTGAGGTGAACAATAGATGCCTAGGTTCAATCACACTTTCAATAGACCCATTCTTCTTATTACTGTGTGTGGATGTCCTAGCCGCTGTTCTATTGTTGGGAAGAGACATCATGACCAGAGCAAGTCTTCTAAAAAGAAACCATTTAATTGGAGTTCGCTTGCCCTTGCAAAGGTTAGTCCATTATCATTATGTCTGAGAACATGGTGACATGTAGGCATACACCGTGCTGGAGAAGCAGCTGCGAGTTCTACACCCAGATCCACAGACAGCAGGAAGAAAGAGACACTGGGCTTGGCTTAGGCTTTCGAAATCTCAAAGTTCATCCCTAGAGACAATCTTCCTCCAACAAGACCACACCCACTCCAATCAGACCACACCTCCAAATCCTTCCCAAGTAAGTGCCGCTCCCTGATGACTAGAAGTTCAAATATATGAGCCTGTGAGGCCATTCTCATTCTAACCCCTACAGTATGTGTGTAGCTATGCATGTCACTGCACATATTTAGAGGTCAGAAGACAACGTGTGGGAGGCACTCCTCTCCTTTCACCTCGTAGGTCCTGGGATTAAACAGCAGTCAAGCCCACTGTCCCAGACAGAGTCATGAATGGAATCCAAGCCCAACTTAGAGCTAGCACCCCTCCCGGGAGAAATCCGCCCGATATTCCATCTGTGGTGAGCAGGAAGGAGGGGTCCAGGGGTATTGGGTGGAGGTGCTGCTCATGTTCCCTGTGGCAGTCTTGTCTTGTGATGGCTTGTGGGGTGTGGGTACTGTGAGCAGAGTTGGTGAGCAGGGTGTTGAGTGAAGTCCCGAGTGACTGCATGCTGTTGACATGGGTACAGTAATATTGAGGAGCAATGTCACGGCCTCATGCTCCCAGGTGAAGATCAGAAGAATGGCAAAGCCTTCCTCTGGTCCATGTGAGAATGTTGACAATGTGTACAGACAATGCCCACGGTAGCTTTCTCCCCTGGATGTTTATGACCTGAAGATTGCTCCCCTGCAGAAACTGCTCCTACTGAGAGCAGGCAGACCTGCTTCCTTGTTCAGCTATGTATAACAACCCTGCTTTCTATTTAGCTGCATCTGACAGGCTGTATGCAATAACTTCGCCTCCCTGGGGCTTTATGATAAACACGCTTAGCTTCTGGGAAGGCTGTGGCTTCTCCATCCGAGAGCCCAGACCACTGGATTCCAGTTTTTCTGTGTCCATGTGTCTGTGTGTGATTCATTTATTTATATTTATTTTTTAAATAAATACATACTCAAGAGACAAACAGCAGAGAAGAGACTAGTGACCTCCTCTCCTCCCATCCCTGCTTATTTCTCCATCTAATCAAGCCGAGACCCTTTCTAAGCCCTGCCCTAGTACTTCCTGCCTCTCTATCTGCCCTTAGTCCTCTAAAACCTCTATGGTTAATTTTGGTCAGTTAGCTAACTCCGCCCTGTGATTCAAAACAAACTTTATTGTCAGTCTTGAGAGCATCAGAATGCAATCATAATATCACACAATGTGTGTCTATCTTTTTTCATTCCCTTACCACCTGGGTTAGGCCAATCCCTGGAGCCTTGCAGAGTGTAGCCTTCATGTACATACTATGCCCATGTCTGTCCATGCGATCCAATAGGACAGACTTGGCTACTGTGGAGGGACTGGCACTATGAACAACCATGTGTGTCCTGTACTGTGCCCTATGGATATAAAGACTGACCCTGACCGGCAGAGCCCTGTGAGACCCCTCATTTCTGTTCTGACCTCTCTGGAGATGAGTCAGCCCTAGAGAGGACTGCCACAGTCCTGTTGTCAGGAGTCGCTCTTAGTGACGTCAATGCGTGCCCGGAGCCCAAAATAATGTATTACCCAAGACTCTGTTTAATGAGCAAAGGCATTTGGTTTGGTGCATAATGAAAATAAATCTCAGAGCAGTGTTTCCGGCTCATTTCCCCAGTTAGAGTCTGTCGCATTAGTGTGACTTTCTGGCTTATAAAGCTTGCACTTGGCACACCGGCGTTCCGTAAAAAGTCGTTTTCTGTGACTGCTAAAACGGCTCAGCGGATAAAACATTTGTCACCATAGCATGCGGATCAGAGTTTGGATGCCCGGAACCCACATAAAATTCAGGCAGGTGTGGCAGCCACCTGTGATCCCAGAACTCAGGAGGCCGTGATGGGATCCCTGAGGCAGGCTGGCTAACTCCACTAGCCTGAACTGATGAGCTCTGCACTCGGCAAGAGACGCTGCATCAGCAAATCAAGTGGGGAGGGGGCAATGGAGGAGGGCGCCTGATGTCATCTTCTGGCCTCTGGGACCACACACACACACACACACACACACACACATACCTGTACACAGCTATTCCTCCACGTACAAACATGCCCAAACACATGCAAAATGAAATGATTCTCCCTGTCTTTGTTGAAGCCAGCATATCGCTTGGCCCCGTTCATCTTCTGTACCCTGAGGCCGACACTCAGGCATCCACGGCAGCACCGTGTTTCCTCAGCCAGCCGAGCAGGGCTGGAAGTGAGAGTCTAGACTTAACCACCTCCACGCAGGGAGCAAAGCCCTCAGGAAGTAATTGTGGTGTCGTGCCCACTTCAACCCTCACGAGCAGCATGGGGGAGGATAAATGTACCCTTTGCCTCACATCTGTTTGACGTGAGAGCTAATTACAGGACCAAACACCCAAGGAGAAGTCAGTCTCTCACCTTCACGCAAAGTTCGGTGCGTTGAATACAAAAGGCCGAGGTTCTGCCTACAGGCCCCCAGGCTCCTCACATTCTGTGTACAAAGGGCTTCTCGGAGTTTCTGGTTTATTTCTATAAATTCTAACACAGGTGAGGGCATGTTTTGTCATTGCTGACTCCTTTTCCAACGTTTGGTCCAAAATCTTTCTAACTGAAAGCCTGAAAGAACGTTAAAAAAAAAAAAAAAATCTGGGTAGAGGAGGCCCGCTCACTTGTTGCCCAAACCCAGTGACAATTGTGCTGTTTCAAACCACTGCTGCTGCCCATCTATCTCATGTCTGCCTAATTTTTGTTATTGTTGTTGGTTTTTTCTTTTTCTTTCTTTCTTTTTTTTTTGGAGACAGGGTTTCTCTGTAGCTTTGGAGCCTATCCTGGAACTTGCTCTGTAGACCAGGCTGGCCTTGAACTCATGGAGATCCACCTGTCTCTGCCTCCCAAGTGCTCGTTTCAAAGGCATGTATGATGTGGGAAGTCCTTCTGTATATGTGTTGCTCTTATTGGTTAATGAATAAAGCTGCTTCAGCCTATGGCAGTACAGAGTATAGCCAGGCTGGAAGAGATATAGTGAGAGAGTAGGTGGAGTCAAGGAGACGCCATGTAGCTGCTGAAGGAGAAGGACACGCCAGACCCTTACTAGTAAGCCTCAGCCATACATGGCTCCATTTGTAAATGGAGACTACTTGTTCGTTTCCCGACTGCCCGGACCTGAATAATCACACAGAAATGATATTAATTCCATCATTGTTTGGCCTGTTAGTTCAGGCTTCCTATTAACTAACTCCTACATCTTGAATTAAACAATTTCTATTAGTCTGTGTATTGGCACAAGGCTGTGGCCACATTCTGTCTCAATAAACCAGACCCTGTGTGATCCTGGACTTGTCCCATCCTGTGGCACTTTGACAGATGCCTATGCTGCTTTGGGGGTTTATTTATTTTGTACATTATTAGCAGAATAATTACTATGTAAATTTGTGTGTGTATGTATCCTGGTGTCATCATCTACTACATGCCTTGTTTTTCAGACATGGCCTTAACTCACCCTCTGCTCTAGGCTTGTTGGTCAGTGAGATGCAGGAATCTGTATATTTCCACCTCTCTGGTCCTGAGATTATAAGCATCAGCACCATCTCTGCCCTTGTTATGTATGTTTAGAATTGAGACAGATTCTCAGGCTTGGAAACCTAGTATTTCATCAACCGAACCATCTCCCCAGGCCCAATAAGGGTGTGTGTGTGTGTGTGTGTATGTGTGTGTGCACACGCACACACACTCATGTACATGAAAGATTTTATTTTTCTTCGAGAAAATTGGAGCTTGTAGAAACAGCAAATAAAAATACAATATAGATTTTAATTACAGATACAGAGTGAATTTTTAGTGCAGGTATGGCCCATGTAATATTTTATTGGATTATACTTAAACAATATTCATTTTTTTCTGAAACTCAAAGTTAACCCAATACTACAGCCTGCACTTGGTGGGCAGCACACGGAGGAAGGGCACTGTTGGGTGACTGTACAGGTGAACACTGAGCTATGAGAACTATCACGTTCCTCCTTGTTTGTATGTGTGTGCACATGTGTATGTGTATGGTGTATTATGCATTCGTGTGACTGACATGTTCCACTCCTGAACCACTCACATGAACACGGAACAAAAGAAAATCCTAAGTCAATCCATTTGTGAGGACAGCCAGTAGGCTGCAGAAGAGCTGAGAAATCTCTGCTGTAGGTTTCAGCAGCTATCTGAAGACATTCTTATGGTCTGTGTTGATGGACTCGGATGATTTGCCATGTTTGTACATTCAGAAGGATTACCTCATGGTCAGAAAACGTTGTATGAGAAGCAGAGAAATATGGCTATTAAGAAGACTAAAGGTCATCTAGGGTAGTCTTGTCTCTAGATCTGCAACATTCCAACGCCCCACGGTCAGGAAGTTCCAGCCAACCACCGTTCAGAACGCTCCACGTAAATGTGACTTTTTCAGGGAATTCTGGATCACTTTTCTGAGCCAGTGACACAGAATCCAGTTCTTTCCACCTCTCTGACAGCTGAAGCAAGGGGATGCTGGGACTGAAGTTGATTCCTAGCCCTCCCCACTCACGGACCAGAGCATGGCTGCAGCTGCTGCCACCAGGGTTTGCTCAGATCACGACCAGCTGGATTGCAAGTGCAGCAAGGTAGAGACCAAGCTAAATTCTTCTGTGACCTAGCCTCAGAAGTCCCTAATGCTACCACATTCCACTCTGTTCCTGGGAAGCGCGAAGGCTTGCCAGCACGGGAAAGGAGAGGATGTAAGCCGCACAAACAGCTCCCACTGGGGTTTTAAAAAAGATCCTTGCACTTGACCCTCATGGGGTAGAAGAAAAGGGAGCCAGCGAATTCCCTTTCTTTGAAGTCTAGCCTGCAGATATGGGATGGGTTGTGTCTTCTACAAGATCCAGCAGGATAATGGGCTGATTCAGCATGGTCTTCTGAGTGGTCTTCTGGTCCTTGGTAATCCTGAAGGAATCATTCACCACTTACCATGCTTTGCTCGGAAACAGGAAGTGGGAGCATAAGTTGGTGGCATTCTTCAGCGTGGGCAATGGTCACTGAGTTTGCGAATGGGTTCCCTGTTCTCTGCGGCCATCAGGGTGGAGGTTTCAGGAGCCTCCTGAGGATGTGGTGGCTTTGACTGGCTGTGTGCCAATGGGACTCAATCCAAATCAGCAAATTCTCTCTCATGCTACCTTTGACCTTCTCCAATTCCACCCTAAACCTAGATCAGGAGGCAGGGTGTCTCCACCGAGAGGTGACACTGGCTTTTCCAAAGAGGGCAAACCCCCGCACTCTGGGTTGCTACTTCTCTGAACCCTAGGCAGATGTTCTCAGTTGAACAAGTTTTTATTTCCTGCCACCCCAAATCTAGGTGTTTGTTTGTGTGTGTGTGTGTGTGTGTGTGCAGTGTCTAGGAATATTTCTGTGTGTATATCTACATATGTGTTGTGTGATTTTGTACTTTACATATATGTATACCTATATACGCATGTTTGTATTTTAGTGTTCTCGTGTGCATCTGTATGTTTTGTGCCTATATAACTGTTAGTATTTGTGTGTGCCTACTGTGTGTGATATGTGTGTGTCTGTATGTAATTGAGTGTGTCTGTGTCTGATGTGATGTAGTTGTGTCTATATGTCTATGTATGTGTGACACCCTGTGAGTATGTGTCAGCAGGGAGGTACGAATGTCTTCTTGCTGTAGTCATTGACAGGGCGCTCAGTGGAGAGAAGTAAGCATCTGTTGTACAGACCCAGAAACTTGGCTTTCTGATCCCAGTGTATTTGCCCAGAAGAGCAAACTATGCCCTTGGTGAGATTCCGGTGTGAACCCAAGAGGCACTGGGATTTCTGGACCAGGAGATGTCACCGTTCTGAGGGTGACCAGCACCACTCAGCAGAGGACAGGTTTTGTTGGGGGACGATGGCTGCAGGCTGTCTGTGTGGGGGGCTGCTGGCTACAGAGTCCTGGGATGACAGCCTCTGGCACTCCTTGCTCTCTTGGGAAGCTCAAATTCAGTGAAAACTTTCCAGTTTCAGCTTCCAGTCCTCTCTATTTCTCACCTGAATAAATACCTTTTTAGTTTTAATTACTTCCCTGGAGTATTGAATACGATGACTTTCAAGTTACAGAGCCAAAAAATTTGAAAACTGGGGTTTTTGTGAAAAGAAATCACCCAAGCTTAGGTGGCCTTCTGGCGACAGGAGCTGTGTGTGTCCTGTCTGGCTGATAGCTCCTGCCATGTCTGAGTCCTGTCACATAATCATGTTGGGGTAACTTGGTTGAGAAACATTTTTTGCAGGAGTCAAATGAATGAAGGGAGTGATGGACTTCCTATTTCCTTCTGGTTGGGAGAAGTGGCCAGGGAAGAAGGAGCCAAAGAAGCAGGTCTGCCCTGTGCTGGGTTCCAATGGAGCATGGCTGTGATGCAGGCCCAGGCTGGTAGTAAGAGGAGGTGGGGCCAGGTGGGAGGCTAACTTCTAGGAACAGCCCCACCCACAAGATCCTCTCCGGCTTTAGACCCACCTGATCTCGTCTCCATGGAACAGCACAGCTTTGTAAAATAGAATACTCCGTCCTCTAACTCCCAAGGCCCTCTGTGAGTAGGCATGGAGCCAAGAGTGTTTAGCTACCTAGATGAGGTACCCGGTTCAGAAGTGCAGTCTTTTGGTTTTTGGTTTTTTGAGATAGGGTTTTTCTGTGTTGCTTTGGAGCCTGTCCTGGAGCTACCTCTTGTAGACCAGGCTGGCCTCGAACTCATAGAGATCCGCCTGCTTCTGCCTCCTGGGTGCTGGGATCAAAGGTGTGTGCCACAGAAATTCACTCCTGTAAACTCACGTAGCTGTGACTATGCACAAGACTGAACCACCTTAAATCCAGCACCGGTGGGGAGGGGCTCATGAAGTCCCACCCCTAGCTGAAGAGCTACTGGTGATTGATGGCTTTGGGGAGAAGGGAAGTCAGTTTTCTTCAGGGATGCAGCCTTTGAGAGGCTGCCCATGATCCAGTAGATGGTTTTATAGCTACACACATACAGGCAATCTAAGTGGACTCAGTGGGTTTAAAGAAAGCACACATAAATTTGGGAGGGAAAAGTGGTTGGGATAGGGGAGTGTTGGAGGGGAGGAAATGAGGGGTGGATTTGATCAAAGAACATCGTAGCATGTATGAAATTCTCAAACAATAAAGAAAGAAGAAAGCTCTCCAGGCTTCAAATATAAAGAAAGGCTTTGAAAGAACTAATATTTCTTTAAATATTTACTTTTTCCCAGCTCTGCAGCAGATGTATTGAACCACAGGAGTCCTGTGAAAACCTCTACATGGTGACCACATGTGTATACCTCATTTACCGGAGGAGAAAATGGCCAAGTACAGATAACTAAAACCAGTTGCCAAAATTAGATGCAAAGCAAGGGGCAGCGTCTACACCTCTGCTCTTAAACCATGTTAGGAGTCTAGATAATGGTAACTATTACAGAAATTGGACTACATGATACATTGATTATCTGGAGCCTGATACACCACCAGGACCCACTCCATCCAGCCTTTATAGCAACCCCATAGTATACATCTTTAACAGATGCCAAAACGGAAACTCAAGCACCATGTCCAGGACTGGCTTCCACTTACTTCAAGTGCTTACGTGTTCACAAAGGCAGAGTACCTGGGATGGTGAGGATACAATTCTCATTCTAGTCCCCTTCTTTCTTGTTTCTCAGCTGGTTGCATACAAGTATCTCTAGCACTTAAACATCCAAGTCATCCTCAATCCTACAGGATCATAGGCAGAACAAATATGTATCGTTACTTGTTGGAATACTGCCCAATCGTGGAGTCATGTGAGAATTCTGAGTGCTTTTGAGAATACGCCAAGAAAATAAGACAAGAATCTTGTGACTCTAGTTTCTTAAAAAATATGGAATTATTCTTGGGATGTCTCCATGTTCCTCTCAGGTATAGTGTGTAGGAGTGAGTGTATTTAGGATTGCTCATATCTCTTCCTGTTGTTATTCAATTAATTTTTGAAACCATACTTGATATGCCTCTATGGGAAAACATGGTTGCTCGTCCTTGTGATTGCATACAGCTTGGACTTATGAGACTTTAATTCATGTGACCTTTATTAACACTCAGAGTATAGATTGTCTGAGGCTTTGAACTCATGGCCAGTGCATGAATCTTTAGTCTTTCTCATTTATTGACTCCATTCTCCAAGGTCCTGCCACCTGGAGAGCAGTGACAACTATCATTAGTCAGGTAGTGACATAATAACTCCTAGTTTCCCAGGCTCCAGTGGATGGTTGCTGGGCCCCATCGCTGGGGCCAGTGGTGAAGCAGAGCCTCGTGACAGGTCTGTTTCCCTCATGGTGTTGGGGTAACAAAGAGAGAAATGGGAAAAGATGGGCTCTCAATGTCTCCTGCACCAGGACCTAACTCTACTTTGCTGCAGATGCTAGCTGTGAATTCAAGGCTCCTCTGGCTATGCACACTTCATGGAAACAGGGGATTCTTAGGAAGCCATTGCCCCTTTTATAAAGCAAAGATAGCCCAATAGCAGAGAAAGTCTGGCTGCTACTTTCTGTCATTCAGATTTTCTTTCTGTCTGTCCATTCTTAGGGAACACAGATGATTAATCATGGGGTCCCTCTGTTACAGATGCATAGGAAGGGTAGGATCAACTGGCAGAAGGTTCTGGGCAAGGATGCTGAGGATGTAGGCACAAAAACATGAGCAATTGTATCTAGACACTCGTGGTGGCTTGAGACAGGAAGTTCAATGCCAAGTAAAATACTGTCAACTAGAAGACTGACAGAACTCCACTATGTTCAATAGATTTCCACAAAGAAAGGAGCTCTAATAATTCCCAAAGCTTATTTTTCAAGACGGCTATTTGAACCTAATCTTATTGAAATCTGTAAGCCTTTCACTTAGGATTCTTTGCTCCATAAGTGACATTTATTGATCACCTATTATGTAACCGGACATCTCTAAGGCTTCTTGATATTAGGAGACTGCAATCGCTCTTTCAGACAGGGTTTATAGATCCAATTTTAAAGGGCCAACCTTGAGGTTTAGCTTTTCTTCCTTCATTCCTTCTTTCCTTCTTTCCTTCTTTCCTTCCTTCCTTCCTTCTTTCCTTTCTTCAATCCATCTCTTTTCCTTCCTTTTTGAGACAGAGTTTCTCTGTGTAACAGCTCTGGCTGTCCTGGAACTCACTCTGTAGACGAGGCTGACCTCAAACTCACAGAGATCCTCCTGCCTCTGCCTCCCAATTGTTGATTGAAGGTGTGTGCCACCACGCCTGGCTTGTCTTTCTCATATAAGATCAGAACACGGAGGGAGTCAATGGGCAGGTCTTTGGACAGCCTTTAGTCATTTTACTCTCCCACAATATCTCAGTAGAGTTGACAGTAGGAAATGTGGGGAGCTGAGTGAATGATTCAGATTCCTTGGTCTGCAGAAGGAGGCAGAAAGAGGTTTACAGCGGGACACAAAGCATTAGTATGTCTCCATGGCTGCGGCAAAACACCGTGACCAGAAGTGACTCGTGGAAGAAAGAGTTTATTTTCACTCCAGAAGAATAAGAGTTCATCGTGGTGGAAAAGCATGGCGGCAAGTGGCAGACATGTCGGCAGGAACAGGAAGCTGAGAGATCATATCCCAGCAACTAGCTTAAAGCAGAGGAACCTGAAGTGAACTGGGACATTAAACTCTCAAAGTCTACTCCTAGGGGAAGAGAACTGGCATTTTGTTAAGCTCATAACTTCCAAACGGTTTCTATTTCTTTGTCAGGATGTTCGGTCTGACACAGAGAGAGTAAGGAATAGCTATTTACCAGGCTAAAGATCGCCCCAAATAAATTGTAACGGGGCCCTAGACCTGCAACATTCCCACCCCTCCACATCATTGCAGCTTTAGGCGATCAACTCTTTCAACTTCATGTAGTTTCTTCCAGAAATTCTTTCACAACGTCACAATGCTGACTGCATTTAGTCCAGCTTCAAAGTCTCCAGAGTGTCTCACAGTCTCGACACTGTTTCAAAAGTTCAACATCTCTTTTAAGACTCAAGGCAATCTCTGAACTGTAACCATCTCTAAAACTAAAAAAAAAAAAAAAAAAATTAAAAGAGCAAATTACACAACGCTTCTAACATATCATTAGATTGGGATTGATCAAGAAAACATGAAAGTAAAAGAGGAGAAAGACTCAACAGAAGTAGAAGTCCTTTGATTAGAACCATGAAGGGCAGCTTCTCCACAGGATAGAAGACTGTGCACCTACGTGCAGGGGGCTTGGGGAATTACAGGGCAGAGAACGGAACTTTCAGGAGGAAATTTTACCAGCCGACGTGTTGGTTATAGTTCCAAGACCAGGTAAGCTCTGCAGATGTTCTCATTACTATCTTGGCTCATACTATGTTGGGCAGGTGTTCTTATCAGTGTGCCAAGCCTGAAGTTCCTTACTCTTCTTATTCTGTCATTAACTCTTCATGTACAATGACAGAATACACATTGCCATTCAAAAAATGGAGGAATTGGGGCATAGTGAGGAAATGCAAGACTGAAATCCTGAAGGACAAACTCCAAATCCATAGCCTCAAGTCCATATCTTTAGTTTCAAAGAGATTCACTCTTCCAGCTTTGTTCCCTACAATACACATCTCTCTTCTGGTCTGGTTCTACCCAATGTGTGCAGCTCTCCTGGGCAGATATCTCACAGCCCTGGCATCTATAACATCTTGGGAACTGCAACACAACCTAGGTCTTACTCTCACAGCTTCATGCAATGACCTCTCAAGGCCTCCCGCTCTCTTTTATGCAGAGACTCTCATGTGTTGCCTGGGAACTGAGGCTTTATGAAAATACAAAGGAAGACTCCATCATGTGACTAAAGGCAGCACCATTTGAATGGCACTGCAGAGTTAGGCAGCCACCTCAATCTGGACACTGATCCCCTTGAGTCACATTGGCAGCAGCTTTATCCAGTTGCCTTCTAGGAGAAGACAACCCCTAAGGCTCCTTTAGGAGTTGGCGGCTTAGTTGGGTGAAGCATTGCACCCTTGGCAGTCTTCTCATTGCTCCAGTGTTAAGATCTAACCTCCTTAACAGTACAGCCTCTCTGCCCAGGCCTTTTGTCCCTCCATCCATCTATCCATCCTCCATTCTTCCACCCATCTATACATTCATCCATTCATCCTTCCTTCCATTCATCCATCTCTCCATTTATCCTTCATTCTTTCAGTTATTAAATTAATATTCATTGATCTTCCTTTCATATATCACTTCTAAATGTACTTCGGCCATTGAAATCCGTCTTCATGAGTCTTTTTCCTAATGAGAACAAAGGGTCCTTTCTGATCTCACATTTTTGGCTCTTATAGGCAGTTGCTTTATCATCTTCCCTCTTTTATCACCCTCCAGACTGAACAAAGCCTCTTCCATTCACCTTCTCGGAGAGGTCTTCTCTCACATCCTTTTCTCATTTTTAAAAATAAATCTCCAGAGTAAAGGTGAGGAGAAGCAATATCAGAAGAGCTCTTGCATGGACAGAAGCATCATTTTGGGGGCCCCTGGTCCTCCCAGAATCTTTTCCATGAGCTGTAGGAAAGTTTAGCTGGAAGGGTGGTAGGTTAAGACCTTAAGGGAGGAAGCAGTTGAGCAAGTAACTCACTCAAGAGTATAATTCTCAGGGAAAATGAAGGGAAGTTAGAGACAGACCCTTTTACCCAACTCCTTGGGTTTGGGAAAGAGCTCAGGATGGAGACCTTCTAGGATGAAAAAACATCTTCGGGGTGTATGTCTTCACGAAAGCACTTCCTCCCCTTACAAACAAAACAAAAGTAGCAACTGAGTCTTTCAGGCAGAGTCTTTTCTTGTGCTCCCTGGTCCTCACCTACAAGGTTCATACCCCAAAGTGAGAAGGATCACAGTACCAGGAAGGGCCCATTTGCAATGTACTGAGCATCCCTGTATCCGACAGAGGGCTGTTCTAGTTGATAAGCCTTGGAGAGGCCTGGTCCAGGTTTGCCCAACTTACAGCAAGCTTGAATGTGGCTCTGTGGGTGACTTACTCCTCCTCACCCAAGTAAGTTGAGAGATGCTTGTGTGAACATAGCTCCATGGGGGTCCTTTCTGCAGTCCTGGGCAGAGCTGTCTATGATTGTGCCCACCTCCAAGAAGAAGCTAGTCTTAAAATAATTTGTGGGCTTATTTGAACCTTTCTGGAATCTGTGTGTCCATTTCCCAGTAAGGGCATGGTAAGGACTCATGTACCAAAGATTCAGTCTTACAGACAGCAAGGCTGGGGCGTGGCTTTATGAGGATGCTCTTTTAGCCAACACTGCGCAGGTGGCGCAGAGCAGAGCCATAATGCAAACTGAACCACTCGTGTCTGCATTCAACCCACACAATAATCTGATTATTGTCATGTCTGTTGCCTATATGCTGCATTTCCAAGGAAGACGAACTACAGAAGAAGATTAACATGTCTGTATGTCTTCTAGGATCCTTCAAAACCAGTCAAGGAAGAGAGCTGGTAAGAGAAAGAAGAAAGACTGTGCCCGTTCTCTCCTGAAAACACTTAACGCTCCAGTCTCGGCTTCCCAGCTCTCCCTTGTCCTTTCCACTTAGAGCTGAATGCAGATCTGGCCTTTCAGCGCAACTCCAGAGACCGTGTCTTATGTAGCTGCCTTTCTTTGCCTTGTTCCTCTTTGTCATTCTCTCTGGATATACCAATCACAACAACAGCAACAATCACAGATAATGAGTAGATATCACATGTCAGGGGTATCTGAAGAAGCCAGCAGAAGCCAGCATCACAGATTTCCTGGAGCTGGAGCTATAGGCAGTTATGAATCACCTGATGTGGGTGATGGGAACCAAACTCAGATCCCCTGGAAGATCAGTAGATTCTCTCAACTTTTGAGCCATCTCTCCAGTCCTTATAGATGTGTATTTCTATGGAGCAACTGGGGGGGGGGCAGAATCCAGAAACTTAGAAAGGAGCCCTTGAGAAGGGGAAAGAGAAAACTTAAGGCAGGGGTAGGGGAGGGTAAGAGAACATACAGCATGAAAGTGGAAGGTGAAATACCCATTCTATTTCATCTGCATTTGCTCTACCGTAAATAGAACCACATGCCTTCAGCTTAACACACTAGAAATTTGTTCCCTGGTGTTGCAAGTCTAAGAACACATGGCTGGGAAGACCACAGATGCTGAGGGAGAACCTCCTAGTATTATTTGGTTAAACAGATTTGGGATCAAACTGCCTGTGGAATTAATATTCCTATACCTAAAAACTAGTGCAACTCTCAGTTCTCATCAGATAAATCTTTTTGTGCCGTGAATGGCACTTAGAATAGAGATTTAGAACTGGTTAGATTGCAGATAATGAGTCACTGTGGAGTTCTCAGTCCCGAGAGGGGTATCCCTCCTCACCACACAACTCATAGGGCATTACAGAAAGATTTTAAGTTTCAGGAGTTGAGAGGCCTGGGCAAGACAATACTCATGAACTCATAGTGGCTGTGATTGCCTGCATTGGATCTGTATAAGATTAAATCAGTTAAAATTACACTTGAAGAGTTTAGCAGTTGAGAGCTTCCAGGGTATGGAGAATCAGCTCTCCTATGGGAGCTGGCTCCTGCTCCATTGCCCACAAGCCAGCGGATGGCTCTACATTCAGGCTTGTAAGGGCAGTACTGGCTGGATCAGTGGGTTATGAAAACAAGGCAAGAAGTTGTGATGGGCCGTGTACTGTTGAACCATAGCCTCTTGGCCAAAACAGCTGCAGTCTTCATCAGCTATGCCTGCTATACGAGCAAATCATGATTGGACCCGTGGACTGTTGGCATTCCCTCTTAGAAGAAGGGGGCAGGAAGGGTCATTTGAGTGTCTAGCCACTCCTCCCAGCCATTTTTATGCAACTCTGCTCTAATTGCATGTGAGCTGTTCATGATGCAGTCCCTGCTTTCCTGACTGGCCTGAGATGCAAATATGTCTCCACGGGTTCTGAAGACTATTTACAACATGGAGACAGGATTGTCCTTCCAGGTCCACTTCATCATTGACCTTGTTTTCCAGGTTTTTGTTTCTGGCTGATCCATAGTTGGTTCAGGATCTCAGCCTCAGTCCTAGACACATAGGCTTCAGCCTCTTTGGCCACCAAAGCTGCCAGCACCCAGCCTCAAGGGGATTTAGCCTCCTTCTTATCCTAAGTCAGCATCCAAAGGAGACAGCCCGTGTTTATGTGCTGATCCTCGGCTGGCATGAGATAGAAAGGGAAATGAAGCACACAGGCAGGGAGCAATCAGGTCTAGACCAGATGTGGAGGGTGTGTACGAGGACACAGCTTCCAGATGTGATAATTCATCTTGATTATCTACTAGATTGGATCTGAAATCAAGTAAGAGACACGCATCCCTGGGGTGAGTCTGTGAGGAAGACTTCTGAGAAGGATTAATGGAGGCGAGAACCTCCTGTCAGAGTGGGTGATGCCTTCTCCCAGTGACCCAGATATAAAGAGGTCCTAGTAAAACCAGTGCTGTGTGGCTGGCTGCGCTTCTTGTCAGTGCTGTGTTGCACCCCCTTGCTGCCCTCAGAAAATGGCTTCTTCAGCCTCTCCATGTGGACCGAAGAGCTGTATCTCTCTCTGGTACTCTTCCAGGCCTTTGGACTCAGATTGGGGCTGTTGAGTTATCTAGCCTTCTTTACTGAGCAGCTATTGGGTTCTCAGCCCCTCCTGCAAGCAGATAGTCACTCTTGGTCTGAAGATCCTATAGTTTAATAAACTATTTTATGTCTATGATATATATTCATCCTATCCTGCTGGTTCTGTTCCTCTAGAGAACCTATATACACACGGTGCTTTCATACAGAACTTGTGTTCCCTCCAGACGGCACCTGCTTGGACGCCTGAATCCAGGAAAGCCCATTTTGAGACATCACTTCACAGGACTGCCTGTGGCTTCACAGGACTGGAACTGGAGTGGAAAGGACTGTGGCAGGCAGAGCCATCAGCTCATGAATTCTACTTAACTCTCAAACAACTCAGAGCTTAGGGAGGGTGTGTGTAATTGATGAGCTCCGGCGGGTAGTCTGCTCCCCACTGCAAACGGCTCTGCTTGGGAAGGTTGATTTATTTGTGTTTTATGGCTTATTTTGTGGTGAGGAAAAATCAATAAAGCCATTCACTTTTGCATTTTGAATGTGCCAGGCAAAATCAGAGTGGCATCAAGCCAAGGCTTTACGATTTCTATTTTCAAAGGTGAGCCAGTGTAAGTGAAATCAAACTTGAACTTAAAGATTACCCCGGCATTTTCCTTTCCTTTCCAAGTACTGGTACTTCAACCAGTCTCCAGCCTGGTTCCCACTCCCAGGAGCCTGCCTACCTGAGTCACAGGCTCTATCCATGGCCAGAGTCCTGCTGATCTGGGGCTGGGAAGTCAGGACTGCTAGGAAGCGCTGGGAAGCTATGGGGGCCTGGGGGAGCTCTGTCTTATGTACTTCTTCATGTCTTCTACTCTTATCTTTTTCTGTATGTCTACCACTATTTATGTCTCTGTCTCTCCCCCTCTCTATTTCTGTCATCTCTTTCTGTCACTCTATGGTTTCTCTTGTTCAGTGTCTGTCTCATCTCTCTCTTTCTCTTCCCTTTCACCCTGTATCTCTGCCTCTTTGTCTATCTTTCTGTCTCTCCAATTCTTGTTCTTTCTATTTGTCTTTCTCTAACTCTATCTAGCTCTTTCTGTTTCTCCATCTTCATTTCCAGCTCNAATACCCTTCTCTTCCCCGACAGGATTTCTAGTTTTCTCTCTCTCTCTTTCTTTCTGTCTCTCTCTCTCTCTCTCTCTCTCTCTCTCTCTCTCTCTCTCTCTCTCTCTCTCTCTCTCTCTCTCTCTCTCTCTCTCTCTCTCTCTCTCTCTCTCTCTCTCTCTCTCTCTTTCTCCTCCTTCCCTCCATCTCTTCCTCCCTCTTTCTGTCCCTCTACTGTCTTCCCCCCCATTCTCTCCTATCAGAGCGAAGCCCATCTCAAAGCCTTCTGTGTTCAGTAGCTACTTGTCCTGAATCACCTTGAAGCTCCCTGCTGGGCTTAGCCCAGGGCTCTGGCCAAGCCCAGGGACCACTTGTCAGACCAGCAGCTGCTGCAGGATTCTCACAGCAGGGAGCCTCCTTTCCTGCTGAGACCTCAGGAGCTTTGTGTCTTGCTGTCACTCACAGTCCCTGCTGAAGTTCTCCCTAGCTCTTCTTAATGTTTCCTCTGCCTGCTCCTGAAAGATTGGTGTTCTTAGAGGGCATGTCCCATCTCCTTACTCTTCTCCGTCATCCTGGGTGATTTGATTCGCTCTCAGAACTCCGACTGTGTACCCACAATTCTTTCCTCACTAATTTCCAGTCCATATCTCCCATGTAGCCTTGGCACTTGCTACCAGACACACAGGCTAACATCAGCCAACCAGAAAACTGATTATGAAGCGTGGGTTCCTGATTTGCACAGGTAACTCCCATGAACATTTTTTTTTGAAGTTCAGAGGACTTGGGTTCTGAAAGCAATAAAGTTAACATGTCCAGGCACTAAACCTCAGGCCATTGTCTCTTATCCTTCTTGCCATGCACACATTTGAATCATATCTGAGCAAATAAAGTTGACTCAGGACCTCACTGGTCACATGAATGTGAGAGACGTCCTATGGATATGGAAAGAACAGGACAGAGCACACTTACAGTAAATATATTGATGACAGAGTATCAATTTATTCTCCAAAGTATGGCTGGAGAGTCAGGACATGATGATTAATTCTGCCAGAACATGCGTAAGATGTCATGTTGGAAGAGATGTATGGGATGGGATAGAACCAGCAATGAGAAAGAAGCTACTAGATGGAGAGAGAAAAGCAATGTTTCCATGGTAGTACCAGAATAGTAAGAACCAACAGAAACTCTTCATGCTGGGGAATGCCAGTGGTCCAGAGTTAACATGTGGAGCATGAGAAGAAGAGGAAAGAGCTGGATTAGCCCAGCTACTGAAGACCGTGGATACCACATCGTGAAGACTACACCATGGAGACCACACCACAAAGACCACACCATGGAGACCATACTGTGGAGACTACACCATGAAGATCACACCATGAAAACAAAGATCATACCATGAAGACACAGGATGGAGACCACACCACGGAGACTACACTGTGGAGACAACACTATGGAGAACACACTATGGAGACCATACCGTGCAGACCATGCCATGGAGACCACACCACAGAGACTACACCATGGAAACTGCAGCTCCTTACAGGTGTGTGTGTGTGTGTGTGTGCATGTGTGTGTGTGTGTGTGTGTGTGTGTGTGGTGTCTGGTGAATATTACATAGGAAGGAGCCAGTGTGCCAGGGCCAGAGAACAGGTATCTAGCAGTTTTCTAAACCTAATTGTGAGAGGGCAAGGTCCAACAAGAATGGCTCGTGTCCTTCTGAAATGTCAGGATCTCCTGGTCTGCAATCAAATCACCTGTGCTTGCTTGTTACAGCCAATCAGGACTGGGCCAATGGTCTGTTGGTATTTCCTTAGAGAAGAAGGGGCAGGGAGGATTACTGGACTCTCACTCAAGTATCCAGCTACTCTCCTCGGCCTGGGAGACAAGGCCAGGAACTCCATCACAATCTCATAGTCACATGTTAGAAGCAGATAAAGATGCCGAAACTACCTCATAACCATCCCAGAAGCCAAATATTGTCCTCCTGTGATGCCCCACCCCTGACGCAGGGAGATGAGTCTCGTGGTAGTCGCGCGCCCATTGTCTTCAGCTGGACACATTGCCATTGCCAGCATCGAGTTCTAATGTCTAGGAACACTCCCACAGGGAAGCTAGGGAGTGCTGAGTGCATACGGAATGATGCTGGCCTTCTCAGCTTCCTTCCCTGGGAGAACCCTTCATATTAACACAGATGTGTCTCCTCCACCTCTTGTCCTGATACTGCAGCCCTCTCACCAGCAGAATGGGAAACAGGGGACTGACAAGCCATGAGGCGTTGCTTCCAGGGGAAGGATATGAAACTCAATTGTCAAGGCTGACTGTTGGACATGAGCTTTTATTAAGAAATTTGGAAGACTAAAGATCTGATAAATACATTGTGATTCCAAAGCACACCTTTGTCCTTGATGAGTATAATGTTATAGTAAACTATTTGTGCAAACTTACAAAGAGATTTGATGACACATGATTAGTACTGCAAACAAGAAAGTCCTTCCAAATGACAACAGTACCATTGTTTGTTTTGTAAAGCACCTGACTAGATACGCTATTTTCCTACATTAACATAGATTTAAACTCTGATTTAAATAGATTTTCATACCATAATAGCAGCACCCAAAACTTCAGTGATGTGCACCAGAAAAGGGATAAAACCATTAGAGTTGTCTTACAGGTAAAATTGAGCTGGGTTAACACAAAAGCACAAATGAACGAAAGCCACGCTAAGCTCAGATCACCCGTGGAAGCGTTATTTCAGGCCTAGATGTTTGAAAAACACAAAGAGAACCTCTTCCTTCTAAGAAAAACGGAAGCCATGGAGGGTCTTTAACAGGCTTTGTGTCTATAGGTCAAGACGTGGCCTCATGTGCAGACATCAACATGTCGGCACTAGATAACTTGACATGAGCACTAGGTGACATGTATGTATAGGGTCAGCATCCATGCATATGGTCATCTCCACTGACAACAAGAAAATAAAAATATTTTTGCCAAGAAATGTTTCAGGCTTATTTAAGTATTCTATCAATAATCCCCTGTGTGCTAAATATTTATATTTGCTGGAGTTTTGTTTGTTTGTTTGTTTTTTAAGAATCTTGTCCAGAAAAGAAAACACCAAAAAGCAAAAAGGGCCTGGGTCTTCTCAGATTTCCAGACTCTGTTACAGAAGCTGAGGAAGCTTCTGTTTCAGAATGAAAAGCAGGTTAGAAATGGCAAGCAGGAGGCCTGGCCAGGAATGGGTTTTTTCCTTCCCATGGCCACTGCCTCCCCACCTGCCTTTTATCTTTTACACCTCCCTTTGTTTACTCCTTTCTACTCCTTTCTCCTTCCTTCTTCCTGTCTTCTCCCTCACCCCTTCCTCCTTTTTCTATTTTCTCTTTGTTCTTTCTTTTCTTATATTCTTCCTTGATAAAAATTCTGTCTTGCCTGGATCCCTGCAACACTGTTGTTTATATTTTGTATTTTGTATTCAATTTAATAATTGTCTCCACACTTTTCTATATTTGATTATAGAATTGTTTCTATAACAACAACCAAACCAGCATCTAGTGTTTAAAAACATGATATCTGCCAGTTGGGACATCTTGCATAGTGAGGAGGCACTCAATGAATGCGCTGAAGCTCTGAGCAGATGCTCCCTACAAGGATCAGGGGCTCCCTGGGTGCCACCAAGGCCCAGCTGTCCCCTTAGTTCACCAATGGCCTCTGTGACCCTGCACATATATCATGTCAGCTGCTGTGGTCTGTGCAGCTCTGCTCTCCTGCCCACCTTCTGCCATCTGTTCATAAGGCACAGCCGCTGCTGTAATCAGTTTCTGCACTCAGGGACCTTGGCTTGTAGGGGTGGGAGAGACTTTCCAACATTTTTAATGTGTGTCCCTTACAGTCTGGTCTTGTATTGCGCTAGACAAGCAGATTTCTATGAGGCTTCATGCTTCTGTTGTTTCTCTAAATGGAAATGCTATAGGATTGCCAAATACTCTCTTTCTAACACAATAAACAATCCCAGCATGTGCCCTCTAAGTACCCGAAATTTGATTCATTCTTTACTTGGTGTGATCTCCTCTCCAGCTCTGTTAACACATCAGACGGAGGCAGGAGAATACTCTGTCTGGGTCAGGTATTCAAGGCTATCTCCACTTTTCGCCCTGTAATGTATCCTGACTTCCTGGACTCTCCCACCCACTCCTTTCACCAATACCCCTGTGCATGGACCACAGTTCCAGGGCAGCAAGGGTCAGACTTTAAACCCCGCCCAAGTCATCTCATCAGCTACTCCTGTCCAACTCCTAAGAAGAAGTGCTTGGGAAATTTAGGGAAGGAATAATACAGTTGATTGAAGGAACTTTGTGTTTAAAGATATAGTGTGTTTTATCTGTCTTGTCTTTTCTCATTTGTGTGTGTGTGCACGTGTGTGCGTTTGTGATCATGTGTGTGTGCACATTCATGCATATGAATCCAAGCATGTACATGCTAGGAATCACTTGTTGCTGCGCACCGCGCCCCCGTGTCTGCGCTCTGTGCACTAGCACTCAGTTGGCGAGCTTCGGGCAAGGGAGCTGGAGGTTAAAATACACAGACACACACAGACAGAGAGACAGCGACACGGGTCATCCTTGAATTCCCCAAGAATGCTCCCTTTATTGTGTTCAGGGGCAGATTATATAGAGATAGCCATGCCCCAGCCAAACCCACCAGAAACCACTCTCCTGACATCAGGAACTCCTGAAGGCCTCGTGCTCAGAGCAGCTGTAGGCACTCAGATCAGCTGTAGGCACAAGAAATTCAGGATCTGGAATCTCACTGCTCCCAACAACTTGTGTAGAGGTCCGAGCACCACAACCAATGTTGGTTCTTCTTCTGTTTTTGGGCGGGGGATAGGCTCACCAAGCCTAAATATGGTGAGGATGAATACTTAGTGGGTGCTTAGTGGGTGCTATCAAAGAGGGGTTCACAGGCCCACACCTCTCTGATGATATATAAAGAGTTAACAGTTGTCAGGAAAAAAGATATTTTCTTCAGTGGTACAGTCACTAGTAAATTGTCCTGGCTCTTGTAGGCTATCCCTCACTCACATTCTTGAAAGTACCTAAAATAAAATCCATTGTTTCACCTGACTTAGGAGGATTCCTTTCTCTAGTCTGTCCTTGGTGTCCTGGCTGGGGTGAAAAGGCACTTGTATGTCTCTCTAAGGAATGTTCGCACAACAGAAGCTGAAGGCTAAGTATTTTAAATAAATGCTCACAATTCAAGACTTGAATGAGAATTTATCCCATGAAGACAGACTCTCCAAACCTCTTCAAACTGCTCTAAAAAGTGAATTTCCCATGTCTACCGACACTTCAAGGTTATGTCACAAGTCAATAACAGTGGACTTAAGGCTGTATTTGAGATGATTCCGCCACAATTCCACATATGAGGAAAGGTTTTGAGCCACTAAAATGGCAGAACAGAGAAGAGGAAAATGGGTGATGAGTGACCCCTACACCAGCTCCATCTCTGTCCGAATCCTCTGGCTGGGTACCAGACAGACTGGGCAGCCCAACTGGACACTGGACTGGAGTCTCCCCATGTTAAGGGATGTAAAAGGTACTGGAAATTATAGGAATTGAAGACTGTTACAAAATAAAATGATTAAACCTGTGAGTAAACGGATGGAACTGGAATTACTCATCCTGAGTGATGTCATCCAATCATAGAACATGGAGCAGTCAAGCTGCTACTAACCTGGTAGCTTCATCCCTATTGGCTAGCTACTATAGTGCTGAAAGCTGCTATGTACTTTACAAGAGAAGAGAAACCATCAGTTTCCCCTGCAAACTGTGAACTCTGAGCTCCAGTAACAATCTGACTATAAGGTGTGGCCATGACTGCAAGGGTGGAATGAAGGAATGAATTCAATGGGAGTTCTAACTACTTTCCTTTTGGATCTAAAGCCTTCTTCATGATTTAGAATCCATACTGGCACTGTTATCATGGCCAAGAGACGGTGGGTAAATAGATGTTAGGCCCTAAGAGGAATCTGATACTATTTATCGGCTAAATGGGCATAGATTTAAATGACTCCTATGAGCTTATTGCTACCCCCAATCTCTCAGCTCTCATCAGAGAGCCTTCTTCTTGTAGTGTATGGCTGTCAACATAGAGACCCTCAACTAGACAACTCGCAGAAAATAAGAGATTGTGGAGTGATAGACCCTAAATGGATCATACCCATCCCCACCCCCTCACCCCCCAGAGCTTAGGGATCTTCCTAAAAGACAGGGTGGAAAGTTTTTAAGAGCAAAGACAGTGGATAACTTCAAGAAAACTGTTTTCTAGACACAGTGGGCCAGTTGCCCACATGAACTCATACTGAATGTAATTTCAAGCCTGAAAAGCCAGACAAAAGTCCAGCATGAAGAGAGAGAGGAAGGGAGAGAGAGAGAGAGAGGGAGGGAGGGAGGGAGAGAGAGAGAGAGAGAGAGGGAG
>NW_026067903.1:7190245-7251233 GCF_014885135.2 Alexandromys fortis | reverse complement strand
CTATGTTCAGTGAGTCCGGTTTTATCCCACACTTTTTCAGACCCAGTCCAGCTGGCCTTGGTGAGTTCCCGAAAGAACATCCCCATTGTCTCAGTGTGTGGGTGCACCCCTCGTGGCACCCCTCATGGCCCAGAAATAGAAAACACTATCCTGAGTGAGGTAAGCCAGACCCAAAAAGAGGAACATGGGATGTACTCACTCATATATGGTTTCTAGTCATAAATAAAGGACATTGAGCCTATTAATTTGTGATCCTAGAGAAGCTAAATAAGAAGGTGAACCCAAAGAAAAACATATAGACATCCTCCTGGATATTAACCTTCATCAGGCGATGAGAGGAGACAGAGACAGAGTCCCACATTGGAGCACCGGACTACAACCCCAAGGTCCAAATCAGGAGCAGGAGAGAGAGCACGAGCAAGGAACTCAGGACCATATGAATTCTTAAATAAATTAAGAAAATGTTATTTGAACCAGGTGTGGTGGCACACACCTTTAATCGCAGGACTCAGGAGGCAAAGGCAGGTGGATCTCTGAGAGTTTGAGGCCAGTCTCATCTACAAAGTGAATTCCAGGACACCCAGGCTTGTTACACAGAGAAACCCTGTATTGAAAAAAAATGAATATATATAATTTGAAAAATGAACATATTAGAGGTATCGAAAATGATTTCAAAGAATACTATTGGAGCCACTGAAATGCAACCGTCATGGTACTGAGACAAAAAAATGAGTATGTAAGATATATAAATCAATGGAATAGAATGAAGGACCCAGAAATACACCCACACAGCTATACTCAGCCAAATTTTGACAACAATGTCAAAACCAAACATTATAGAAAAGAGCCTCTTCTACAAACTGCATTGGTAAAACGGAATATCCACAAGTGGAAGTATGATGCATATCCTTGTTTTTCATTCTGTTTAAGAATCAATTAAAAATGGATAAAAGACCTGAAATCTGAAACTGGTAGAAGACAATACAAGAAACAACATCAACATATAGGAAGATGGGGCTGGAGAGATGGCTCAGCGGTTAAGAGCATTGTCTGCTCTTCCAAAGGTCCTGAGTTCAATTCCCAGCAATCACATGGTGGCTCACAACCATCTGTAATGGGGTCTGGTGCCCTCTTCTGGCCTGCAGGCATACACACAGACAGAATATTGTATAACAAATAAATAAATATTTTTAAAAAAGATATAGGAAGAGGCTGAGGATGCAGAGATGGCTGACTAGGTAGAGGTACTAGCTGCCAATGGCCGACCTGAGTATCACAGAACCCACAGAAAAGTAGGAACACAGAGCTGCTGCTGTAGAGCTGTCCTCTGACCTCCACAAATGCACCTTTGCACACACACACAAACACACACACACACGGCATACATGTAGTAGAAGTAGAAGCAGTAATGATAGAAATAGGCAATGACATTATGAAGAGGACTCCAGTAGCATGAAAAATAAGAATTAACAAACAAGATTGCATGAAATTAAAATCTTCACAGCAAAGAAAAGAATAGTTGAGTGAGGAGAGACAGCCTGTGTAGATTGAGAGAGAATCTTCGCTAGCCAAACACCCACGGTATTACTTTTTTCTAGTGAAAAAAAATATCCAGCAAGAAGCAATGGCGGGAGGAAAGGTTCGTTTAGGCTTACTGTTCCAGATCGCGGCACACTGTAGCAGGGAAGCCATGGCTGCAGATACAGGCGGGAGTCAGGCCCAGTGTAGCCCTATCCCTGACGGAAAGATAAATGCTGGTGCCCAGGTCACCTCCCTTTCCCTCTTGCTTCAGTCTGGAACTACAACCCATGGTTCAGGGCTTTCTTTCTCAGCTAAACCTCTCTGGAAATACCCTCGCCTCACAGACATTTCAGGAGATGGCGTCTCCTAGGCGATTCTAAATCCTGTCAAGCTGACAATGGGGCAGTCACCACACACCCAACCCTGTTAACTTGATGCTCAGTCACAGTATCATGCTTAGTTGCTAAGTAAAGGCAAGAATTAGGCCATCATTCCGCCTAACATGGCATAACTATTCTCTGACTAACCGAACATGCACTAGTTCATCTAGAATAAACAGCAGAGTCCCTTAATAATGTTCCTTCTTTGCATTCTCCACAACTAAAACAGGAGGACAGGTTTGACAACTCTGGAGTATTGACATCAACTCAGTCAACGCCATGCTCTGCAGTGAACAGAAAGGAGAGAAAAGAATGGCTATGTACCGAGTGCATTTGAATATCCGCACATACTCTTAGCAAAATGACTAGCACGGGCCTCATTCCTTTAACTGGCCACATGGCCTTAGCTGGAATGTTAACTACCTTCCTTCCTTTCCTACCCATTCTGTATTTCCTCCTCCCTCGGCAGTTTTGGTTCTTCCTTTATTGGGAAGAGTTTATTCACCTATTCATCCCTGAACTGTTTGGGCCATTGACTCAGCCTTCCTGGACTGACTTGTATTTTCCCCCTGACCCTGATCATTGGATATGGTTACACCAAGAAACATCTTATAGGATCCTGTACTTCAGAAATAATCTTCCTTATGTCCACTGTGGAGAAGCAGTCTGATTTTTCCCTTGGTAGTCTTCATCAATCACCCCTCCTAACATCATAACTCCTTCCTTGGCCTTAAAGGGCATCAGAAGTCCAGGGCATCCAGGAGGACATTGGTTTCCAATTCAACAGAATGCTGTGCTTCCTTGTAGAAAGCACAGTTCACCCAAACTAAGGTCTAGGCCAGCAGAGCATATTATGGTCATGAGAACAGGAAACTAAATTTTGCGAGATCATGGGGGATGGTGGTGAGTTCTCCCATACCCATTTCTACTCCTATATCCATTTCTACACATGTGAATCCTGGCTACAAGAGAAACAATACCATATCATGTTTTGAATGACATTTAGAGTATATACAAAGAACTTTCCCCCACCTGCCACTGCACAAAGGCCGTTCTGCCCTCTGTCAAGCCAGCTGCTCAGCACAGTAGGAAACATGGCTATGAATAGAGATTTCCTGAGCATAGCAAAGCATTCCAGGCTTTCAAAATAGGTTATTTCTCTGGGTAAAGATCTCTGGGTTCTCCTGTGCTTATTTGACACGTGGTGTCCTCTCTGATGAGATGCTTCTTCCAATCTTTAGCCCACTTATAAATTAATTTCATCATTCTATTTTAGCACTTCTCTATCTCTCTAGGTCTTTTGTAGCCTTGTGTTTTGCATTTTCTTCTTTTTCCAGTGTTAGCTTTTTGTCCTTTACTTGGAAGAGTAAAACAGCTTAGCTTGGGCTCAGTGCACCTGATCATTTTTATTTTAGGGACCACTCTTTCCTGTCACATCTAAGGGCTCTTCATGAAGCCCGGCACTGAGTGGTTTCTCTCTGCTTTCTTGTAAAGACTGGTATTTTCTTGCTTGGGGGGGTGGGGATAGGGCCTATTTTGAGTTGATGTTTGTCCAGTTGACATTTGTGCCTGTGTTCTTTCCCCTGCGGACATTCAATCTTCGCTCTTTTTATATAAAGGTTTTAGAAACATGTTTTATGTGCATGTGTTTGTATAAGTCCATGTCATGTGTTTGCAGGTGCCCCTGGAGGCCAAGGCTTGTTGGGAGCAGTGAGATCCCAGATCCTGAATTTCTTGTAAACAACTTGTTTTCCCCTGATCTGAGTGCCTACAGCTGCTCTGAGCATGAGACCTTCAGGAGTTCCTGATGGCAGGAGAGTGGTTTCTGGTGGGTTTGGCTGGGGCGTGGCTATCTCTCTGCCCCTGAACACAATAAAGGGAGCATTCTTGGGGCTTTGGTATCAGTGTTAAAAAGGTCTGCGTGTCGGTCTGTCTCTGTGTGTGTTGGTTTCGGTCTCTGCGTCTATATTCTCAACCTCCAGCCCCATTGCCCGAAGCTCGCGAACTGAGTTCTAGTGCACAGAGCGCAGACACGGGGACGCGGTGCGCGGCAAAGGCTATCATATCAATGCACTGGATCTGAAGTTATAGGTGATTGTGTGCACTGGGACTTGAACTTGGGTCTTCTTCAAGAACAACATGTTTTTTAGGGATATTCAACCTTTTTTCTTCCTTTTTTTGCATTTGATTTTTTTTAAATGTCTATCTCTCTGTATGTGTCTGTGCATATGTGTGTATATATGTGTGTGAGTGTGAGCACACACACATGTGGTAGCCAGAGAACAACCCTGAGTGACATTCGTCAGACACTGTCTTACCTTTTGTTCTGAGACAGTTTCTCAGTGGCCTAAAGCTCCTCAAATAGGCTGGACAGGCCATGGAGGGAGCCTCCAGAAGTTGCCTGTCCTTGCAGCCACTAGAATGTCAGGTGTGAGACAACACACACACACCCTGCATAAAGTGTGTTCTGAGAATGGAGCTCAGGTGCTCATGTTTGCAAGCCAAGTGTTTTACCATCTGAGCCAGTGCCGCCTTCTGCTTTGACACCTTACACAGCCCGTTAACAAAATACAAATGAGAAATGGCAGCAGATGGCTCATGTGTTTCATTGGCCCTTAGTTTGGCTTAATGAACTTAGAGCAATACTCATTGGGGGAAGACGTGTGTGTGTGTGTGTGTGTGTGTGTGTGTGTGTATGCATAGTATACCCTATCTCAGCACACACCCTATCTCAAGAAGACTTCTCCCCCCAAAATCTTTTTGATAGTAAAGGAATGAAACGATATGTTCTCTTCCTTAGAGAATTCATTTATTCTAAACTTTTCATTTTGTATGAAATTTCAGATAAACCTAATGCAAACATACTGTTTTTACCATGTTCATTTGAGTAAAGCATTCCTCATGTGTCCCCAAGGCTCACTCAGCTCCAGTGCCTGTCACCAGGGAGTCCAGACCTGGAGGACTAAGAACAAGCAGATCTCCGTCTTCTCTGTTAGGTTTCCTGGCCTTTGCTATCTATGTTGTCTTTCATTGTCCCTCCTTACCTGCCCCTCTCCCTCTTTTTCTTCAGTCACACAAATGCATGTGTAGTGTCCACTCTGAGACAATGAATTTTGTGGTCTGAGTTCTACCTTCTTCTCCTTCTTCAATTACCAGTGTATGGGTGTGAGTGTGAGTATATGTGGACCTGAGTGGTGTGTGTGTGTGTGTGTGTGTGTGTGTGTGTGTGTGTGAGCATGCACACGTGCTGGCGCTGGCATGTACACACCACAGCACAGTGTGAAGGAAAGAGGACCTCGGTGTCAATCCCCACCTGCTGTCTTGTTTGCGACACTGGTAATTCTGTTGTGGTGTTATTCTGTTGTGCTAGTCAAACTGGCCCTCAAGTGTCCAGGGGGTTTTCTGTCTCTGCTCCCCATCTTTCCGTGCGAGCTGGAAAGGCAGCTGTGCACCACCACACCCAGCTCCCCGTGGTTCTGAGACTCTATACTCAGGACCTCAAGCTTGTGTGGTAAGCACTTTATTACTCAGTCATCTCTCCAGCCCCTCTTCTTTTTCCTGCTTCTTTATTTAATGAATTTCATTGGGAATTCCTTGAGAATTTTGAAAGCAAAGGGAAAAATGAGTATGCAAATAGAATTGATAAATCATTTAATGATAAATAAAAATCAAAGACAAAACAAATCTAGTATATTAATGAGATCTACCAATGTCAAAACTGCATGCTAAATCTAGGACTGTTGGGTAGGGAGGGTGACTGGGGGAGTTGAATGACTAGGGAGATGGCTTGTGTCTGAAGGAGAAGTCCAGGCAGGCAAGAGAAAGGAAGGCTAGAACATACAAACTGGGGCAGAGACGATTCAGTACTGTGAGACACTTCTCTCCTTCACCTGATTGGTCTCCTCCATCCTCTGCTGTTTCAAAGGTGAAGTTGATACTCTGACTTTAAGCACTTTGTGGCCGACAGTCCAGCTGCCCCAGACCCAGGGAAGCCCAGAGTAGGCCAAGCCTCCCCCTCTACATCCAGCAGCACTAGAATCTAACAAAGCCCTGCCTTCTTCCCCTGCTTTCAACTAACCTCCACAGCACTCACGCCTGCCCAGGTTCAAGCACAGAGAGAGCGTCCTGGCAAACACAATCACCCCAGAATTCATGCCTGGCTCTATATTGCACATCAGCCATGCCTTCCAAACCCTCAGGAGACAGATTTTCCAGGCTAGTGAGATGTGTCAGGGGACAAGATGCTTGCTGTGTAAGCATGAGAACTTGAATATGGATCCCCAACATACTTGTTAAAAAAAATGTATATGGCAGTGCAAGTCTATCATCACAGCCCATGGGAAATGGGGATGGGGGCTCCTTGGCCAGCTTGTTCACAAGGTTCAGAGAGAAACCACGTCTCAAGAAATAAGATAAAGATCAATAGAAGTAGGTGTCTGATGCCAATCTCTGGCCTCCACATGTCCCAAATACACATATGAACATTTATCTGCATATATATGCACATATATATATATATCCTTAAACACATGCATACACAATCACACCAAGAAACAAAAACAAACAGAAAAAAACATACTGCTCTACAAGGTTCAGCGAGGTGGACTAGCTGGAGCCCTTTGGACTGGGCCAGGGCTAGCTGCAGACTCACCCACCTGGTGCTTGCCTTATGGCCATATCACAGGACGATATCTAGTATTAAGGACACCAGTAACCTATTGTCCTGTCTTCCTATTGCAGCAGGTCAACTAAGTGAGGTAGGGGTGAGTCTAATGTACCCTTCTATCTTCTGCCATCCCTCAGAGGCCAGGCTCCAGGAAATGGCAACCCAGAGGATGAAAGAGCCACACGACAGAGATCATTGTCTGTTGGCTCACTGATGTTCGGGACATGCCCCGTATTTGCTAAATGAAAGGCTGACTGGAAGGAAAATCAATACGCATTGTGGAGAGGACTAAAAAGAGCAAGAAAGGAAGCAGATGGGAAATGATGTCCTTTCATTGGAGGCCGTGGAAACACATCCTCCTGAGGAGCGGCTGCTTCCTGCTGAGCTCTGTTCCCAGAAGCCACACCTGCAGGCCATCAGAGGTCTTCCATTTTACCAACATCTTGAAGAAGCTAATACAACCCCATTCTATTGTTTCCCCAAGCCAAAGTGTGAGTATTTGTCAGGTCACGTGGGAAAGGAGCCTATCTCCCCTAGGAACAGAACCTTCCAGAGAGCACAGCTCAAAACAGAGAGAGCTCCACACAGGGCAAGAGCATCCCCAGCTCCCCTGCCTCCCAGTCAGAGTCAGGCTGATCACTGGTAGCAACTCACACACTGACTAGTCCCATCGTTCCTCCAGAGAGCCCTATCCAGGAGTGTCTTTGGGACCTTCCAACAGTCTGCCTCCATCTGGAAACAAAAACCATGGGGAGCTTTAGTGAATCTGATGGTCAGGTGACCTTGGACCCACTTCCTCATGTCATGGCACTTCCCTCTACCTACTCCCTCACAAGGAACCTTAAAGGAAGATGCTTGACTTTCCCGATGTGGGCTAAAGCTGTATGTCACCCCCACCCCGCTGCTACCCCTGAGTGGAGGTTCTGGTTGTGATAAGTAAGCAGGCCAAGTAAACCATGGAGGGCAAGCCATAGAGCCACAAGATGGGGCTGCAGGTAAGCTTCTAGGACTTTCCTTAATTAGAGACTGATGGAGGAGGGTCAAGCCCACTGTGGAGCCATCCCTGGGCAGGTGGTCCTGAGTGGTTTAAGAAAGCAACCTTAACAAGCCCCGGGGAACAAGCCAGTAAGCAGCTTCCCTCCATGGCTTCTGCTTCAGTTTCTATCTCCAGGTTCTTGCCTTGAGTTTTTGCTCAATGATGAACTATGACATGGCAGTGTAAGTCAAATAATCCCTCTCCTCCCCAGTTTGCTTTTGGTCCATGTGCTTTATCACATAAATAGGAAATAACTGGAACCATATTCTGAAGGTTCTCTGGCTTTACCAAACCTGCTGGGACTAACAGGTCAAGCATAGGTAATCATAGGTTATGGCTGGGGTGGGAGAATGAGCTGTACTGTCAGTGGATGGCAACAGAGGTGTCTCCCACGTAGCTACAGGGCTGAACCTAGAGAAGAGGCTATGGGAGCTCAGGCTGAGATCCAGAGGCAGTGTTCTCACTCAACACCCACCATGCATCTTGACCATAAGTATCAAGTTATCTGTCAGGTTATGAGTACTCAAAATTCTGACAATTTGTATTCTGGAGAAAAAAAGAAGGTTGAACTGAATAAGCATCCCACAAAGATGGTAATGAATAGGGCAAAAAGGCTTTGTAGAAGTGGTATTGGTCATGGACTATAAAGATGGAAATTTGGTCCTGGGTACCCAAGAAGTCTAGATTAATCACAGGAGTCCTTACAGGCTAAGCTTGTTGCTTACCTATGCCATAGGGATGAAACATGGCAGAGACCCAGCCTTCCCTTTGAGTGTTGGAGTGGGGGTGGGGTGTGTGATAGTTAGCCTCAATGTCAATCTGATGAGGTTTAGCATCACCACGGAAACAAACCCCTGGGTGTGTCTCATGAGGGAGCTTCTTGATGGAATCAAGTGGAGTAGAAAGATCCTAACTGTGGGCAATGTAATTGCATGGGCTGATAATGAGCTATTGCCATTTTTCTAAATGGACATGTTATCAAACTGCCTACTAAATATACCTATAGATTCCAGTTACTCTCAATCTTGGTCAGAGAAGCTTCTCTTTCAAGTGAGAAGCAATTAGTGCACAGACTTATAACTTGTCAAAGTACTGAAAAGAAGTGACTATTGACTTGGCGTCTTTAAATGGTACATTTTATATAAATCTGTGTAAGGCTCAGGGACCACAGCAAAGATGAGGTAGAAGGAATGCAAGGGATGGAGGTTGGAGATTTGCTGTGAAATGATGTATTTTGAACAAGACGCAACCTTTCAGTTACAAACTCATAGCAGCTATGAATACCTATTGTAGACCAAGCCAGTCAGTATTCCACATGGATGCCTCATCCCTGGCAGAGGAGCTATGGGCAGTTGATGGCTGCTGAGGAAAGGGAATTGCTTTGGTTGCCCATATGCCTGTAGATGGTCCCAGACCTACATGTAGGCAGTATGAATCAGAGTTAGTGGATTATAAAATAAAACTTAAAAAAGGACATGAAATGGGAGGGAGCTTGTTTAGAGGAGGGGTCTCAGAGGAGTAAGAGGTGAGGAGGAGTTGGGAGTGGATATGATCAAGATACATTGTGTATATATGAGTATATGTACATATACGTCAATGGATACACTTAAAAATTCTTAAAAAATAGGAAATGGAAAAGAGCTTAGGATTTGCTTCTCATGAACAGAGACTCAGAGACTGTGGGATCTGATGCCCTCTGCAGGTCCCTGCCTGCACATGCACATTACTGCCCCCACATCAATCTACACAATTAAAAATAACTCTTAAAAAAATTTTAATGGTCTTTTTTTATTCTTGCAAAAATTGACAAATCAGTGTCAAATTACTGAAGAAACCCAAAGGATACATAAAGAAATTATATATCTAGGTACAACAGACTTTCAACAATGAGGACCAGATCGGTCAACAGAGACAATAACGTTCTTCCCATTAATAACAAGAAATGGAATAATGAGATAGTTATATGCAAAAAAATGAATCCAGATATCTACCACACACTATATGAGAAAATCCAGTCACTAGGCCTTAATGTAAAAAGTGAGAGCCACGAGGCTAAAGTCTCAGGGAAAAACACTGGCGTAAAATTTTGTAACCTTCAACTGGGCAATATTCTCTCTTTCCAAAGCAATGGCAAACACTTATGAAATAATAAATTACACATGTATATTTCTTGTCTGAAAATAAAAATATTCTACAGCCTGAGTTATGATGCTTCATTTTCATACAAAGTCTATTATTACATTATATTAATTTTCAGTTTTAAAACCTGGAAAGAAATCATCAACAAAGCACAATGACTTTAGGTGCCTATCCATCACTCCGGGACATTTCCATTTAGGAGAATCTTAATCACTACTTAACTTCAATCGTTACATTCTCGATTCACTGTAAATTTACTTATGAGTATAAACGACCACACACTTGCAAGTAAAATCAAATAACTGAAGAGATGAGCAGAATATTTTAATTTTTATCTTGAATTTTATTTCTTTAGAAATAGGCCTACTAACACATAGCATTGATCATGATGCTCTAGAAATAGGCCTACTAACACATAGCATTGATCATGATGGCTGTATATTTTGGTCAGTTTTTAATTTAATTGCAATTAATATAAACATGCTTTCAGCTCACATGATGGTATTTTTAATTAAAGTTTTTTAGTTAAAATATTACTTTACTTTCCCATTCTTTCTCCAACTCTTTTTCATTGATGATTATTGTTATATCTATGAATAACTATAGAGGTATAGTTGCTGAGTCTGTTTATTATGGCTTGTGTGCCTATGGTTCCATGACTGACACTTTGTATTGGATAACCAGTTAAGGGTCATCCCTGGAGAGGCTGCCTCTCCTCCTTTCAATAGTCACTAACTGTCTTCAGTTCTTTGTCAGTGGTAGACCCCATACACTTTCCCCCTTCCGTGTTAACCTGCCTATTGATATTGTCATTGTTCAAAGCTTGTTTAGGCAGTCATATTGTTGGTGCGTGGCATGGGTGTACCTTTCTTACAGAATCTCACAACGGAATTCCAGATCCTTTGGCTCTTACACTCTTCCTCTGCTCCCTTTGCCATGTTCCCTGAGCTCTGGTTGCCTGTGCTGTGTTGTAGATATATCCAGCAGGGCTGTATTCCCCATGATCTGTGGATTTCTCTATTATGATATTATGATTTTTTGTCGTTTGCCATAATGGTTTTGCCTTTTGCAAAGAGAAGTTTCCTTGATGAGGGGTGAGAACTACACTTATCTGTGAGTGTAAGGATAAATATTTACAATGTAGTTAGAGTTTATGTTGATTTAGTAGTTGCTGGTTGTAGATTTTCCTCCAAGATCCATAACTTCATGATCCTTGGATATTGGGCTAGATTTCCAGTACCAGCATGAGTTCCCTCTTGTTGTACAGGTCTTAGGTCTGTCTAGAGAGCTACTGGATACAGCCAAGGTATGCATACCACTCTTGTACCTGTAGGGCTATCATTCCATGTAGGCCATTGTTGTTCATATGCATCATAGTTAGGTAGAATATTGGTTGCTTCCTTTTTTTGGAAGGTTGCACAGCATCTTTTCATGCCATGAAAGTTAGACCTCAGGGAAAAGGCTTTCAGGTCAAATACAACTCAGGTTCCCTGGATCCTGTGTGCAAACTGCATGGTATCTTAAGCAATAGGGACTTACCTTCCACTGCTTGGGGGTAACCAGGGGCATCAACAATGGTGTATAATGTTTTGGGAGTCTCCTGTACAGGCCTGACCAAATAACACAAAAGAGGGCTTCTTGTGTCTGGTCTTGGGTTATATATGTGTATACATGCATATACACATATACATACATATGCATACATACATTTGTATACACACACATATATGTGTATATATATATATTCTGTGGGCTTCTTCTTCATTTAATAATTTGTTTTTCTAGCTCACACAACTAGTTTTTAAAAAAGAATGTGATGGATTTCAAAAGCTGAAGAATGCAAATTAATTATAAAACAAGTGATCTAACACAAAAACAGGTAAAAGGTTAAAATATGAGTGTCACAGAGTTTTAAACTTAGTCATTGAAACAGTAAAAATATGTCCTAAGTCTCATTAGCAGAGAAATGTGCAGTGGATCCAGAGTTCCATTCTTCACCCCCCAAACTTAAGCAAATGAAAACCTGATGGCAGAAAACTTCAGGTACCGGGCGGGGCTGTAACTCAGTGAGCAAAGTGCTCACCGTGCAAACATAAAGACCCGAGTTCTATCCCCAGCAACCGCAAGGAAAGAAGAAAGGATGCTAGGAAGGAAAGAAAGCGTGAGTGAGCAAGCAGAAGCTGGTGATAACAGTGCTTACATTCAGTGCTGAGGAGCAGCCTGGCCAAATCAGTGAGCTCCTTGTCTACCTGATTTCAACTTGCAAATGTTGGGCAGGATTTTCCTTTTATCTGCAACAAGTTGTTCATAATAGTTCTTACACAAAGAACAACAGTCAGTTGGATTTTTAATAATCAGTTCAAATCAATGAAAGCAGAGAATTACTCCCAGGCCAAAATTCTACAACGGTCAATGGCCCTAGGGGAAATTATTACATCCTGTTGCTTAGAGACTAATTGGGTGGGGAGGGGGCAGCCTGCCTGACCTTCTGGGAATCCTTGCTGGGACAGTGAGGTAGAAATTGGCGTTGAACCCCAGGACAGCCAGGAGCCAGGCATTAAACAGACAGGGAGCCCAAGAGCTCCAATGAGAACATAAAATAAACCCCCAAAGAATGCAAAAGAGGAGTAAGGACAGCAAGTGCAGAAAATTGGAGGACATAAAACAAGTAGAAAGTTAAAATATCTATCTATCTATCTATCTATCTATATATATATCTATATATATATATATAGATATATACAGAAACAGCTAATGTTCTTTCTTATGGGAACCAGGAAAGGTATTGAACCAGAAAGAGAAAGACATGGAGGGAAAAAGAAAAGAGAAAGAAAGAGGTTGGGAAAGTAGATGGTAGAGCATTTGCCTAACAAGTGCAAGGCCCTGGGGTTGAGCCCCAGCACCATGTAATACATGTGTGGTCCATAATACCAGCACTCAGGAAGTGAAGGCAGAAGGAGCAGGAGGGTAAGGTCATCCTTGGCTATGTAACAAGGAGGCCAGCCTGGGATACATGAGAATTTGTCTCAATACAAAAGAAGAAGGAAAGGGAAGTTATAGGGACCACCGCCAGAAATCAATGGGTATACTATTACTGGATTTTTACACATAAATAATTAAAAGCTAGTTTGGAACTATTTTGTCAAACTTTTTAAATAGTTATAATTTTTTAAAGTAAAGGATCAATTATGTTCAAGAAGACATAAATAGCATGAGTGTTTCTATTCCCACTCAATAAATTGACTTTGCAATTAAAAAAAATTCTTCTAGGACCTAACCTGTGAGTTTTTCCAAACATTTAAGAGAGGCAAAGAAAAGAACAGCCACGTGTGCTGCATGAATGTGATCCCAGAACCCAGGAGGCTGAAGACAGAGACTATCAAGTTCAAAGCTAACCTGGGCTCCATCGTAAGATCCTGTCTCAACAAATGAGGAGAATCTCAAGTTCAAAGCCAGCCTGGGCTATATATTAAGATCCTCTCTAAAAAAAGGGGGGGGGGAGAAAAGGAAAAGAAAAGAAAAAAATAAGACTACTGGGGAGATGGCTCAGTTGGCTCAGTTGATTAAATGCTTGAGAATAGGAGTTCCCCAAAGTCCCACAAAAAGTGGGGAGGTATGAAGGCCACTAGTCTCAGCATTTAGGAGACAGACACAAGACCCCTGGCAATCAGGCTAGCTAAAAGAGCTGGAAATGGTGAACTCTGGGCTCAGCAAGAAAACCTGACTTGTTAGTAAAATGGAGCATGATCAAAGCAGACATGGGAGTCAACGCTGGGCCTCTATATATGTACACACTTATGCCCACACACATGTGAACACACAAAGACACACACACTCACTCACAAAAAAGGGGAAGATTTATCTCACAAGAATTCTATTAAAGAAAAATTACTTCCAAACTCAGCTTATAGAGTTAAAAATCTAGATGTCAAAATCTGACAAAACCACAAAACACCTCGTTAAACTTTCTCATGAATATGGACACAAATGTCTCAAACAAAATACTTTCCAATTGAATTCAATAAAATATGTTTAAAAATATACTGCATAGCGACCAAGTTGGACTTACTCCAGAAATTTGAGTTTACTTAAACATTTTTTTAAAAAATAAATCAATGTAGCTTACCACACTTATAGAAAGATGATTTTTTTAAAAAAATTCAGCTCAAAGGTTACAGAAAGTATTTTTATACAATTTCACAGCTATATATTTATTTAAATACATTTTAAATTGAAATAGAATTGCATAGCTCTCCCCTTGCCTTGCTTCCTTCCATCTGTTTCTAGGAATCTTCCCTCCAAACCTTCTATGGCCTCCCAACTCACAAATTGATAGCCTCTTTTTCTTTGACTGCTGTTACATACATATATTGGTATGTATATGTGTGTACAAATATATAACTACAACCTGCTAGGTCCTTTTTTGTTGCTTGTGTGCATGTTGTTCAGAGCTGACCACTTTGTATTGGGTAACCAATAAGAGGCCTCATTGATTTTCGCTGGGAGAGGCGAATTCTTTCTCTCACAGTTGCCTATAGTTCTACATGTAGGCATGGGGCCCCAAGAAATTTCCCCTCTTCCGCATTAGTAAGTCTACTAATACTGATGTTGTTCTGATCTTGTTTATACAGTCATTTCATCTGTTGAGATGACTGTAAGATTTTTGTCTTTAGGTCTTTTATATGATTTATTATAGTCAATGACTTGCATATGTTGAACTAATCCTGTTTTTCCAGGATAAATCCAAGTTGATTGTGGTAAATGACCCTTTTGATTATGCTTTTATAGGTTTGATAGCATTTTATTGTGGATTTTTCCATCTATGTTCATCGGGGATATTAGGGTTTTTGTTGTTGTTGTGTCTTAGCCTGATTTGGGTATTAGAATGATACTGGCTTCATAAAACTGCTTTGGGTGTAATCTATCTGTTTCTCTCTTTTTAAAAAAGAGTTTTTGTTTTTGTTTTGCTTTCTTCTGTTCCAATCTCATCCTCTGTTATGGGTCTGTTTAGGTTGTTGGTCTCCTCTTGGTTTAACCAGTAGTTTGGATGAATCAAGAAACTCACTCACTTCATTTAGATTTTCCAACTCAACGGAGCACAAATTTTTAAAGCATTCTCCTAAGTATTCTGTATTTCTCTGGTGTCTATTCAACTGTTTCCCTAAAGGTTTCTGATTCTGTTAATTTTGGGTCTTTCTTCTTGTTGGCTGGGCTAAGGGCTAAGTCTCTCTTGATTATCTTTTCCAGGAGCTACCTCTGAGACTCATTGATTCTTTGTATTGTTTGCAGTTTCTTTTTCATTAATTTCTGCCTTGATTTTTTTAAATTGCTATCTGCTGGGTTTAGGTTTAATTTCCTCTTGTTCCTCCAAATTCTTGAGTTTTGTCATAGGCCATTTTCTCGGTGCTCTTTCTGATATTTTAATGTAGATACTTAAGGCTATAGACCTCTCTGTTAGAACTGCTTTTAATGTATCCCAGAGGTTTTGTTCTGTTGTATTTTCAGTTTTATTTCATTCAAGGAATCTTTTCATTTCTTTCTTGATTAAGTTTTTGAACAATTTCTCATTCAGTAACAAGCAGTTTAAACTCTATGAGTCTATATATTGACTGGAGCTTTGTTTAGTGCCAGTTTTAAGCTTTATTGCATAACGGTCATATAGGATACGCGGAATCATTTCAGCTTTTCGGGATTTGTTAAGGTTTGTGTTGTGACCCAGCATGTAATCTGTTTTAGAGAAGCTTCCATATGATCCTGAGTAGAGTGCATGCTCTTTGCTATTTAGGTAGGCTGTTTTGTACATATTTCTTCAGTTTATTTGATGTAAGGTGTCATTTGATTATGAGGCTACTCCATTTCTGCCAGAGAAAGTAGGAAGTTGTTGTCTTATTGCTCTAGGTAGGACCTCAAGAACTATATCAAATAGATATGGAGAGAGTGGACAATCTTGTCTTGTTCCTGATTTCAGTGGGGTCACTGTGAGTTTCTTTCCATTTAGTTTGATATTGGCTTGCTGAATATTGCCTTTATTATATTTAAGGATGTTCCTTGTATCCATGCTCTCTCCAAGACCTTTATCATGAAGGGATGTTGTATTTTGTCGAACGCTTTTTCAGAATCTAATGAGATGATCACATGGTTTTCACTTTTCAGTTTGTTTATATGGTAGATTATGTTTACAGATTTTCGTATGTTGAACCATCCCCGCATCTCTGGGATGAAGCCAAGTTGATCATTGTGGATGATGGTTCTGATGTGTTCTTGGATTCTAATTGCCAGTATTTTATTTAATATTTCTGCATCATTTCATGAGTGAGATTGGTCTGTAATTCTCTTTCTTAGTAATGTCTTTCTGTGGTTTGGGTATCAGGGTAATAGTAGTCTCATAAAAAGAGTTTGGCAGGGGGCTGGAGAGATGGCTCAGAGGTTAAGAGCACTGACTGTTCTTCCAAAGGTCCTGAGTTCAATTCCTAGCAACCATATGTGGCTCACAACCATCTGTAATGGGGTCTGGTGCCCTCTTCTGGCCTGCAGGCATACATGGAAGGAATGTTGTATACATAATAAATAAATAAATATTTTAAAAAAAAAAAAGAGTTTGGCAATGTTCCTTCTGTTTCCATTGTGTGGAACAATTTGATGATTTTTGGTATTAGTTCTTCTTTGAAAATCTTGTAGAATTCTGAGCTGAATCCATCTGGTTCTAGGCTTTTTTTGGCTGGGAGACTTTTGATAACTGTTTCTATTTCTTCAGCAGTTATAGGTCAGTTTAATTTGCCTATCTGGTCTTGATTTAATTTTGGTAAGTGATATTTATCCAGAAAGTTGTCCATTTCCTTCAAGTTTTCCAATTTTATAGAGTACAGGTTTTTGAAATATGACTTGATGATTGTCTGGATTTCCTCCGTGTCTGTTGTTATGTCCCCCTTTTCATTTCTGATTTTGTTACTTTGGATATTCTCTCTCTGCCTTTTGGTTAGTTTGGATAAAGGTTTGTCTATTTTGTTGGTTTTCTTGAAGAACCAACTCTTTGTCTCAATGATTCTTTGTATTGTTTTCTTTGTTTCTATTTTGTTGATTTCAGCTCTCAATTTGATCATTTCCTGCTGTCTAGTTCTTTTGGGTGAGCTTGATTCTTTTTGTTCTAAAGTTTTCAAATGTTCTGTTAATTCATTAGTGTGTTATTTTCCCAGCATCTTTATGTAGGCATTTATTGTTATGAGCTTTCCTCTTAACACTGCTTTCTTTATGTTCCATAAACTTTGGTATGTTGTGTGGTCATTTTTATTGAATTTTAGGAAGTCTTAAATTTTTCCCTTTATTTCTTCCATGACCCATTGATGATTCAGGTGAGCATTGTTTAGTTTCCATGTGTTTTGGGGCTTTCTGGAATTAGTGTTTCTGTTGAATTCTAGTTTTCAGCCATTGTGATCTGGTAAGATACATGGGGTTATTCCAATTTTCTTGTATCTGTTGAGGTTGGTTTTGTTACTGAATATATGGTCAGTTTTGAGAAGGTTCCATGAGGTGCTCAGAAGAAGGTATATTCTTTTATATTCGGGGGGAAATATTCTATAGATGTCTGTTAAGTTAGAAGTATTGCTTTCAGATTTCTGTTTAGTGTTGCTGTTGTGGCTAAATATGAATTTTTAAGTTGTTTGGATCATGAGAAGTTTTTCTTTCTTCCTCCACTGTGGCAGATAGTTTTGCTAGATACAGTAATCTAGGTCATCAGTTGTGGTCTTTAAAAAGTTGGAGTATATTGCTCTAGGCTCTTCTGGCTTTCAGAGTTTCCATTTAGAGGCTGGGTATTAATCTGATGGGGGTTTCCTTTATATGTGACTTGTGTTTTTTTTCTCTTGTAGCTTTCAATGATTAATTTTTCTTTGTTGTGTATATTTAGTGTCTTAATTATGATATGCTGTGGATTGTTTACTGGTTTTTTGACTCGTCTAGCTGGGGTTCTCCATGCTTCTGCATGTTTTTTTCTTACTTTGGGGAAGTTTTCATCTATGATCTTATTAGAGATACGGTTATGACATTTGACCTAGGATTCTTCTACCTCATCTCTGCTTTAATTAAAAGATTTTATCTTTCTTCACACCTCACATACCCTGCATTATCCTTTCTTATGCTTTTAAAACATTTTTCATCTTCATTGCTTATTCATCTAGATCCTCTACTCTGTCTCCAAGTACTAATAGCGTATCTTCTGCTGAGTTTTCAAAATACTGAGTTTTTCAATTTCTTCCTCATTTCAGCTTGTGATCTCTTCAATGTTTTTATCTCCTCTTTGAATTCAGTTTTCAAATCCTGCTTTATCTTTGTCATTTTATTCAACAGCATATTTATTACATGATGTCTTAACAACTCACAATATCAAGATAGTGATATAAGAATGCAAAGATGGAGACCAGCAGGTTCATCTAGTTACATCATGAATCCAAACACGCCTGTTTTGTGTGTATTCACTTCATTAGTGACAAAGGTAATGATGTTTCTATGTAGATGAGAAACCATGGTCTTTCAGATGAGTCATCTAGGCATTCAACAAGTGAACAGGCCTCACTGTAAAATAAAAATAAAATGTATCAACCCAAATCTAAAGCTAAAATGTAATTCTAAAATGAAATATGAATATGAGTGGATATTTAAAGAGTAGGCAAATGTGCTTGGGCATGAAGTAAAAATTCCTAACTATAAAAGAGAAGATTAACATTAAATATTAAAAATAAATTATACATATTAAATAATATTATGAGAGAAACAAACCCTATTATAATATCTCTTAAATAATGTTTATAAAATGCACTATTTATAAAAATAAAAACAACTATGAATCAATGAAGAAGAGATCAACTTTATACACAAATGGGCAGGCCTTCAAATAGTTCCTTGTAAAGTCTAATAAGCATATCAGGTTGCTGAACATCACTGGTTGCCAAGGAAACACAAAATCTAATTAGACATAAGCACATACCAAGCAATGTGGCTAAAATGGCATCTTAGACTGCTTTGTGATGCTGTGATAAAACACCAACCAGAAGCAACCTGAGGAAGAAAGGATTTATATGTCTTATATATCCCTGGTCACAAGACCTCAATATAGAAACCAAGGCAGGAGATAAAACAGGAACTGAAGAAGAGGCCATGGAGGAAGGTTGCCTATTGCCTTCCTCCCCATGGCTTATTTAGCCTGCTTTCAACCCAGGACCACCTGCCCATTGGGGGAAAGCAAGCAAGCTTTAACAGGATAGCATACTTTCAGGTCACACACACGATTTTCACAGATACTCAAATGGATTCATGTAGCTGTTCAGAAGACAGGCACACGATGTTCAAAGCAATGCCAACAGTAAAAAAGGAAAGAGAGCCCATTATTGCTGGTGGCGACCACTGGTACTAAACACATGCCTCTGCTCTGAACAGCTGTAAAGACTGGGACAAAGTGTGTATGGTAACAACACATAGACATCGGACAGTGAATGAGTTCTCAAGGAGCAGACAGGACACACATGTGGAGACTCCCATCATCACCGTAACTCACTTGCCCCATGATGCATTTTTCTAGAACAGGGAAGAAGGTAAGAAAGCCCATGTGAGACATGTCAAAAACTCCAAGTCTGCACTTGCCGTGGGTCTGAGTCTTCTGGTCCTGTTTCTTTTGACACTCATCACAACACACGCCATTGTGTTTTGGCAAATATATTCTGGCATCATGTGTATGTTCATGTTTCCTTTCTATTGCTGTGGTAATATTGTCCGGGCAAGAACAACTAAAGAAAGAAAGGGTTTATGTGGGCTTTGGTTTTAAAGTCCCAGAGGGACAGAGTCCATGACAGATTGTAGGGTGCTGGTTGGGATTTTAACGTGGAAACCAGGGAGCTGCCTGGAGGCATTCTGTAAAGGTGTAAGATTAAAGTGGCAAGGTTTGCAGATAGGCCCTAGAGCAGTTGGGAAGAGGTTGAAAAGGCAGACCATAGAGGAGTGACCCAGTGTGGCAATACCACTTCATAGCTGGATTGCATAAAAAGTACAAGGCAAGATTATAGTGCATCCATCTCTGTTTCCTTATTGCAAAGGCTTTGTTGTCCTCTGCTTCACAGGCCTGCCACTGTCCCTTCTTGCTATGGTATAGCATACCCTCAAGCTATGAGCAAAAACAAACTCTTTCTCCTTTAAATTGTTTTTCTTTGGCATTTTATAGCAGTAAGCAGAAAGGTAGCTAATCCACAGTCCATCTACAAAGTGAGGTCTTTGAGTCCAGCTGTGCTAGCTAGTTTTGTGTCAACCTGACACAGTCTAGAGTCATCGGAAGAGGGAACCTTGACTGAGAAAATGCCCCCACCAGATTGCCCCATGGATAAGTTTTCTATCTAGCTAGGAAGTTTGAGACTCACTCCATAGCTCTGGGAGCTCCCCTTGCTGATAATAGCCTGAAGACTACACTCTTGGCTAGCATGTGCACTTGTAGATGCCACATAAGTAGAAATGGAGCAGTCTTAGGACTTATGGATTCATAGGCTATAAAGACATGTGAAAAATAAGGCATTTCCAGTTGCTGAGTGCAGAGCTAGCTGCAGAGAGAGAAGCCTCCACTCAGTTCTCCAGGCTGCTTGGAAGAACTTCTATTTGCTCCAATGCCATCACAGTAATACTGTGTCTTCATAGACATGTGTGCTCTCACTCCACATGACTCAGGGCAACAGAGACCTTCCTCACTGCTAAAAGCAGGTGCTTCTGCAGTTGCCCCCAGAGCCTGGATGAGAAGGTGGTTCTGGAGGCTACCAGGCCAAAATTCCCTCCACACCACTCTACTGCCCACCAGCTGGGCCTCTTTATACATGAGGATGGTGTAGTCTGATAGCCTCAGGTGCCACCAATTCAGCCTGGACAACTCTCTTACTTCCTCTCCTTAGCAGTAGGAGCCCCAAGCTACCACCTCTAAGTTCTGAACCTCCATTTCCTCATTTACATGTAGATTTGGTCTCCACCTCCAAGTATATGTAAGATGACACAGGTGATACCCAGCATGTGACCAGAGTTCATTGGCTAGTTTCCTTGCATTAAGTATACCTTTTCTCAGCACCTTTGTGACCTCTATGGTGACTGTTGAGAAGAAATGATGGTTAAAAAGGTACCCAAACTTCAAAAGAGCTGTCAATGCACAGAAGATCCGAAGATGCAATGCCCATATATTATGGTACCCCTTAATGATGTCCTGGGAACACAAGGATGGTGAGGCACCACAGGGAAAAACTCCATGCAGATGGATACATCCTCCAGCCCTGCTACACAAGTCACGAGGCATGTTGGTCTCTGCAGCTGCCCTTTAGGGAGGAGTCGCAGTGTGATTTTAGTCAAACATGCTGGGAAGGGGCTGCAGAAACAGCTCTGTCAAGTACTTGCCACATAAGCACGGGAGACCTGGTTTTGATCCCTGGTGTCGTGTTTAGAACTGTGCGTGGTGGAGTGCTTGTCCCTGCGGCACTAGGCCGGCAGAGATTGGCAGTTCCCTGGAGCCCCAGAGAGCACAGCTAGCTCAGTGAGCCCAGGTTCCAATGAAGTGTTTGTCTCAAAAAGAAGGTGGAGAGCTACTGAAGAAAATAGTCAGTTTAGACTTCTGACCTCCACACTACACTCACACATGCACCTCTCTCTCTGTCTCTCTCTCTCTGTCTCTCTCTCTCTGTCTCTTTCTGTCTCTCTCTCTCTCTCTCTCTCTCTCTCTCTCTCTCTCACACACACACACACACACACACCACATGAACACATACATACACTAGGAAGTTCACCTCTTCACTTTATGCTTTTATGAAGGCCTGTCGAAGCTCTCTCTCCAGCCAAATGCCATTTACCCGCTGCCTTCTTAGCTGCTTCGTGTCAATCAGTTGCCAGAGAAGAATGTCCTAGCTCCAATTTCTCCAGCTCCTAGAAGCTTACTCTCCCTGTCGCCTTCGGAAGGCTTTGGAGGTTGATATTTACACCAGGAAGATTCATCACTCTCTGCAGAGATGCCGAGATTGCATGCCTCCATTTTTATAGCGTTTGTCCTTGAATAGCTCATCAACACCAACACAGTGGTGATCATTTCAAACTCAGCATGGATGATGCTGGAGCGGTGGGGGTCAAGTGTTCCCATCCTGAAGCAGAAACCAAAGCGAGAGGCTTGTTGCACCCTGGAGGGATATAAACACAGCTGGGAGACACGGTAGATGTTCAGCCCCTTGATTGATCTGTCAGCTCTCCACCAGAGCAGGGGTGGGGTGTTTGTTCATCTCCCTGGCTATATAAATGTCCCTAGATACCAACATGATGATGCTCAAAAATGAATTATCTGTGAGAGAAGGAAATAGCAAGGGCCTCGCGGATGAAATATAGCTTATTTCTTGTCATATATGTATATTAAAGTGGATGTGATCTATTCCATTTTGAATAAAAACATCAGCTGAACTAGGCACTCTTTGAACCGCTTTCTCTGAAATAAAAATAAATAAGGAAGTTGGCATAGCACGAAATTCGCCTCTTCGGTGAGGGTTTGCTGCGTTGAAGGATTAGGGCACCGCAATTTTTTTGGCCTGCATTTGCCGGTTTGACACTGCTGTCTTGTTGATGTACAAGTGCAGGGGATGAAGCACAGCCCTCCAAGGATCCTTCTACCAGTCTGTCCCCACCCACAGAGCACCCACCTGTCCCTGTGGCCCCCTTCTCTGGGCTGCAAGGAGAGGAGACTGAAGAGGATGATGGCCAGAGGGGCAGGAGGTAGCTCTTGGAAATGTGTGAATGCATCAAAGTACAAAGTCCACTCTTTGCAATGGGCAGCCCAGGTCCAGGGTGATCATGTCCCTGACCCAGCGACAGCAGGGCCCATGCTGTCCTATGGCTATAAAGGCACATGCTTCCATCTTTGTCCTGTCTTTCCAGGCCTAGAGCTGCAGCCTTCACCCTTTCTGAGCTTGTCAAGCTTAAGGCCTACTGATAGGCCCCTCCATATTTCCATCTAGTACTCTCTTCTGCTGCTGTTTTTCATGGAGACACCTGCCTTATAATAGTAGCCTCTGGGTTACTGGATATATCAGCCTCCAACCATGCACTCACACATACAGGCACAAATATGCAATGCAACAACACTCATGTAGAAATATACACAACTAAATGCATATACAGACATGTGAGTCAGCCACTTGTATCTTCACACCAATACTAATATGTTCATGCATCCTCTCTTTTTCTCATTTCTCTCTTTGTCTCTCTGTCTCTCTCTCTAATACACACACATACACACACACATGCCAACTTAGATGATACACATCCCTACAGTTCCTTCAAGTCGAGGTTATTTTTCTGGGTATAATGCGCCAGGAATTGAGAATGAAGCCAGCCATGTGTCAGAGACAAAAGGAGACCCACTACGATAGGTGTCTAATTCACCCAACACTGCAGTGCTCATGCAGCACATGCCAGGTGAAATGAACCATCAATAAGGCATCCCTGGGCTGGTCCTCGGAGACCTCTTCCAGAAAGTCCCTTTATAGCACTGCTCGTGGGATCAGGGTCATAGAGAACAGCTCTCACAGGGACTCCACATACCATGTACAAGGTTCCCCACAGCCCATGACAAACACTCTCAAAGCACAAGTCTGAGAAACAGTTGTGATTTTGATACTTTCATGCTAAAGAATAACACTACAAGGTAGAAAGAGTTTCATGTTACAGCTGACCAGAAAGAAGCACTATTGTGGAACCATGTTTGAGAACCATTTTATTTACAGGACATATACATGCACTAGGGCATACATGTCTATATTTATCTGTGTATAGTTAATGTGTTTGAGGCCAACACCTTCGGAGTAAATTCACAATGGAAGTGTGTGATGTATAAAGATGATTTTCATAGTATTTTTTAACTTTTAGAATATTATTGTTATGCTTTTCTATAAGTTGTTAAAATAAGAACTCATTTATTGCAGATGGAAATTGTAAAACTAAAAATTAACTTTTAGTTACTAACTACTGAGCACCTAAAGCATATGAGGAACTTAAGATCAGTTACTTCTTTTCATACATCTTTAGACAAGTAAGTGCTGTACACTGTTACTCACACAAGGAAGCTGAGACTCAGAGCTGAAGAAGTTGTTCAAACTCCCTGTGGTGGCTAATATAGCCTGTCAACTCCACAGGATCCAAATGTAGTATGAGAATGTGTTGGCAGGGGAAGAGCTACCTTCAGTATGGGCAGCACCGTCCCCTAGGCTGGAGTCCCAGGAGCATAAAGAAAGGATGGAGGTCAGCACCAGCATTCATCTCTCTCTGCATCTGGATTATGGACACTGTGACCCTCTGGTCCCTTCTCTTGCCACTGTGCTTCACCTCCATGATGGACTATGCTCTCATGTTTCATCCCAAACAAACCTTCATTCTCTAAGTTGTCTCTTGTCAGATAGTTTTTCACAGAGACAGGAAAGGTAACTGATAAAGTCACAAGCTGGACTGCCTCTGACTGCTGACTCAGAGGCCTCAGCTTTTTCTCTCAGTCTTCACCTACAGGCACCATGGAGGTAATTCTGCTTTCTGAAACTCCAATGCAGAACAAAGCATATAAAGACAGACTGGGAAGCATCACTCAGAACAGAACTAGGGCTTTACTAAATCAACCTCAGAGCCTTCCCATTTTTGTTCTAGAAGTTCTACTACAACCTTCACTACCCAGGTCAAAAGAATGGCTGCACATTATAGACTTCTAATATTTTCCCTTCAACTCACCAACATTTATAAAGCTCTTTCATGCTTGACACTAGGCTAGATGATGAACGAATACAAAGACAGTTTAACCTTTACCTCCAAAGTGCCTAATGTACACTGGGAACCAGTTCAAGTTACATTAAACTCAACTGCAGTAATACATGTGCACACAAAAACAGCTATACACAAGATGATTAGCTTGAAATGAGGTCTCATAACAAGCTTAAGGAACTTAGGTCAAAACAAGAAGTAGCTGATTTTAGGACTGACCACTTTGTACTGGGGTGTTGTAGGAAAATGTTCTTGTACACTGTAAAGATAAATGCTGATAGGCAGGAAATAGATGCAGGGCAATGACTAGGAGAACTCTGGGAAGAGGAAAGGCAGAGGTCAGTCACCAGTCAGACACAGAGGAAGCAAGGTGAGAATGCCTCACTGGAAAAAGGAACCAAACACATGACTAAACACAGACAAGAATAATGGGTTAATTTAAGTTGTAAGAGCTGGTCAATAATAAGCCTGAACTAATAGGCAAAAGAGTGTATAATTAATATAAGCTCCGTGTGTTTCTTTGGGACTAAACAACTGCTGTACCGGGTGGAACAGAAACTTCTGTCTACACTGAGGTGCAAAGGAGGGCTTAGAGGAAAGGTACCCGGAGAGACTAGAGAGAAAAAAGGGAAGGGGAAAATGATTTAATCCTGTTTTCATTAAAATTTATTACAAATAAAACCAAAGAAAGATTACTTTGACCTCTATTGCATTTGATCATTTAATATTTGGCAGCTAGGTAGTTATGGATTTGTGACAGTCGCATTTTTAAGTACCTGTACACCTGTAAAGCAGACATGGAGCACACAGTTACCCTCCAGGAGTCACAGTCCAGTGGGGACTGGGAATGTTGTGGTTTGATTTTTATCCAGAGTGTAAGCAGCTGTCTGCTTTCTGGAGGAAGATTCATGAAGGAAGGGCATTGAGTATGCTGTGGAAATAGGCCTGTTCTCCAGAGCGTGTCCTCAGCTTCACTCTCTTAGAATAGGCCTTTGTCACCTTTTCCAGGGTGTGTGTCTCTCTGTGTGTGTGTCTGCATGTGTGTGACATAGGTGGGTATGTATATGTTGTATGCATGTATATATGCCTGCACATATACACAGAAGCTGAGAAGGTCATCTGGTGTCCTTTGTCACTCTCTGACCTATATCATTGGGACATGGATGGTAGAAGGCAAGGATTAATACACAAAGTTGTCCTTTGACTTCTACAAATTATGGGATGTGTGCATCTACATTTATTTACATGAATGTGCATACATTCATACACATGTGTACGTATACATAAGAGTACACACACACACAATTATCCTGGTAGCACTGAGAAGATGGCTTAGTTGGTAAAAGTGTTCAATCACAAGAACCTGAAGCCATCCCCTGGCACCCATGTAAAAAGACAGCCATATTTGTACAAGCCTCTGGTCCTAGTAATGGAGCGGTAGAGACAGGAAGATCCCTGGAACTCACTGGCCAGCCAGTCTAGTTAAATCCGTGAGCTCCACCTTCAGTGAAAAATCCTACCTCAAAAATTAAGAGGGAAAACAATCAAGGAAGACATCTCATATTTACCTCTGAGCATCACACAATAATAGCATGTCGTGTCTTAGATAACAAACAAGAAGAGTTCATTCAGTGAAAAAGTCAGACAACAAAATAATTGGTTTTCCCCACTTAGATAGCATCTAATATGTATAAAAGTAGCCATGTCCATCATAAATAACACAAGGGCTTAGCATTCTCTGAGCTCTGTCACAAGCCAGTTTTGAAGAGCACAGTGAAAATATTTCATTTTGGGTATTCTGTACATGACTATATACTTGTCACTGTTTTTATAGCCCCTAGGACTCCATGAATATAATCAGCCTTGTAGCTCATCATAAGCATGGGGACATCAAGGAATATATAGAAAGGCAGGCCTGATGGCAGTCTTGTCTCCTTGGTGGTGGCAACATTTGTGTTCTATAGCAAAGGGTTTGATGGCTGCTTTATTGGGTACAGCTCCTGGAAAAATTTATAAATTGATTATGAAAAAAAACCCTTCTGTATTGAAACTTGTCATGATAGAATACAGTTTTCAAAATCAAATTCTAAAACCATTTGATATGCCCATTTGAGATGTAACAGCATTTTATGAGTTGTGAGAATATTTGGCTCATTAGATTACACTGTTAGAAGAAGATTAAACCATGTTATCTTTGACCAGAGATAAGGAATATGGTGCCAGCACCAGCTTCCTTAGCCCCTTCTCCCCATGGAGATGTGATCTGGGTGGGCAGCTCCCAGAAGGAAGCATGGACTCCTAGGGCACTGAGAGATAGCTGGAACCTTCTCATTCACTTTCTTGTTGTTAGCTGTAGAAGAATATTACTTAACCCAATAAGATGAAAATTCTGTTTTAAGTTTACTTGGAAAGGAAAAAGAAAAAAAGAAACTTTATCTTTTTCATCACCAGTTGCAAGTTTATACAGTCTCAAGACTTTAAGTCATCTACTCTGAGACTTCTTATGCCGTGGTCCTCTAGAATCTTGTTTCACCAGCCAATCTGGGATTCTCTTAGAGGTGACTGAAAAAAATAATTCCCATTCATCAACTCATTTCCCATTCCAGTAGCTTTTCACGAGCGTGGATGGGTGAGCAGATAATGAATGGATGATTAATTCGATAGATAAGTAAGTGGATGAATGGATGGATGCATGGGTGAATAGATGGATGGTTGACTGGATGGATGACTGGAAAGATGGATGGATGGATGGATGGATGGATGGATGGATGGATGGATGGATGGATGGATGTGGAGATCAGAGGACAGTTCCAGATATTGTCTCAATAGCTATAAACCTTATTTTTTGAGACAAGGTCTCCTGCTCACTCAGAGTTCTCCAATTAGAGAGGACTGCCTGGCCAGTGGACCCCAGCAATCTATTGCTGCTGCCTCCTTGAGCCGTCATAATGAGCATGTACCACTATGCCCAACTTTAAACATTGGTTCTGGGACTCTAATTGAATCCTTGTGCTCCCAGGGTAAGCACTTTATGGACTGAACCATTTCCACATCCTAGGACCTAGAATTTTCTGTCCAGTATTTAAACCAAAAGAAGGCAAGAATGACCCGAAGGGGATTTGCATAGTTGGAGCACGGTCCTTGTTAGACCAGACACTGTGGCAGAGGCTGTGTCACATTCAGGCTCCCAACAAAGTAGCCCTGAACTCAGGTCAGCCTCCCACAGGCATCTCGGCAGAGATGGAAATTAAAGCTCACCACCCTGAAGAGAGACCACGACTCCAATCAGGTATACACATGCTTCTCATTAATGGCTCTCCCTCCCAAGCAAACCACGCAAATTAGCCTTAGTGCCTGCCCCTGGTGAGAACAAGCCCAGGCCAGCATCTGGCAAAACAAGCAGGCCAGAGGAAGCCAGCCAGCCCCAGGCTAAATCCTGGCTGCAGGAGACCAATACCAACCTTTAACTGATATCCCTATCACAGAAAACTCAGCTGACGAATCTGTCAGAACGCAGGAAGGTCACTGACCCTTCTGTCCTGCTGAGACACCTTCACAGGACCCTATATTTGGAGTGTCACTGTCATTTGCCTACGGAGCATACTGTTCTCTGTACTCAGGATAGTAAGGGCTACTTTTGCTTCTCTAGATCTTGCAGACAATACCATACCTATCTTAATCTCGGGTACAGCTTTTCAATGATAGCAGTGTATCCAATGTATTTCTCGTTTTGTCTTCTGCTGGTGAATGGTTTAAGGAAATCACGTAATTTCCTCCGGTACTAGAGTCCACCACCAGATTTTCCCATACTGTACCACTCTCAAAAAAGCTCATGGATCTAGAGGTTGAGAAGATGGCTAAACAAGTGAAGAACTTGTTACACAGGTTTGAAGATTTACTTGAGTTTCTATCGGCAGAATCCAAGCAAAAATCTAGGCGAGGTGGTCATCACCTGTATCCCCCGGGCTGGCAGGGAGACGGGATAGAGACACAGAGATGCCTGGGGCTGGCGGTCCAGCGAGTCCACCAAATCAGTGAGCCCTAGATTCAGTGAGAGATCCTGTCTCAAAAAACACGAGCAATTGAGGAAGTCTCCTGATGTCAGCCTCTGGGTTCCACACACGCACATCCATGTTTATTAACGCCAGTGGGTTATCATGTCCGATGCTCATTTTCACACTGTTCATCCAAATTTGCACGAGGCAGAGGCTGTTCCTCACCCTGAGTTATAATTGACTGTACCATTACCTGACAAGAGTCGTTTAAGTGAGATTGCTCTCGTTATTGCGGTAATAAAAATCCACCGGGAAGATAAAAAGCCAGCATCGCGGGCTCCGCTCCTCTTCTTCGCAGGTGAGAGCTCCCGTGTAGACAGTTTTCCAGCACATTAGCATCTCTCGTGTTAGCCTGGGTTTACCGGTTTAATAGCCTCAGCCTCGAAAGCTCCTGAGAATCCGGGTGGAAAAGCAGTGCAGCTGCAGTTAAGCCGCCCCCGTGCATCTCCTCCGGCCAGGCAGGCAGCCGTCCCGTGACTGTGTGGAGACCGTGCTGCTTTCCTGCCTCAAGTGGTCCCTGCAGAAAGCTAGCGCACACACTCATGATCCCCCGCTATCCCGGACCTGTAGAGTGGTGACTAGGGGTAGAGAGGGACAAGATGGTGCAACAGATGATACACACCAGGCTGTTGGAAGGGGGCCCAAGCATTTTCTGTAACTGACTTGGAGCCGTTGACTATGTTGTGTTAAGGATGGTTTTGTGCTTCATTCTAGTTTAGCGAAATAAAACCAATGCCGTCTGGGTACATGCCAGAGGGAGCTGCGGTCAACATGCCCCCCCCCCGGGCCATGATTCTCATCCCTCAATGTTTTTTGCATCACTATTTTCTCATATTTCCAAATTCTCCTTCTGGGGGAAGTCCCCTTTATACTCAGGGAGGATGTAAGACTTGCAAGGGTCAGCAAGGAAGGAAAACACAAAAGGCTCAGTGAGCTCCTAAAACTTACAAGATTCACAAGCCCCCCCCCCCATTCCCCCTGCATACTGTTATACAATCAGCAGCTACTGCAGGTCAGTGGAAGCTCTACTACAAGCCAAAGTGCCTTCAAGTTGGCCAGAGGATTTCTGGAAGGAAGATTTTGCTGGACTTTTCAGCTATGAAGCTGTTTTTGAGTTATCCATGCTCTTGTAATTAACCCCTTCTTCACAGTCCTATAAATAATTCCAATAAACTCACAGGTTCACTAAACTGACTTTGGTAGGATCATTACCTTGGCCTGTCATTAATGCCCTCCCTGTGGTGGAAAAAATGGTTCACATCTGCCAAAACAAAGTCACACAGGGGCATCCTCACTCTGTATCCAGATTGAGAGACTTCTGTAGTACAGACAGGGAGTCCTCTAACTCTACAGGATCTGACCAGTGTCTGCTATGGTTAAAAGGTGGTTTGTCCCGCTTGGCTCCAAGATGTTGCTGAGTTTTCAGTCTTCCAATGAGAAGAGCAGCAATTGGCGGGAGGAGGCCTGAGTTGTCTGTCGTTTTCTACAATCATGATTACATGAGCACACATCTGTGCCATGGGCTAGGCACAAACACCAAAGACACATTCCTGAGTTGGAAATGACAAATCTGCTTTTGTTTATGTTCCTAGTCCGCCAGTGTGGTGTATCTTGAGTATCCTAGTTAGGGTTGCTACTGCTGTGATGAAACACTATGACCAAGAGCAACTTGGGAAGGAAGAGGTTTATCTCACACAGTTCCATATCACAATTCATCATCAAAAGCAGTGATGCAGAGACCATGGAGGGGTATCGCTTATGGGCTTGTTCTCCATGGCTAGCTCAACCCTTCTTATAGAACCCAGAACCGCCAGTCTAGGGATATCAACACTCACAATGGAGTGGGCTCTGCCCCATCAATCACTAATTTAAAAAAATGCCCTACAGGCTGGCCTACAGCCCCGTCTTAAGGAGATGTTTTCTCAGTTGAAGTTCTCTACTCTCTGAAGACTCTAGCTTGTGATAAGTTGGTGTTAAACTAGCCTAGTGCATTGAGGAAATCTGGAGTCTTCACCTGATCATCAGGAACATGTCGAAGATGAGAAGGAATCAGATCCCAGACGGGGCAAGAAACTCAGGGTAGAAAAACACACTATACCCACCTGCAGGGGCCTTCGAATGGTAGTTGACGCATGCTCTGCAGGAAACAGGAAGCTATGCAGGATACAGGAATGATCTACTCCTGCTGGTACATCATTTCATGACACATCTTCAAAACTACGAATTCAACCTGCCCCATCATGGCAGCACCTGGATTCAGAGGCAGTCCTACCCACACTGGGAGCATCTCCCCAAGCTGGGAGCACCTAGCTGCAGAGGCCTTCCTCCCCACACAGGGTTCCAGTTTCTTCATGTGCTAATGTTTCTTCGGTGACTTTGGCACACTCCCAGCAAGCTCGTTCCACTCAGTATTTAGTTTTCACTTTTATACTTAGTAGAAGACGTTTATTAAATTTTAATAAGTCCCTGAGTGACAGAATTTGGAACTTTACTGATGAGGTTATAAATTTAAACACGCCAACTGTAGAAATGGGCAGGGTAATTTTAATCATAATGGGGCACGTTTGATACTAGAAAGGGCATTTTCATTCTGTGTTTCAAGTGGTATCTATTCCAGCAAGTTTTACACAGGAAAGTTGAATGTGGCAGTGTTTCTCAAGAATTCTGACTTAAAAATAATTCTGACTTTATTAGATCTGGCTTGGCTTTTGGTTGGTTTTATTGGATGGTTTTATTAATACATGTTTTCATTTCAGCATATATTCGATAGTTTTTTAGAGAGACGCACACATGATTGCTAACTAGACACTTTTCAGACTGGTCTCAGCTGTCATTGAGGTCGGGTAGCATCTTTGGGGCAATGTCTTCTTTAGTTACTCAATTACAATGTTTTCTCACTCAAGCATTCTATCAAATTGTTTGTGAATGCTTCCTTTTTCTTTTCTTTTTTTTTCAACAGTTTTTAGATTTATTTTTAATTCTAAGTGTGTGTGCGAGTGCAGTAACCACAGAGGCTAGAAAAGGACATTGGATCTTCTGGAGTGACACAGGTGCTGGGAACCAAACCCAGGTCCTCTGCAAGGGCAAAAATCACTCTTAATTGTTGAGCCATCTCTTCAGTCCCTGAATGTTTCTGGAGAATCATTTTACTCAAAAATATTCTGGCCATCAAGAAATCGGAAGCCTGACCATGCAAACATATGCACACATACATATATATTTGTACACATATATATGCATGCACATACATAAGCAGACATACACATGTATGCATATATATTCAAATATACATATATACTCAAATGCACATGCACACAGGTGCATATGTACACATAACACATATATGCATATGTGCACATCTATATACATATTCAAAAATACGCACACATGCACATGTGAACATACGTATATACACACATTCATGCATACATGTGCAAACATGTATGCACATGTATGTGTGTTTAGACATGTATATGCACATATGCACAATACACTTATGCATAGTCCATTGTGTTTGAGAAGGCCAGGGCAGAGCAACCTTACCACGCATTATGGAGACAGACAAGAGGCAAACCAGATGGGATTCTGGGAAACCCAGCCTCTGCAGTGGGGCTAGCATCCAGCAGGCAGTCTTCCCACTTCAGGTTGGTTGCCTGCAGCAGAATGGTTTGTATGTGAATTAACACCCATAGGCTCATGTATTTGAACCCGTGGACCCAAGCTGATAGTACTACTGGGGGAGGCCATAGAGCATTTAGGAGGTGGAGCATCTCCAGAGGATGGAGTCCTTGAGGTTTCATAGCCTGGCATTATGTTCTGTTCACACTCTGATTTCTGACTATAGATGCTGTGTGACCAGCCTTGCTCCTGCTGCCTGCCTTCTCCCTGATGAACTGTGCCTTCTCAGCCTGTGAGCCCTAATACATGCTTCTTCTCTGAAGTTGCATCTTATTGGTATTTCATCACAGCAATGAGAACAGTAACTAAAACAACCAAGCTGGGGCAATGACATGTATACCCAGCATGTCTTTAAAGGCCTGCCTGTGCCTCCTATGTGAGCTTGGGTGTTTAGCTTATCTTTGGAATGGATGATGGTACCACCTAAATGCATTGAGAGGTTGAGCCGTCAGTGACCACCAATGTCTTCTGCCTTAACCCTCAGCGCATCAACTTTCCTCTCAGGCACATGTCAAGACCTCTGCACAGACAAGAAGAGCCAGTACTTTATTTTCATAGCCTAGAACATTGGAGCTAGAGCTGGGGGCTCAGGATGAACAGCTGGAAGCCTTTTATAAGTGGCACTGGCATGTCAAGTAAGTCATGAGTCCTGGGTTACAGTGTGTGTTGAATTAGAAGGCATTGGTGAGTTTGAGCCTCCTGTGTGCTCTGTAAGAGTGGTGAGAGAACACATTGTAGAACACAAATTAGGCAATGGCATTGCATGTGGGACTCCCAGAGAGGAGGCTGGACTTGCTAGAGAGCAGCCTGGTCACCCATGCCTTCGCAGATCATTCTTGGAATAAGAACACGGCAAGAGATGCCAACTTTCAAACACTCATGGCTGTTGATCAGATTCTCCACAGTAGTGTCAGAGGTAGGTGACTCCACACCCCATATGGGATTTTCTGACAGCAGGCAGGCTCAGGAAGCCCCAAGAACAGACAGCTGATAAATATTAGCACAGCAGGATAAGCAAAATCCCTGGGCTGAATGAAGCAGCATGCAGCTTGCTAGGGCCAACATAATAATCAAAGCATCGGAGGAAATATTAGTGAAGGTGCCCAGGGGGCCTGGAACTCCATGGAGGGATAACTGCCTCTGCAGATGGTGCAAATTTAATCCGTAGCTTTGGCAATGCATCCTGAAATGATGCACCAACCCAGACCTGTGCTTCGTGGGAACCACATTCTACGACTTTGATTACAAATCCACTTGTCAAAATAGCAAGACAGCAGAGAGGAATGTCACTGTGGGCTCACACAGAAAGACGCTCTAGACTGTGCCTGGTCACCTGTTCCTCAGCCTCCTAGTCATTACCGTGTTTAAGAGCTGTCATAGGATGCATAATTTATATACAAGAAAATTCACCCATGTAAGGAGTTTTTAGTGTAACCATGAAGTTGTGTGAGATGATGTCACCATATCTTACCCCTGATACTTACATCAACATTTACTTCCTACCCCATTAGCATTCCGGCATCTGCACTGGCCTGATCTTGGAGTATATGTCCTCAGCTGTAGCCACTAAGAGCATCTCCTGTGCACATTCACAACGTTCCCTTTTAAAAGGGCCTTGCCTGCCCCCATCTCTTTCTTTCTCTGTCTCTATTTCTCTGTCTCTATTTCTCTGTCTCTGTCTCTGTCTCTCTCTCTCTCTGTCTCTCTCTCTCTCTCTCTCTCTCCTGCCCTGGGGACTCCCTCTTCCTTCCCCCCTTTTCCCATTCATCTGAAACAAATTGGCTTTCTTATTCACTAGCGGTTTCTTTTTCTTTTTTTTTTTTTTTTTTTTTTTTTTTTTCTTTTTTCTTTTTTTTTTAGTATTAGCAATTGGGTCTCTGGTAGGGCTACCATCTCTGCTCATTCCCCTGGATGTAAGGCTTCCTTTCTTGAGTATAGTCTTCTCCTCACCTTCTAGATTTTCTCAAAGTCCTGGTACCGGGTAACTGTGTCTCTCTCTGGTTCAGAGCCCTTGACCCCCGCCTTTGCATAATGACCCACTGGATGACCTGTGCCTGTCTCAAAACTGACCCTCCCTGAGTTCCTGGAACACTAGAAATTGCAGACCCTTGGGTTTTACTTCTCTGCCTCACTCACAGGAGCTGTGTCATCATCTATATCTCCTTGCTCCCATTGGAATGCTTTTTGGAGACCCACTGACCAGTTATTGTTGCAGGACCACCAGCGGTTGGTCATAGAGTTTGAGGCACAAGACCATCAAAACTGTCCAGGTGATTCCGTGGTGATGGGAAAGAATCAGGTGCTTTAAGCCCCAGGGTGTCACCTTGGATCCATCTCGAACATCATTTTGCCAAGTCCAAGCAGCACCTGACAACTCCACAAAGCCTGGACAGTAAAATGAAACAGTCAGATGCTCCAGGACATGGCCAGCACCCCAGCTTTCTCGGGTCTCCCAAAGATGATGCCCGCCCCCCAGGTCGGCAGGAAGGAGTCTTGAGAACACAGCGTCCTCATCCCCACCTTACCAGCTACCCATTTCTAACTCCTCACTTTTTTTAATAATAAATAAAAAACAGGAGGAATATTAGCATTCAGGCATTTTTACTGGCCTGACCTTGGGGTACACGTCCTCAGCTGTAGCCACTAAAAGCAACTCCTATGCACATTCACTATATTCCATTTTAAAAGGGCCCTGCCCGCCTCCCATCTCTCTCTCTTCTCTCTCTGTCTGTCTGTCCCTCCCTCTCTCTCTCTCTTCTCTCTTTGTCTGTCTGTCCCTCCCTCTCTCTCTCTCTTCTCTCTCTGTCTGTCTGTCCCTCCCTCTCTCTCTCTCTTCTCTCTCTGTCTGTCTGTCCCTCCCTCTCTCTCTCTCTCTCTCTTCTCTTCTGCCACTCCTGTCCCCAGAGGTCAATCTCCCCTCTCCCCTTCCCCCTTTTCCCATCCATTTTTCCCTAATTAAAATAAAATAACAGAAACCTCCACCTGAGTTTTGTCACATGGCATCTTCCTCTCTTGTGCCACTTTTTCTAAATTACAACAACCCCTCCATCCTCTCCAGACCTAGGCAAACAACAACAACAAAAACCTAGCTTTGGTTTTCTCCAGGTTGCCTCAAACAGACATTCCATGAAAGTGGAACCATATAGCATGCACTCCTCTGTATCTGTCTTCTTTTACTCAGAATGAGGTTTTAGAGATTAATCTGAGTTGCAGCCATTGTTTGCACTTTGTCCATTTTCGTGGCTGAATAATATTCCCTTGTAGGAATATACCACCTTGTATTTGTCCAGTCATCAGTTGATAGACATGTGGGCTGGTTATGTCTTTTTTGCAATTAGGAATAAAACTATGACAAAAATTCCCGAGCGAATTTTCTTTATGGCAAATGTTTTCGCTGACATGTGGCACTGGCAGTAGAATTGCTAGCTCATTCAGGGATGGTGCGTATGACTTGCTGAGGAGCTGCCAAGCCATTGGCCACAGTGGGGGGGGGCTCTTGTTTCCACTTTCCTTGTGGTGTCCTACTGTGTGTGCTGTAGTGTGTTACTGAGGACACATTTCCCATCCTGCATGACCAGTGAGGCTGAGGATTCTCTCTGTCTCTGCATCTCTCTGTCTCTCACTCTGTGTATGTGAGTGTGTGTGTGTGTGTGTGCATGTGTGTATATATGGGTACATGTGTGTGGAAGCTAGATATCAAACTGAGGGTTTGTTCTTTGAGAGAGGTCTAGCTGTTTTTTGGGCAGGGTCTCTCACTGGCCTGCAGCTCACAGGTTAGACTAGATCAGCCAGTCAACAAACTCCAGAGCTCTCAACGCCTTCACTTCCCCAGTATGGCACCACCAGAGCGGCATTTTCATACACGTACTGGGAATCAAACTCAGGCCAACACTTTATGGACCAAGCCATTCATCAACTCCTATGTATTGGCTATTAGCAAGACCCTGTTTTTCATAACTGGGTGGGCACAAACCCAGTGGAATGGCTGAATTATACATTAATTCTATTCTCATTCTTTTTATAAACAAAAGCAGTTTTCCATAGCAGGTACACTCACAGTCCATCATCATCACCATTAATACTCATCTTCTTCATAAGATACATGTATTGTTCAAGTAAATGTACACTTGTACAGTGTGTGCGCAGGTGCACACGTGTGGATGCAAGTGTGTGCTCATAGATGTATATGTACACACACACACACACACACACACACACACACTCACAAAGTGCTAACAGCTGAAAGCTGGTGACATATTAACTCTTAACTGCAGATTCTGTCAGATTCCAGGGGTCTGCACGTGATGATAGCCTGTATCCTTACAGATTGCCTCTTTCCCAACAGACGAAAGGTTTATCTAGTACATTTCCTTTGCAGGCGGCAGATGCCATGTGGGGACATGTGATAAAAGCTCTAAGTTTAATGAGAAATCATGAGGTCAAGGACTCAGACACAAAGCTTCCCACGGATCAAGAATAGGGCAAAAGGCCAACACTAGTCAAGGAAGGAAATAGGAGATTGTTCAGAACATCACACCCAGCTATTATGGTTCAAAGAAAGGTCTCTCTCCAGGACTCCACTATGATTGGCTTGGCTCTCAGTATGTAGACCAGGTTAGCCTTGAACTCACAGTCTTCTTTTTGTCTCTGCCTCCTGAGTGCTGGGATCAAAGCTATGTGCTACCAAACCCAGTTCTGAAGAGCATTTACATGCGGGATCATCTAGATAAGTTGGCCCATGGGCGTGCTCATTAGGAATTTTCTTATTTTGGTAAATTGAGGTTGGCAGACCCACTTTTGGTGTGGGTGCGATGAGTTCTGGATCGTCTAAGTGGATAGAGTGCGGTGAGCATGGGCAGGCGGGCATCGACCGAGGCTCTCTGCTCTTGACTGTGGGTGGGACACTACTAGCTGCTGCCACTTCCTGGGACTCGACTTCCTGTAATGATGGACTGCGGCCTGGAATTCTGAGCTAGGCTGCTGCCGTCAGGACATTTTATCGCAGACATTTTATCGCAGCGACAGGAACAAAACTCCGGAGAGAAGGAAGTCAAATGACTCCGAGACGCTCTTTAATCACCTGCGCTCCTGAGTGGCAGGTGTAATTAAAGTAAGCCAAGGTAAGATTAAATAACACCCCATAATTGAATTCTGGCATGGAGACAGGAGGCTGCCTGTTACTAACACGGCGCTCTCTGTGGAGCCAGCACGCTCTGGCATCACTCAGTAGATCAATTATCCTTCTCGTGGATCTGCACAGTGAGTAGTGGTGTTAGCCCATTGCTTTGACTTGTGCAGGTTCACAAACTAGAGAGACCAAGGCTCATGGAGGGATATAAAGGTCAGAGCTGAACCCCCAATCCTACCTCACTGTCTGGACCATGCCCTCTACTTTATCAGCAGAAACATCGAGGAGCATAAATCTTCTCAATAGTCCTTTATATAAGAATCCTTGCCTAATGTTGCGAAGCCGCCTACCTGTTTACGTGCATGTGGGAGGGTGTGGATACATATGCATGTTCATGTGCATGCATGTGCTGCACATTGGCTTGTGGAGGTGGAGATCAGAGGACAGCCATGGGGCAGCTTTCTGAGGCACCATCCACTTTATTTTTGAGACAGGTCTCTTGTTGGCCTGGAACTCACTAAGGATTAGCCTTCTGCCTGGCCAGTGATCCCCAGGGACCTGCCTGATCCACCTGATTCCTTCTGACTCCATCTCCACCTCTCTGGGTTACAAGAGCAGCTGTTGCCTTTTGTTGTTGTTGTTTTGTTTTTCAAGACAGGGTTTCTCTGTAGTATTTTTGGAGCCTGTCCTGGAACTAGCTCTTGTAGACCAGGCTGGCCTCGAACTCACTGAGATCCACCTGCCTCTGCCTCCCGAGTGCTGCGATTAAAAGGCGTGCATCACCACTGTCTGGCTTGCAGCTGTTGGCTTTTTAAAAAAACCTGCTTCTAGAGATAAAGCTCAGGACCCCACACTTACAAGGCGGACACTAATGACTGAGCCATCTACCCAGCCAAAACTACCTTATTTACATGTGCCTTGGCATCTCCAGGCTCCTTGCATACTTCCCGTAACCTTGGCAATCAACATTGATTGCGGGGTTCAGGGTTGCCCACTCTGCCATGTTGAACTTCCTGGTAAAGGCAACTTTTCTAAGTCACGGGTCCCTTTGAGGTTCTGCTCACATTTTGCATCTGGGAAATCTTTTAGTCAGTGGCCTGGCGCATATGCACAGTCTTACTGTATGTTGCAGGAAGATAAACACTGGATAAACACAAATTGCATTGCCCTCTACAAAAAAAAAAAATGATTAAGAGGCACAAGGCTCCCATGAAGCAGCACACAGTAAAGTGAACTTTTATTGGTGTACAGTTGTATGAAGTTTGATAGGTGTAAGGATTCATATAAACATCACAGTCAAGAAACAGAACAGGTGGCCACACAAATGCTATGTGAGGTTGCTTTGACATCACACCTTCCTCCTAGGAGCTAATCTATGCACTGTTGCTGGGCTCTGTCCTTTCGAAATGTCATTTGAATCTAGTCATGTGCTATGTAATGCTGCCGGGTCTGCTCATTGCAAGTCTGCACAAGCCACTGCTGGCATTTTGCATTTGGTGGTGATGCAGTACAGTTGTGTAGCAGTCTCCTCAGAACTGAACCATCCGCTTCTGGAAGGAAGAGGGAGTCTCACAGGACTGGGGATGTAAACAACCTTACATGTCCCAGAAAGATCAAACTCACGTGATTCACAAGGCCCCTTCCCAACGTCATGAATAACTGCTGGAGAGAGGAGATGCTCTGCCTAGTCAAGCTACCTGAAGGAGAAAATATTTGGATTGGAGAGGTGGCTCAGCAGTTCAGAGTGCTTGCTGCTCTTCCAGAAGACCTGAGTTTGGTTTCTAGCAACCACTTCAGGCGGCTCGCAACCTTTTGTGACTCCAGTTCCAGGGACCTGGCGCCCTCTTCTGGTCTTCACAGGCAACTGTATATACATGTTGTTCTCTATGTGTGTTTGTGTATGTATTGGGGGTGAGATAAATAAAAAGGAAACCATCTTTGAAAGAAGAAAAGGAAGAGGAAGGGGAAGAGGAAGGAGGAGGAGGGGGAGGAGGAGGAGGAGGAGGAGGAGGAGGAGGAGGAGGAGGAGGAGGAGGGAGGAGGAGGAGGAGGGAGGAGGGGGAGGAGGAGGAGGAGGAGGAGGAAGAAGAAGAAGAAGAAGAAGAAGAAGAAGAAGAAGAAGAAGAAGAAGAAGAAGAAGAAGAAGAAGAAGAAGAAGAAGAAGAAGAAGAAATGAGAGCAATGGCTTGCTTCACACGGTGCCACTTTGGAATCTACCTAGGTGCCTCCTAAGGAGGTCTGACGTCTTCATAGGGATATAACAGGAAGAATGGTACATAATGCTCTGAGTGGAATGTAGAGCTACCTAAGACTACAGAAGTTTCCAGACCTTGAGTCAATAGTCACTACTTCAGAGAAGTCAGACAGTATGTAAGATAGAAAAAACAGCTGGGCAGCTAGGCCATCCTGAGAGTCTCCAACAACCCACTCTGACCAACTCTGTGCCAGGCCAGTTTGTAAATGTGTGGTAAATGCTTTGCCCGTGAGCCATTTCCTCATCCCCCACAAGTGGTAACTGTTGACCCAGTCCTCTTCCTTTCTTTCCTTCTCATCACCAGCTCCACTCATACGCAAATGGACCTGAGGTAGTCATTTAAAAAAATAAATAAAAAACTCAGGCTGCACATCAGTTCGAAGGAGGTGGCATGGAGGAGAGCCAGGAATCTGGCCTACTTTATGCTCTCGGAATTTCATAAATCACTCATTCAACCAGGCACAAAACTGGGTTATGCCTATTAAGGTTCTGGGAGCTATAAGAAACCTGTTAGATTTATTGTTAGCCATATCTGCAAACCGTTTCTGACAGAAATAAATGCTAATTGAGTCAGGCTGGCCGCTTTCATTCTGGTGTATCTGGGGGGTTATACGTACGCGGATGTTTCAAAGAAAATAGGACAGCAACATGCCACAAACCACGGAGAGAACAGTTCACTTTCCAGCTGTGCTTCAGCCAGAGCCAAATGTCCTTTGCAGAGCGTTGCCTCTCTTCTTGCCTCCAATAAGCCGAAGTGAACTCACCCAGTGTGGAGCCCTTTTCCACCACTGGCTTCTTTTCACAGTGTTTTTGTATCTCACTATTAGTACTTGTGAGGGGATACTAGGAGGGTGTAAAAAGGATGTACTGGTCCCTGATTGTGGTTGCAAAGGGGTATCTTCTATGTTTCTCCTCTTTATTCCCACAAAATAGATTGACTTGCTGAACATGAAGCTTGCTGGTTTCTTAGTTACACTGAGTGAGTACTGGCTCTCCATGTCCCAACACTGGGGTCACAGGGAAAAAAAATGTAACCATGCCAGGGTTTTGCATAGGCATTCAAACTCAAATCTCCATGTTTTTGCAGCACTCTTACCCACTGAGCCATCTCCCAAGCATGCACTTGTAAGTATTTTTAGAACTGCCTCTAACTTGCCTTCATACACCCTCAGTTGAGAAAAAAGAAGCTGGACTTGGGAATCTCAAGAACTGGTCCTTCTCTGTGCCTGTATCGGCTACCATGGCCCTAGCTAGAATAATAAGACGAGAATCATGAGTACACTTTTGTCACTTAGAGGCCTCAGCTCTGTAGTTAGACAAGCCTCTAAATAGGGTGGGCCTAGCTCTTGGCATGGACAAATCTTGCACTCAAAGCTATGTCCTTCCTATCCTGTGGTCTGAAGCCAATTTCTAGCCATTGAGCCTGGTCCTTGACTTCCAAGAGAACTCAGAGGGTGAGATTTGATGACTTTGGTGCCTGCCAAAGACAGGGCCAGTGAGGAGTAAAGCCCCTCAGATGCAGACTCTTGGACTCTCACTGCCAGACAAGCCTGAAAACTCAGGAAGGACTTCTTTAGGTCATGTCACGGCTTCAATGTCTGCGCATCCATCAGACTAAGCAGAACAAATAAATTTTCATTGTTATTATTATATTGAAATGAAAGTTTCTAAATAAATCCATATTGTAACTCAGGAGCAATGGTGCTGTGTTTGATGAATAATGTCTGTCCTGGCCAAGTGAGAGTATAATGGCACTTTTGCTACACTTTCTCTATTCTGTGTGACATGGTGATCTCTTAAAAACTAGCACATGTATTGGAAATCTGGGGGTAAGGGGATTCTTCATAGGTAAGAGCATACCCTCAGATGCTAATGTCCATATCAAAAAATTAAACCCATCTAACAAGGCTCTATTCTCTGAGTAAACAATAAACTAATTAAAACTGAAAAGCTTCTCTTACGTTAGGGAGATAACTTTCTGAGTAAAAATACCAGGATGAAGACCTGAGTCAATGCTCTAGAACCCATTTATACACACAAAGCTGGGAGTAATAGCGCATGCTTATAATCCTAGCACTGATGTGAAGACAAGCTGGTCCCCAGGGCTTGCTGGCCAGTTTCAGGTCAGTGAGAAACCCTGCCTAAGAAAGCAAGTCACTCAAAGAATGACACTTAAAACTGACCTCTGCCTTCCACATTCATATGTACCTTCACACAGGAACATGCACACATATGTGCCTACCTATACGTACACGAAACAAAACTCCTTATAGATTCTCAATAATTACCATGAAATTCTTATGCAAATTATTTTTAGATGAATGTTTTAGTTTTTACACAATGAAGCTTGAGATTACATTTTGTAGGTTAATGAACTTCTGTTTAAAAGAAAAGAAAAGAAAAGAAAAATGCCAGAGGCCCAGCCTGGCATTTTTATGTGGTCTTCATGCTTACTGAGGATGTGCTTTACCAACTGAGCCATCCCTCCTGTCCCCCTGGAGAATTCCCAAAGAGGGCATCTAAGACAAGTACATAGTTTTGAAACCTTGTTTAGTCCCAGGCATGGAGACTCCTCCTTTGTAGCCACAGAATTCAAGTGCCTGAGGTTGACGTAGGCGCATTGCCTTGAGTTCAAGGCCATCCTGAGAAGAGATTAAGACCATGTCTAAAAATCAATTTAAAAATCTTTATTTCTGTTGCTATTAGCTCAGTGATGCTCAGACCACATAACAGAAAGTTGTTATGGATCTCCAGGTGCGTGAAAAGGAGGATCCGTTCTGCCAGCTGCAGGACAAGCAAGTGTCCTTGGTCTGCACCACGAAGCCCAGGACACCAGATCAATGTCACTTGCATGTATCACATTGAAGAGCAGAGGAAACGATGGCATCTCCTTGCTTTCTGCAAGTTTCTACCTGTTGTAGAAGATGGTCTTCTGAGGTAAAGAGTCTCCATAGGAGATCAGCTGGGCCTGCTTGCAAGATTCCATCACCATCTGGCCTGGGGATTGTTGGCATTTCCTGAGAGAAGGATGAGGGGCGGGGTGAGGACAACCCTCATCCCAGTTTCCAGCTGCTCCTCGCAGCCACTTGTATGTAATTCTGTCCTAGCTGTATGTGGTCCAAGCATCTCAAGAGGTACTGAAGGATGCTTCTGAGAGTGCGTCCATCTATACTGGGCAGCAGCTCTCCAGTGAGGCTACTTTACAGTCACTATGCTCCCGTGGGCAACCCTTCACCTATGCTGTAAGTAAACCCAATAAGATGGTTGGTTCTCCGGATGATCTGTGATGCTGTCGTACTTTGGTTTGTCACTGGGACTTAGGAAGAGGGTGTAGAGATTGTTTATGTCTCCCCAGGGAAGGATTTCTTGAAATTCCATCTGATGGAGGGCTCGAGGGACTAGCTCAGAAGCTATCATCACCATATGAGCTCCCGAGTGGAGTTTAATGTTTTCCAATGGATCACAAACACTCCAGCAGTAATTAATGATTTGATTCATTGGGCTTCTGGGAGCCACTGTCCAACAAAATAATCCCAGTAATTTAAATCGGCAATAAAGGGGGAGGGTGACAGCGTTCCATGGCTGCACACAGCAATGATTTGCTGGAGAAGAGAAACACCAGCATTTTTATTAGTGCTACATCCAAATAATCCATAGGAAAGCAATATTGAGTTCAGGAGTGATTTGAGTACATTCCTCTGTAATAATCCTCCAAGGCAGAGTCAAGTCCAGAAGCATTTTGTTGAATGTGCAAAAGACTGAGGGTTCAGTAAACCAACACATTTCATCAAAATTACTCTGTACGGTTCTGAGACAGACCATGTTTGCAGAATGCTAACTGCCGTTTTATTCTGAATAAATTTCTCCTGCTATTAGCATCTGGCCTCTGCAACCGATGGGAGCTCAAATGGATCCCTGGTAGAGTCGGGACCTCCCTACGTGAGCCCTTCTCAGTGTCCCTGGCTTGAGGCACTCACACACAGGTGTAGCCATCCCGTCCTTCATACACATGCTGTGTGTCAGCCACATCTTGCGGTTGCGGGAGTGCCTAGGTAGGGGTGTTACTGGACTTGGGGTCACAGCCTGTTCCCAGAGGTCATAAGCCAAATTTGGCCACCTTTCCTCCATAAGTCAATTCACACAGCCAAATTAAAAGAAAAAGGGAACAATAAGATTTATTTAATGCAGGCACGTTGGGAAGAGGGCAAAGAAATTTGGCATACACATTCCCCTGCTATTCCCCAAGTCCATCTTCTGAGTTCTGGCATTAGGTTACTGTTTAAGTCAGCAGTTCTCAACCCGTGGGTCATGAACCTTTAGTGGGTCAAATGACCCTTACACAGGGGTCATCTACGACTGCCAGGAAACATAGATATTTACATCTTGATTCATAACAGAAACAAAATTATACTTATGAAGAAGCAATGAAAATAATTTGTATGATGGGGGTCACTACAATACAAGGAACTGTCTGAAAGGGTCACTGCATGATGAAGGTTGAACACCACTGGTTTAAGCAGAGGGCAAGAGTTATGCATAGCTAAGCAGTCCAGGGCAGAATGCTTGCCTGTCCACACTGGCCCATCATTCTGGTCTAAGACGTGATAAGTCTCGTTCATAGAGCAGCTTCCCCTGCGGCTGGCCCAGGCCCTAGCATGAGATTTCCTTTCAGCATGAGATTCTTGGGGGGAAATTCTAGCTTCATGGGGTTCCTTGTTTAGTAGTCTGGTAGTCAAATGAGGGACACAGTGTTTCTGTAGAATATTTTCAACCATGCAGGGCTGTGGTTGCGGGGGAGACACTGACACACACTGAAACGGGTAGATGTGGTTTGGGGACAGGGAGGACACCAGGGCAGCTGTACACTGTGATCAGCAACCAGAAACACCTCCAGACTGTGAGTCCTGAGGGGTTCGCTGGGGCATGGAAGGGAGGGCATGGTTTCCAGTGCCACCCATTGAGCCAATTGAAATGAAGGCCCACGTGCTTCTTTAATTGATCGCTGACCTCCGAGGACAGAAAAACAATCCTTACACTAATGACTCATTATGGAATCAGGGAGATTTTCTGGCAGGGCACCCCACGGGTCTCTGTGAAGACACCTGCTTCACTTGTTTTGTGAAAGCTTTCTCCGAGTAGCTGCTTCATCACAGGCCATTTTATTTGGTGAGAATAAATATGAGAAGCAGCAGATGGGGGAAACGAGAACTTGTCTCGTGATACACTAAGGATGATATGCTGGGAATTCCAAAGGAACTGGAAGAAAGGACCAGGGATGCTCTCACCATAAAGGATACCTGCCAGAAATGAAGGGTCAGGGATTGCCTTGTTCTGCTCATCACACGAGTGAACTTGCATTGGTGTTCCATAGTGTACCCCCAAATATAGATGATTGCATGTGCCCACTTTTAAAAATTTGGTAAGAACACACCTGAGGAGATTCACATGCTTGTTTTGTAAGGAGTTGAAGTTGAGATCAGTTCCCAGAAATGTCAGCCCAAAGCCAAGGGTGAGATACAGACTCACATTCTAACACTGGAGAGGTGGAGACAGACGCAGAGGCAGATCCTTGGACTCTTTGGCTAGACATACTAGTCAAACTGGCAATCTCCAGGCCAATAAGAGAAGCAAGATGAACAATATCAGAAAAATTCCACCCGTTTATCCCCTGATCTCCACACATGTACACTCCCTTCACTGCACACACTGTTAAAACCTGGTGAGGCAGGGGATGGCAATGTTGAGGTCAGAAGAAGGCAAGGAGTGGTTTTGTTGTGGCAACACATCCCTTACTGGAGGTGAAAGAGCTCAGCTCATTGCAAAGACAAAACCAAGAGCTGAGCAGGTAAATTTGGTGTTGGAGGGGCCCTTGCTGGGTTTCTGGTAGGTTCTACAGCTGGAGAAACATCTTACAGCATCATGGTCCTCTAGGGTGCCTTTCTCTCACCATGAGTTATGAACTGAGTGACCATATATCTAGATCGCCCCTGGGTAACATCTATGTTCCTTACATCATGTTAACAGTGCTTCTCACCCCTTTGGCATCATAGGTGTGTTCTGGATTGGATTAGAAGGTTCATGTCCACCCTTGCTGTGAAGAATTAAGCATCTCTCCCAGGCCCTCCTTGTAATTGGCTTAACTGATGCATTCTCCCTTGTCTGCAGGTATAGATGCAAAGTCTATCAAAACTCAAAACACAGCTCCTGGGTTTAAGTCAGAAATGGTAATCAGAACCATTCTGGAGTGACACTGTAGCTTACTGTAGCTTGGAGAAGACATTTCGCCAGAGATCACATCAGTGACATTATCTTCTTTGCTCCACCTTCATCCCCATGCATCTCTAACTTTTGTTGAGATGCTTATGACAGTTAATCTGCATTGGTAACTTACTGAACTTAGAATCGCCAACCATAAAAACACACCTCTAGAAATCACTATGAGGGCATTCTGGGAAAAGTGGACCTGATGGAGCAGCGGCATCCCACGGGCTGGGGTCCTGGACTAACTAAGAAATGTGCGTTGAGCGCTGGCATTCATCTCTCTCTGCTTCCCACTACCTTGTGACATGACCACCATGACTTCACTTCATCCCCGAGACTTCCCTGCCCTCAAATTGTGATACAAGATAAACTCTTCCTTCCTTTAACCTTGGTAGGATTAGAATCTCCTAAAAGACAAGTCACTGAGAATGTCTCTAGTGCAGGTTAACTGAAGTGGAAAGATTTACCCTAAAATATGAAGAGCACTGTTTCATGGACAGTCACCTCCCAGTTTCTTGACTGCAGATGCAATGTGGCCACCATGAGGGACTAAACTGTGAGACAAAATAAACCTTTCCTTTATTTCAATTTCTTGAATTGGGTGTTTTGCCACCAAAATGAAAAACAAAACAATACAATATACATTCCAACACAGACATGAACTCTCTGGGCTTCAGCTTCCCTACTGTTGCATCACGCTCCATCATCAGCTTGGTGGAGTCAAAGAGTATCACTGGTTCTATTCACAGATGCTCTCAATGCATCCACATCCTGCCTCAAATGCACAAAAGAGCCAGATAGCCAATGGTTCAGTCTCGCCTCCTCTTTCTTTCCTCCCTCTACTTAAACTGAGCACTTGACTGAGAGGCTGTTCTATGGGTTGTTCAAGCTTCTCCACACACTCCAAGAAAAGCACAAACGACACAGCAGCATTAAAGGTCCATTAAGAGAAGTCTATTTCTTTCTGGTTAAGAGAACGTAATCCCAGACCTGGATGGGACCTAACATTCGTGCTAGGCTGGTAAATCACCTAGTTAAAGAACTAGCCCTGGGAAGGTCAGCTCACCTTAAGTTAAACTACAGACATAGACAGAATAATTATCCCTTTAATGAGATCTGTACAGTCCCTATGACCCTCCAGGAGGTTCAGCTGGGTCTGCCTACCACTTCAAATCTTCCCATATGAAATGGGGCTTTCTTCACCTGTTCTCCTAAATGCGCATTTTCTGTGCTCCTCATTGGTGAATAACTTTTCCTCTTTCTTTCCTCTGTTTCCTTTTGAATGTTAGGCAGAACCTTTTCTAGTACTTTGGGTTTCCGTAATCTTTTACAAAACAGACTCCCTCCATGAAGCTGGTTGGCCTAACACTACATGGCTGACCCCCATGCTGGCCCAACTCAGACACTAGGGCTCTTTTCTTTTGCTCTTCTATTCTCCCTTACCCTCTTCCAGGCACCTGCCAAGATTTAAAGCCTACCTTGCCTGGAAAATTCCAATAAAAATGTCTAAGAGATTCTGTTTGAGTCTGTTCTCAAATTCTTTTATTAACGAGACTAAGAATATCAAGAGAGTGCTCTAACATTCCAATATCCACCAACAAAAGCTGCATGCATAGAGCGAAACTAGTTCTAAACAGATATATATATATATATATATATATATATTACAGGCAGTAAACCTAGAGGAGCAGAAACATCTGCACCCTTTGAAATTAAAGTAGCAGACATCAGACAAGGAGCTACAGGGGTTTCCCTGGTGGCTTTCTGTCTTGCCTGGGTCCAGGATTTCCCCCACTATGGCGCAATTCCTTGCTCTTGGAATGGTGTCGTCTAGTCTGTGCATTATGTGCTGGAGGTGTGTAATTTGGTTTTGGATTTTATAAAGAGGTACAATAAAGACATTGCCTTGAGTCTCAAGGAGACTTTGCACTTCGGATTTTTAAACAGTGTTGAGACTGTGAAAGACTATGGGGCTTTGGGGAGTTGGACTAAACACACTTTGCATTATAATATGCAAGCCTAGGCAACCCTGGGAGTAGAATGTGGTAGATTGAATGAGAAATGTCCCCATAGAATTTGGTATTTGAACCCTTCATTCCCAGTTTGCAGTACTCTTTGGGGACGGTTTAAATGGCACAGCCTTGCTAGAGGAAGTATGGCACTGGGTTCCAGCTTTGAGATTAAAATAAAGGCCTCTTGCTATTTTCAATTTTATCTCTCTGTTTCCTGTTTGCATTTGAAGATGTGAGCTCTGAGCTTTCGATTCCAGCTGCGATTCCTCTCAATTACGGCTATGCCTCCCCCACCCACCCAAAATGAACTCTTATCCCTCTGGAACGATCAACTATAATAAAGTCCTTCTCATGTAAGTTGCCTTCATCATGGCATTTTATCACAATAACAGAAAACGAGTTCACTAGGCATAGAACTCTACCAAGAGCCGCATCCTCAGCCTACCCATGGCTTTAAACCTCCCCTCTCTGCCGTGTGCTTGTTAGAAAGAAGACCAAGTCTAAGTCCCTGGCAAGTGTTGTGACATAAATTTGGAAGAAAACAGGTCTATGGTTTTGCCAACGTGGACATGTGACTAGTTCTGCTTCAGTTTTGGAGCATCTATCAGGAAGGTCAACTTACATCTCACTGGGTAGACTTTTGGATAGGTCTGGAAGATCATCTCGGGTAAGCTATAGATGTCTTTGATTATATCTTTCATAGTATTCTTTTACTTTGGATGACAGATGCTTTTAGCCCCTAATGGCTGATATATGCTGCAATATAACAAGTGTACTATAGCATGTTCAGTCATTCTTTTATATTTAAATAATTAATATTTATATTTTTCTAAAATAAGTGTAATAATCTATCGTGGTTTGAATATGACTGTCTCTCCAAGGCTTATTGTCCTAGTCGTTTGATTCCTATAAAACTCTCTAAAAACAACTTGGGAAACAAAGGTTTGTTTTATCTTACAATTTCAGGTAACACTCCACCACTGGGGGAAGACTGGACAGAAACTCAAAGCAGAACTCTGAAGCAGAAATCATGGAAGAATGCTGCTTACTGGCTTGCTTGCTCTCTAGGTCATTTGCTTACTTTCTTGGATAGCTCAGGATCACCTGCCCAGAGCTCACCTCCCACGGTAGTCTTGGTCCTCCTGAAACAATGAATCATAACAATCCCTAACAGATGTGTCCACAGAGTAATCTGATCTATGTAATTTCTCAACTGAGGCTTTCTTTTCAAATGAATCTAGGCTGCATCAGGTTGGTAGTTAATGCTAAGATACTGTGTATGTGTGTGTGTGTAGCTGTGTGTGTGTGTTTGTGTGTTGAATATGTGATGTGTGTGTGTGTGCATACGTTTTTCTGCAAGTATCTGCACCTGTAGAAGACAAAGTTTGATATATGGTGTCTTTCTCTGTTACTATACATCTTTTTGTTCTTTTTATTCAGATGAGTCTCTCACTCTCGAGCAGTCTGATCTTATGCTAATTGGCCAGCAAGCCCTAGATACCCTTCTGTTTGTGCCCCTTCATATATCACACAGATGTAGAATGACATGTCTGCCTTTTTACTTTAGTACATGCAATCCAAACTCAGGTCATCCTGCAGTGCAACATATAAGCCTTCTCTTTATCCCTAAGATCGAGTTTGAGTGTTTGTTCTCCAGCTGGTGGCACTCTTTGGGAGACTGTGAAATCTTTAGAAGTTGGAACCTAGCAGGTAGAAGTGGGGCACTAGAGGTCTTTGCAAGTTTTAGTCCAGCCTTGATTGCTTTATACTTCTTGGAATTAGCACCAAGAATTCTACTATGGCTTTCCTGATGATAGACTGGGGTGTTCCAAAACTCACGAACCCAAGTAAATCAGTCCTTTAAGTTGTTTCTGTCTGGTATTTTATGAGTGGTGGATTGAATGTGTCTCCTCCAAATGTTTATGTGGAAGCCATTACACTCGCCCCCATGCCAATGGAAGTGAATGTTTGCCAAGTGGGATTACTTTGCCTAAATAAAGACCCTAGGAGCTTTCTTGGCTTCTTTGTGCCATATGAGGGTTGTTTTCTTACAATCAAAAGCACAAAGCCCTCACAAGACACTCAACCTTGACCTTAGACTTCCACATTCAGAGTTATAAGAAATAATTCTCTGTTGTGTATGAGATACTCAGTCTCCGTCACTTTGTCATAAAAGCTCCAAGTGACTAAAAAAATAAGTGACATAATCTTATCTTCCCTAAGTAAAAAATTGTCTGGATGGTTATAATCCTCTTGCAAGATGTGGTAAAATGTTACTTCTGCTTTTTCTGAACTGTGGTCTTAGCTCTCCAAGATGACATACTAATAATTCCAAGCTCACAAGAAATACAATATTTAAAATGTAGCTTTAGTTGATGGAAAAGCCTTTCTGTTCTAATTTGTCACTATACAAAGTTTAAATTTTCTGCCTTAGAAAATTTATATTATATTACTATATGAGTAATGAATGTAAAAAGTATCTAAACACCCCAAATATAAAGAAAAAAATAAGATATGACTCAACCTGCCATGGATAATCCATTAGCATTTTGGGAGTTCTTCCAAGATACGGATATTGTGAATTTAATATCTAGAAAAATCTTTAAGAACAATTTTATGACTTACTCTATTTTTATGAAGCACATACTCATCTTCCACAGTTTAATATACATGTTTTTAATTATTTATTTTGTGTGAGAGAGTGGCCTATGTCTCTCCCACGTATATACCTGCATATGTATGCAGGTGTTCATGCACAGGCCTGCAAGTGTGGAGATCAGAGAAAGATTTCAATTGTCCTGCTCTGTGGATCTCCAGCTTAGTTCACTGAGACCTGGTCTTGGACCAAACCTGGAGCTGGGCTGGCTGCTAACAAGCTCCAGAAATCCGCTATTGCCATCCCCTCAATGCTGAGGTTGTAGGCATGTGATCATACACAGATTTTTACGGGGGCTGAAAACTGAGCTTAGTTCCTCATACTTGCGCAAGAAAGCCACTTTTGCTCACTTTATAGATCTTTTTTTAAAAAAATTAACCGTGATTTTATGACATTGTTTATTCAGTGATCCTAGATGTTGAAATCACTTAATAGGTGTCTGTCTTAATTATTTTTCTGCTATGATAAAACACTATAGACAACTTACAGAAAGAAAGTCTTATTTGGGGCAAACCATAAGATGAACTCTGTCAATCATCGTCCCAGAAAGTAAACACTGCAGGAAGCTCCAGCCATAGCAACAGGAAGAGCTGAAAGGTCACATCTGAACCGCAAACAGGAAACAGAGAGCTGAATTGAAATGCTGCAAGTCTTTAAGCTCTTAAAACCTGTCCCCGGTGACACACTTCTTCCAGAAAAGGCCACACCTCTTAAGTCTATCCAAACAGGTCCACCCACCATAAACCACATATTCAAATGCCCAAGAATATAGGAGATACGTCTCATTTAAACCACCACACTCCACTTTCTGGCCCCCATAGTCTCATGACCATATCATAATTCAAAATGCATTTAGACCAACTTCAAAAGCCCCCATAGACTTTTAGTCTCAACACTGTTTAAAAATCCAAAGTTCAAATTCTCTTCTGACACTCAAGGTGATCTCTGAATTTTAATCCCCCGAAAAATCAAAAAGTAGATCACATACAACCAACACAAAATGACAAAGAATATGTATTAGTGTTCTAAAAGCGAGGAAAGGGGATTCTAGAGGGGAAATGCTGGACCAAAACAAGACAAAAACCCAGCAAGGAAAATTCCAATTCTTATAGCTCTGTGTCTAATGTCAAAGAGTTCAGATGACTCCTCCCTTACAGCTTTGTTGTAAATCTTTATCTTAGCTGGTCCCACTGCCCGTGTTCACCTCTCCTTGGCAGAAGCCATGGACATACATTGCTTTCATGCTTGTTCCTCACGCCTTGCTCAGCATGCTTTCTTACAGCAGCCAGAACTGCCAGTCCAGGGTTGGCACCATCCCCAGTGGGTTGGACCTTCCCACATCAACCGTTAATCAAGAAAATTCCCTAATGGCTTTCCTGTAGGCAATCTGATGGAAGGATTTTCCCAATAATATTGCTTTTATCCAGATGACCCTGCTCTTGTCTGGTTGACATAAAAGCTGGTCAGCAAACCGGCTTGTAGCTAGAGGAAAGGCGAGTAGAGGAAATGACAGGCAAGGATGCAGTGTGGTTTTTTTTTTTATCAAACCTGGGTGAGAGAGTTGTAGGTGGTGTTGATTTCTGGGAAAGATACACAGAGAAAGGGAGAGAGAGAGAGAGAGAGAGAGAGAGAGAGAGAGAGAGAGAGAGAGAGAGAGAAAAACAGCACCTAGAGGGTCTCAACTCAACACTCCCTGGAACCCCACAAGCCCAAGCGGAAATATTTGAATTTGATGACATCAGAGATTTTTGGAGGAAGTGGCCCTTTCGTATCCCTTCCCATAAAGTTGTCAGTAGCAAAGCTTGGGCAGCCTATACAGTCTTCAAAGAGCAATGTGAGTAAGCTACCTGACAGTTAAGGTCAACAACCAGCAAAGCCAGGACCAGAGATGAGTACCGGTAGGTTCTTCATCACTAACGGGGTGAGTGAGCAAAATATGAATGCATGATCCTCTTCCTGGTTGCCCAGGAGACATGTACAGGGTATGTAGGGCCTCCATAGACTTGGCCCAGGACAGCTCCGAGAACGAATCAGTCTTATAGCCGCTATCTCTGTCTTTTCCTGGTGTCTGCTGTGGCCTTATAAAACCCCCACAACCAAGGAGTCCAGTGGAGTTTTCTCTGTCTTGGAATCCATTCCCACTCTCAGTTGTTTCTCATTTTTTTTCTTAGTTTCTAATCTTGCCTCACTTTCTAATTTTTATGTAATTGTTCTTTATGCTACCATGTTCCTGTTTTGCAAACTTCCACAAGGATCTGCATCTTCATTCTCAGTGTGAGAAAAAAATTAGGAGTTATCCTCCAAGCTCAACTTTAATGACCCTGAATACTTGACAACCTAGGTCTTTGGGTCAAGCACATCTGAGCAAAGGAAGGTCTAGATGTACTCAAGGACCATATCAAATATATGAGAGATAGACGATTGGTAGGTAGAAATGGAGAGAATATTAGATTAGAGACGCATGGAATAACACAATATAACATAGATATATGATAAATAGAGAGATAGAAGAGAGATGATAAATAGACAGACAGATATTCCATGTGTGGTACATAGAAGAAGATGCAATCTGTGACCCATCCATTTTCATCTGACTTCAATAATTCTAGGGAAGGCATCAGACTCCATCTGCCAAGATCTGTATTTCTGTGCCGAGAAGCTTTTCCCAGAATGTTATAAGGTTACTCTTCCTACAGTGAGAAACACATACACACAGTCCAGAACCAATGACATTAGGATTTATTGCATATGCATCCCCAGATCCCTATTCTTGGGCCAGGAAAATCCATACACCATACATTGCTTACAGCTGTCTTCAAATGTCATATCGAATAATGTGCTTTAGTTGGCCATCTTTACTTCCCAGAATTCCACTCATCTCAATATATGGCTGCTATCAAATCTTTAACTTGGAGTGTATGTCAAGGGAAGTCCATCATAAAACATAAAACATAAGGAGGATGGTGAGGTCACTGGGTGTTTGAAGGACTGAGAAGAGAGAGCACTGGATTCAAGCTGGTAATCAGGAAGGAAGGAATTGCTTCCATTAGTAGGAAATGCCTGTTAGAAAAAGAAAATCTGCAACAAATCTATTTGTTTGGACTCAGCAGCCGGTGGGATCAAAACTGGTTCTGAATGATTAATACCGCTAACAAGGCAGATTTGGCCTATAGCCAGACAGACGGAAAAACGACAGACTGAAGATAGACATGGACGACAGAGGCAGCACAGCTAGTTACAACTCTAGTCTCCTTTAATCACAATCTGAACAGCTGGCTGCTGTGACGGTTTGAGACTTGGCTCCTTGATCCAAGAGAAGATTTAGGTTGTTGAGCATCAAGTTAGATTGCAACTCACTATGCATGGAGAGCCTTTAGGCCAAATTCCCAAGTATGGCCTATGGAAGCAATCCTCAGCTAGAAGTTATAACAGGTTGAACATCTTCTGGATGCTGCCCTGTGCACAGGGAATCAGAAGTGCAGGGACAGAGCCGGGATGGTGGCGGATGCTAAGGTAAGAGGCGGTTGATGAGCCACATTGTGTTAGAAGAGCAGGAGGAGCTGTTGCAGAGGACCCTCCAACTCCCAGCATGAGCTGGGTCAGCATCTCGCTCCCCATTCGCACATCCTCTTCCCTTAGCTCCCCTTTCCTCTCCCTACTAAGCTCCCTGCTCTTGCCAGTTCTCTCCATGGTCCTCTAAGAGCTCTGTCTCGGGTTTTTTGTGTCTTCTAAAATGCAGGTTCTGTCCCACTTATAGGCTATCTTCTATTTCAGTTACCACGGATAAGTCAAAGGCCACTGGTTGACACCTCTCCCCAGAGCCATTCTTCAGGCTTCAGTCCCAGGACTCAACAGCACACACCTCTAAGGAATTCCACCTTGCTTCCCACACAGCACATGAAACAAGTGTTATAACATGGAAGTCTACCCCTGTTGCAAGCTTTCTTTTCACTCCAGCACATTTCCCTTGCTGAATGCTTGCACAGTCTTCCTTCCTGCAACAGCCCCTCATCCAGTGCCATAGACACCTGGGTTGCACCATTTCAGAAAACACTATTTAGTAGTTGTAATGCAATGGTCTGTGTCTTGCAAAGTCTGAGCTGCTGTGATGCTGTGTCATAAGGGCTTACCCCACTCACTCCACACAAATCAATCTCTCTTTAAAATCCTGCTGGTACTTTCATCTTTCACATGTGTTTGCATATTCTTTGGAGCTTTGCATGCTTATTCATGTTTGCCTGAATATAGGCACATGTATACATGTGGGGGAGCCTGCACAACTATGCCTGTGCATGTAGAGGCCAGAGGATGCTGTTGAGTATCTTCCTCACTCACTGTCAACTTTGTATATCGAGTCAGAGTGTCTGCTTGAATGCAGAGCTCATGGATTTGGATAGTCTATCTAGCCAGCTTGCTCAAGAAATCACTATGTCTACTTCCTAAGTACTGCGACTTCAGGTTGGTCACCATGACACCCAGCATCCTTGAGTGTTAGACATCCAAGACCCACTTTTCAATTTATGTGACAAGCACTTTACTTGATAAGTCATCTTCCTAGCCTCCTGCTTGTATTCCCCACCCCACCCCTGTCCAGATATGATGACCATTCCTGGTAATTGGGATTAATTCTGTGAGAGAAACAGGTCATATCTATCTTATCCATTATTCTGCATAAAAAGATGCTTCCTCGGTATCCATGGTGTGATAGAAAGCCTATAAACATTTATTTGTTATTGAATGAGTTGAATTAAACACAATCCTCCAATCACCCAACTTTCTGGCTATACTTAGTGTGCTATGAACACAATCCTGAGGAGTGCAACACAGAGAACTCAACACAATTCCCGCTCTCAAGAAAAACCTGGAATCTAGTGTGGTGTGCAAAAGTCTACTAGTGAAAATATGCAAAAGATGCAGAAAGAAAAGAAATGGATAAAGGTGTGCGAAGGAGTGTTCTGCATAGAGAAGGGTGAGGACCTGTGAGTAATATCACAACCCTGACTTGCTGTGGCTTCCTGTGAGACTGGACAGCATGCAACTCCATTCAGCACATAAAAAAGCACTAAATAAAACCAAGTCTCTAGGATGCTACAGTATTAATGATGACATAAAAGCTTTATGGGCAATGTGGGCTGTGACCAAAATCTCTCTACAAGAAAATCGATAGAAACAGAATTGCCACAGCGAGGGTGAACATCTCATCTCCTGGAGTAGGACACATCCCATCACTTGCAGTAGGACACAGCTGGCATTTATAGCCATCAAAGAAAGCCCCCTTGAAAGGATGAGAAATACCTGTTTCCTTTAGGAGGTAATTTTAGCATTGAGATAGGCAGAGCCAGAGACTAGAGAAATAGCTCACTGGGTAAGAGTGCTGACTGATCAAACACAAAGACATGCGTGGAAATCCCCAACATTCAGTAAAAAACTGGTGTGGCAGTGTATACCTATAATCCCAGCATGTTGGGGGCACAAAGACAGCTGGATCCTCAAAGCTTGCTAGTTAGTCAACTTAGACGAGCTAGTGATCTCTGTCTGTAAAATGATTTCAATCAACTTTTGCTGGACTCATATACCACATCTGAACTTGGTGACTTAAAACTGTATCTATCACTCAAGTGCCCACTGCCTTGACTTCCCCATAATAATGAATTGTAACCTGCAACTATGAGCTTAAATAAATCCTTTCTTCCCGAAATTGCTTTTGGTCAGGATATTTACAACAGGAGCAGAAAGGGAACTAGAACATTAACCTAACAGGCACAGCCATCAGTCCCATCATCCATCAAGCATGTAGTTTTTGGGCTCCATTTGTGATGCATGAAGCTGTTCTTCTCTTGAATGGCTCTTAAAGGTGTGGGTTGGTAGTACAGATTCTTGTCCCCAGAAATCTGAAAGGTGTATACCTAAGGTTGAAAACAAATTTCTCTTCTTTCCCATCCCAACCTATGCCCAGGCACTGTTCAAGGTGACTCGTCAAAGCTTTTTCAATGATACACAAAACCTAGAGATACTTCAACTAAAAACATCATCAACATATTAATAGATACTTGAAATTTGAAAATAAAAGTACTTCCCAGTAGGAAATTAAATTGAAAGCCAATTTCCAATATCTAATTTTATTCTGAACGTATTATCCACAAAATTTAAGTTGGGGCTGTTCATGTATATAGCAGTATGTTGTAATGAATGATATTAAAAGGTGTGACATATCTTTATAGGATGTCCCCCAATGATGCTAACTTGAGGATAATATTACAAACCAGGATCCTGCCATTGCTGCACTCAAGGCCTAGAACATCCTTATAATCCCATAAAGTCCCTCAGATCCCTTTTAATCATCCACATGCTCCTTCTTCCCTCCCTCGGCCTATATTTAGTCTTTGGCAACCATTAATATGTAAATTCTATAATTGTGTAATTTAGAGGATATTCTATTTCTAGTATTACAGAGTGTGTAACAATTGAGATAGGGATGTTTCAGCCAGCATAATTTGCTATGGTTTAGTCAAGTTGCTGGTGGACATAGGCACATACTGCATCTTATCACTGACTAGCATTTCCCAGCTTCCATGTGCCACCATTTCCTCATTCATACAAATGAGGAAAGTGGGGCTCTTTCTACTATTGGGATCCTACAAATAATTTGATGCCAGTAGGCATCCAGGTAGAAGTTTTGTGCAGGTACCAGTTCTCAGCAACCTGGAATGAATATCCAGGGTTTAATAACTGGTACTTGATTTTTCCTGTCTTAAGAAACTGTCTGTGATGGTGAGTGTTGACTGTCAACATGACAGACTCTCAAATCACCTGGGATACTTGGGATTGTCTGAATCACATTAGTTGATATAGGAAGACACATCATGAGCATGAGGGGGACCACTGCTTTGGCTGGGTGTCCTGGACTATATAAAAAGGAGACAGGGAGCAGAGCATAAGCAATCATTCATCTTGCTTTGCTTTGTGACTATAGATGCAAAATGACCAACTTTCTCAACCTCCTTCACTGTGACTCCCTGTCATGAAGGACTGTGGCCTGAAACTGTGAGCCAAAAGTGCCCCCTTCTCCCTTAATTTCCTTTTGTCACCAAGAAAGGGACTGTGGTGGTTTGAATGAGTTAATCCCCACAAGGCTCAGGCATTTAAATACTTAGTCCCCAGTTGGTGGCTCTCTGGAGAAGTTTAGGTGCAGAGGCCTTGGTAGAAGGGGTGTGTCACTGGGGGCAAGCTTGGGGGTTTCAAGAGATCCCGACATTTCCCAATGTGCTATCCCTATCTCCTACTTTGTGACCGAAGATGGAGGTCTCAGTTGTTCCTGCCACCCTATCTTGACTCTGTCACCAAGGACTCTAACTCTCTGAAAACTTAAGCCCAATTAAATGCTTTCTTTTTTTCAGTTTCCTTGGAAATAAAGTTTTGTCACAGCAATAAGAAAATAACTAATGCAGGAACCAAAACTAGTTATTTTTCTCAAAGGCTCATCCTTGTTTCATTGTTGTTTCTCTATCATGTTTTGCTCTCAACATTATTGATATCTGTTTTACACATATTATTTCCTTCCTCTGCTGCTGAGTCTATTTTTTCTACATTTCTGCTTGTTCTTTATGCATTTAACTTTTTCCCTTTTACTAAAGTGTATTTTGAGCTATAAACTTCTCATTCAGCTTTCAACACACTTCTGATATATTTTCTTCCTTTTTTAAAGATTTGGTTATTGTTTTAAATTATGTGTTATCTAAGTATGTGATGTGGGGTATAAGTATGTACACATGAGTGTCTGTCATGAAGATGGTGTGTCTGGTCTCACAGAGCTGGAGTTACAAGAGCTTGTGAGCGGCCCAACATGAGCACTGGGAAGCAAACCCAGGACCTAACTAAACAAGAACAGTATTTACTCATAACTATTAACCATCTCTCTGGACACAAATTATCTTTTTTTCCATGTTTTTAATTTCCTTGGCACCTTCCTCTTTGGCAGTGAATTATTTAGCTGTGGATTTTATCTCTGGCCTGCAAGTCCCATCTCTTAATTGGTATGTTTACACTACTAATATTGGTGTATTTACACTACTAATATCAATAATTGCCGATATGTTTGGACTTGAACCTATCATTTTAATTAGTGGTTGTCTGTTGGGATTGTCACAGGTCTGACATACATGAGGTGAAAGAAACCCATGAGTTCTCTGAGTTCTCCGCTGCTCCTCAGTTGCCAGGGCACCTTACCATGGCTTCTTGACCTCTCTTCATTCCTAGAGTCTTGTCAACCATTTCCTATGTAATATATATAGTGTTTCTCATTTAATTAAGTGTGGGGGTTAGTGTTAATTGTCACCTTGACACAATCTAGAATCACCTTGGAGTTGGGCCTTTGGGCAAGCCTGGAGGGATTATCTTGAGCCCGTTAACTGACGTAGGAAGACCCCTGTTAACTGTGAGTGGGACCGTTTACTGGACAGGGGACCGTGGCCTATAGAAATGGAGGCGCTGAACCGCGCATCAGCACGTGCTCATATCTTTCTGCTCTCTGATTATGGCTAGGATGTGACCAGCAGCTTCCAGCTCCAGCGCTATGACTTCCCCAACAGGATGGACTGGACCTGGAACTGTGAGAAGAACTAAACCTTTTCTGCTTTAAGATTCTTCTGTCAGAGTATTCTATCACAACAGGAACAGAAACTAAGATGCCAAGCAAGAGAAATAGTGGGAAAGTGTCTTTTAAACATCTCAGAGTAAATGCCAGAAAATGCTTATCTCTTGCCTACTTCCAGCACCGCTCAGAACTGTGACATAGATTTTTTTCTTTCTCAGTTCAAGTTCCTTAAGCACTGAGGGTGGCTGAGCTCATCAGCAGCGAGAGCCTGTCTTCCCTCAGGTAGCGGAAGAGCTCTCCCAGTAATCCCAAAGCTCCACGCATACATCGCACCAGCACAGGGCTTGCTTTTATGGTGTCTGAAGAGTCAAAAGGATGCATCAAGCATCGTGTACTGATACACTGAAGGAAAAATGTTTCTTAAAGATTAATCTTAAAATATTAATCCAGGTAATATACGTTCCTAGGAGAAAAATCCCTTTCCCTAACTCCACAATGTCATGTGCCATTTCCCCCCAAATTCAACAAAAGTTAAAGAAGAAGAGACAGAAAATAAACTCCTCTTCTTCCAAAGCCAGGATCCTGCCACCTACAAGATGAGTAATGACAGAGTTGATCGGTGAGCTTGGTCAAGTGTGAGCTGTGACCGGGTTGCAAGACTGAGGCTTCAAAAGAGGCAGGAAAGAGACCGGCGGTTAGAAAAGAGTAGTTTTCATCTCTGTAACAGACCCATGCCATGTGGATCTGGTGGCAAAACCTGGATGTCCCAGTCAAAAAGTGATGCTAAACACAAGAAGAGAGATGGAAATCATGTAGCTGGAGTGGGAGGGGCACTGTGACCTTCATGCCTTATGACCTCTGTAGTCTAGCAGTCTAGCCACTGTGTGTGCACATCATAGACCTAAACACAAATTGATAGCACAATCACTGTGGTCTCCCTGCTACTGCTGTTAGGGATGGATATGCACCCTTCTCATTTGATGTGTGTGCTTGTGTTACATGATGGAAGGTATATGTACACATGTTTACATAAGCACCTGCACACATGCATGCATGCATGTACCCGACTCATATAAGAGGGGGAACCTGGAGCTATGCTGGCAGCCAGAAAGCCCCAGCCAACCCCCCACACTGGCTCCACCCCCTACAGCATTAAAAATACAGGTGCACGCGTAGCCATGCTGTCTTTTAACGCGTGTACTGGGGATTCAAGCGGCTCCTTGTGCATGTGCAGCAAGCACTGGTACCCACTGAGCCAGCTCTTCAGCACACGCTCACCCTGATACCACCCTCTTTCTTTCCCGGTGCATGCCCTCTGATCTCTTTCCATTAGCCCCTCAGCAGGAGCCATGAACCAGAAGATAGATCATGACTCGACACCTTTTCCCAGAAGTCTAGTTCTGATCTTGGCTTGTAAGTCAAGATGCAAGTCAAATCAGATTAGATGAACTGAAGCATGTTATATACCAGTGCAAATTCAAGGGGACATATATCCAGCCCTGACTCACCAGGAGGTAGAGTCACATAACTGAGCTGGACATGGCTTATGTGTCAATTACTCTTCTCATGCTGTAACAAAATACCCAACAAAGCAACTTAAGGAAGGGAGAGTTTATTCTGCCTCAGGAGCATGGGGCAGATGGTCATGGTGTCCCTGTTAGGAAGCAAAAAGAGATCATAGCGGACAAGGAGGACTACTGAGACCTCAAGAACAATGGCAACGGGTTTTTGATTCTACTGGACCTATTGGTTTCGTGGGAGCCTAGGCAGTTTCGTGGATGCTCACCTTACTAGACCTGGATGGAGGTGGGTGGTC